>NC_060127.1:135000861-135307736 GCF_021461395.2 Schistocerca americana
TCAACCATATGGCAAACCATGGGAAAACTTCTCTCCCGACCAACCACATATCTTCATGAAAGACATAGTACCCTGACACTTTTCACTGGGAATATGCAGGAGACATGTGGAAGATAGAGGTATTTGTAATACCCAATTTTAAGGGAAAATTTCAACAATATCATTAACACCTCTGAAAATTGCTTGAGTAGGACAAAGAAGGTAGCTCAAATTCTCCTGTCTGGTGTGTTGAAGCACCTTTGTCAGGCTTTCATATGATGCTAGATACTGTAACTGCATAATACCTTTCTTCTGGGGTTTCCATATTTGGTTGCAAATCGTATGAATGGTCTCGTCCAGGAAAGGTGTTACTGGTATTTGTCAGAAAATGGATTTTGTTATGAACCACATAGTGCATGAGATGAAAAATTTGAAATTCTTGTTTTGCCCTCTAGCAGAGTCAAAAAACATTTTAAGCTCTTGTCTCTTTATGATGGTGGTTCATGAAATCCTCCCCACTTCACCAAGAATGTCTTTCCGCCGTCCACCTAACCTTCGTAACCCCCTGGTTCATTCCTATGAAATCCCCAAACCACCATCCCTACCCTCTGGCTCCTACCCTTGTAACCGCCCCCGGTGTAAAACCTGTCCCATGCACCCTCCCACCACCACCTACTCCAGTCCTGTAACCCGGAAGGTGTACACGATCAAAGGCAGAGCCAAGTGTTAAAGCACCAACGTGATTTACCAACTGACCCGCCTACACTGTCAAACCTTCTATGTCGGAATGACCAGCAACAAACTGTCCATTCACATGAATGGACACAGGCAGACAGTGTTTGTTGGTAATGAGGATCACCCTGTGGCTAAACATGCCTTGGTGCACGGCCAGCACATCTTGGCACAGTGTTACACCATCCGGGTTATCTGGATACTTCCCACTAACACCAACCTGTCAGAACTCCGGAGGTGGGAACTTGCCCTTCAGTATATCCTCTCTTCCCGTTATCCACCAGGCCTCACCTCCACTAATTTCAAGTTGCCGCCACTCATACGTCACCTGTCATTCAACAACATCTTTGCCTGTGTACTTCCGCCTTGACTGACATCTCTGCCCAAACTCTTTGCCTTTACAAATGTCTGCTTGTGTCTGTGTATGTGCAGATGGATATGTGTGTGTGTGTGTGTGTGTGTGTGTGTGTGTGTGTGTGTGTGTGTGTGTGTGTGAGAGTGTATACCTGCCCTTTTCCGCCCTAAGGTAACTCTTTCTGCTCCCGGGATTGGAATGACTCCTTACCCTCTCTCTTAAAACCCACATCCTTTCGTCTTTCCCTCTCGCCAGCTTTTTAAATTTCTTCTTTATCCTATTCTGGGGCAGCCTTCCCAGTTGGGCTGAGAGCTCATCACAAAGTGTGCTTGTGTATCAGAAGTACACTCCTGGAAATGGAAAAAAGAACACATTGACACCGGTGTGTCAGACCCACCATACTTGCTCCGGACACTGCGAGAGGGCTGTACAAGCAATGATCACACGCACGGCACAGCGGACACACCAGGAACCGTGGTGTTGGCCGTCGAATGGCGCTAGCTGCGCAGCATTTGTGCACCACCGCCGTCAGTGTCAGCCAGTTTGCCGTGGCATACGGAGCTCCATCGCAGTCTTTAACACTGGTAGCATGCCGCGACAGCGTGGACGTGAACCGTATGTGCAGTTGACGGACTTTGAGCGAGGGCATATAGTGGGCATGCAGGAGGCCGGGTGGACGTACCGCCGAATTGCTCAACACGTGGGGCGTGAGGTCTCCACAGTACATCGATGTTGTCACCAGTGGTCGGCGGAAGGTGCACGTGCCCGTCGGCCTGGGACCAGACCGCAGCAACGCAGGGATGCACGCCAAGACCATAGGATCCTACGCAGTGCCGTAGGGGACTGCACCGCCACTTCCCAGCAAATTAGGGACACTGTTGCTCCTGGGGTATCGGCGAGGACCATTCGCAACCGTCTCCATGAAGCTGGGCTATGGTCCCGCACACCGTTAGGCCGTCTTCCGCTCACGCCCCAACATCGTGCAGCCCGCCTCCAGTGGTGTCGCGACAGGCGTGAATGGAGGGACGAATGGAGACATGTCGTCTTCAGCGATGAGAGTCGCTTCTGCCTTGGTGCCAATGATGGTCATATGCGTGTTTGGCGCCGCGCAGGTGAGCGCCACAATCAGGACTGCATACGACCGAGGCACACAGGGCCAACACCCGGCATCATGGTGTGGGGAGCGATCTCCTACACTGGCCGTACACCACTGGTGATCGTCGAGGGGACACTGAATAGTGCACGGTACATCCAAACCGTCATCGAACCCATCGTTCTACCATTCCTAGACCGGCAAGGGAACTTGCTGTTCCAACAGGACAATGCACGTCCGCATGTATCCCGTGCCACCCAACGTGCTCTAGAAGGTGTAAGTCAACTACCCTGGCCAGCAAGATCTCCGGATCTGTCCCCCATTGAGCATGTTTGGGACTGGATGAAGCGTCGTCTCACGCGGTCTGCACGTCCAGCACGAACGCTGGTCCAACTGAGGCGCCAGGTGGAAATGGCATGGCAAGCCGTTCCACAGGACTACATCCAGCATCTCTATGATCGTCTCCATGGGAGAATAGCAGCCTGCATTGCTGCGAAAGGTGGATATACACTGTACTAGTGCCGACATTGTGCATGCTCTGTTGCCTGTGTCTATGTGCCTGTGGTTCTGTCAGTGTGATCATGTGATGTATCTGACCCCAGGAATGTGTCAATAAAGTTTCCCCTTCCTGGGACAATGAATTCACGGTGTTCTTATTTCAATTTACAGGAGTGTATATGTTGAAATTCATGTTCACAGTTTCCCTGTGGGTTTCATAGGAAACATAAACTGCATGTCAAAGTTCTTTAAAATTCACAAGCACCTTCATATTCCAGTATTACAGCAAATAGGCCATATTTGAACCACTCAACCTGTACTGTCTTTGTTGTCCTCAAAACAGTCTATCTGATTATATGTCAGAAATCTTATACATCTATAGAGCTTTCTGTAAAGATCAAACAATGGAAACTCCAGGTTCAATTATCAAGGACATAAGGACAAGGATAGATTGCTACTCACCATACTCTGTGTTCCACACAGGCTAAACTAAAAGACTGTTACACATTTACCTTTCAGCCAAAGACTTTTTTAGAAAAGGAAAAACAGACACACACACACACACACACACACACACACACACACACACACACACACCATATCTGGCAGCTCGGACCAGAATTCAGCTGTCACATGAAGAAAACCATCAATTCCAAAGGAGAAGGCGTGGAAAGGTATGGGAAGAGGAGGGAAGAGGGCTGCCTGGCAGATCGTGCAGGGAATAGGTGGAGGCATGACAAGACGGCAACCCGGTGCAGCATCAAGAGGCTGTGGGGCAGGAAGATGGCGTCGGGTGGGAGGTGGGTAGGATGATGGTGAGTAGAAAAGGAGATGAGCAGGGACAGAAAAAGATGGCTGGGTGTGTTGGCAGAGGGTGGCACATAATGAGGGTGAGAAGTCATGAATAGGGAGAAGGTAATAAGAAGGAGGAGCGGAGGGGGACCTGGAAATTGTTGATTGGAGGGTGTGGGAGAATAGATTACTGTAATCAAAGCCTGGCAAAGGATATGGTTCAGTTGGCCTGGTAGGGGGTGGTATTGGGTGATAAAGGGGATACTCTTTTGTAACTTGTTCTTGAGGGTGGTGGGAAGGTTGAGAGTGTGTGGCGAAATGGCATGGGATATCTGTTTGTAGACTGGATGTGGGGGATAGTGTCTGTCTGTGGCCTGGATGAGACCTTTAGTAACCCTTGCCCACCTTAATTTCATAGTGGCATCTGCCACCAGTCCAGTTTATATCAGCTTTTTAGTGTCATTTTGTAGCATACCATCTTCATTTTCCTATATGGACATATCATCTGCACAGTCCACTTTATTAAACAATACCGAATTATTGTCTTACACCTAGAAAGACAGATTAGTGACAAAGAGATAATGGCTGGTTATTTCAGTATTTACACAACCATCTGTTATGTAAATGACTTGTATGGTCTTACATTGGACCAGTTGATTTAACTGCTTCTTTTCCAGTATACCAAAACATTAGTGGCAAATAAACCAATGTCTAAGCTGTTTTTGCTTCTGTTTTGTATCTCTAAAAGATGTCCTTGATGGAGAAATGAATAGTACTTTAAACTCTTCGAAGAGAAAGGTGAATGGCTTTATTTTTTCCCCTGAACCATTCAAATCTCTTGTCATGTATGAAATAAATGATTTACCTGGGTGCAATTAGTGGAGATAAAAAATGTAATGATCTCATAAATTTGGTTGTTGGTAAAACAGGCAGCAGAATTTGGTTCATTGATAGCATACTGGCAAAATATAGTCAGTGAACAGAGAAGAAAGCACACAAAAAGCTTACGTAACCCCGTATAGAATATTGCTCATGTGCATGGGACCCACACCAAATAGGATTAATAGGATATGTCAGAATCCTTTTTTTCATAAGCTTGTCTGACTCACAGAAAAGTACTGTGAAAATTCTGAAGACCTTCACTGACAGATGCTTGAAGACATAAGTGAATCAAACCATAAAAGCCTACCAATAAAATCCCAAGGACTAGTATTAACTGAGAGATCAAACCTAATGATAGAGTACAGAAAGACAAACAGTCATTCTTCCTGAACTGCATATGTGAATAGAATCACAAGTAATTGTAATACAGTTGGTACAGTGTATTCTTTGCCATGCACTTAACAATGGTTTGCAGAATGTGGATGTAGATGTATTTATCTTTGTTACAGGAAAAAAGTGTTTTATTTTATGGCCAAATTTGGTGTTTTTTCACATTAGGTGTTATTTTTTACCAAAAATTGGTGTATTTTTTGTCAAATTCTGTCTCTTTTTGCCACAGGTGGTATCATTTTCAGCTAAAGTCATTGTATCTTTTTTCAAATTTGATGTTTTTTACTAAACTCATTTTCTTTCCAAAATCGGTGTTTTTTGCCAAATTGTGTTTCATTTTTTGCATTTCCGGTGCTTTTTAACCAGATTCATTGCTACTCCTTTGCCACATTCAATGCCTTTTTTTAATCAAATCATTTGATGATGTTTATTTTGCTAAATTGGAGTTTGTCAAATTCACTGTTTTTTGTCAAATTTGAAATGTTTTGGCAAATTTGGTGGGTCTTTTGCCAAATTACATATTATTTTTCCTAATTATGGCTCCTTTTTGTCATATCAAAATTGGTTGCACAGGAAATGAACTGGCAGTTTAAGATTATACACAAATCTCAGCCTTGAGAGCATTATAAGTCAAAATACAGTTTTAATATTCAATAACTATCATTTATGGATAATAGTGAACTACAGTCATCAGATTTATAATGTCTGTATACAAAAAAATTACAAATTTTGCAACAACTCATAAACATCATCAATTTTGTGTTATTTCTCTCAGAATCTCTAATTTCACGTTGTTTTCTGCATTATTGTTTTTGTGAAATTTCCCTGTTCCTAGTTACAGGGTCATAGCATAGCAAAAGAATATGGAATTGCATTTTGTAATTTGGAAATGTATTCAGTGTCACTATCATGTGGTTGGAAGAAAACTTTAAGTAACAATTTTGTGTCTGTTAGCGTCACTTGAGAAAGCAACACTGACATTGAGTCATTAAAATTCCCTGGTAAATATGTAGATAATGGGGCACATATGCACAGTATTTCTGGAAACACATCCAAGGTGATGATTGGGAATGGGATTATTTTGATATGAGACTGTTTCCTCTTGACTTCCTTCCATTAAGCCATATCAATAAATTTTCTAAATCTCACTTCATGGCTTTCAACTGATATAGTGGTAGATAGATACAGACCAAAAATTTTTATTCCTGCATATTGAACTCCTCTCTGAACCACTGACAGCTGTAATAAAGGGTAATAAAGGTCATTTTTCCCTCTAGTATTTTAAGTATGTACATCACTATTCTTCTCAAATTGTGATGAATTATTAAGACAAATTTCATTAGCGGAAATATGTATTGTAGTGGTGCAGTTGAAATGCGTAGCTCTTTGAAGAGATACCTACATGATGTCCGTAGATGAACACCACGTACTGCTCACTCATATGCAATCAATACTTTTCATTCTAGGTTATGACTTACCCCTGAAAATTATTCATTATTCAGTATGACATTATGGAGTGGAAATATGCAAAATATCTCAGGAGGTTGATAAGTTTGTTTCCAGGGTTAGTTATTATACGAAGAGCAAGAGTAACTGAACTTAATTATGTGAGAAGCTCAGTAATATGCTACTTCCAGTTAAGTTTCATCAATATGTACAATCAAAAACTGAAGCATTATGCCTTACTTACTGACTCGTGATCATGTGCCATGTCAGTTGCTGGTATGACTATTTGTTGTACAAAACTGACTGTAGCGTAATTTTTTTTTTTTTTCAACATTTGTGGGTTATCAATTTTCAGAGAACCATTTGATAATTCTTTGGAAAATATCGTTTACACACTCCTCTGTTGCTTTCTCTGATGGGATTTATTACAAAACTAGTATAGTCTGCAAAAAGTATGAATTTCACTTGCTGACTGTTAAGTGGAAGGTCATTCACATGTATAAGGAAAGGAGTCAACCCCAAAATGAACACTGTGGGACAGTCTTTTTGATTTTATCCCAGTCACTAAAATTTTCTACCTTTTCAACATTGTCTCAATTATTCAGGACAACCCTTTGCATTCTGTTTGTCAAGTATTATTCCAACCAGCAGTGTGTAAACTCATCAATTCCATAAAAGAAGAGGTTTTTCTAAAGGAATACCATAATCTAAACAATCAAAGGCTTTGGAGAGGCCACAGAAAATACAATTACTTAAGGATCGTACTATTTGTTGAGTGAATATATAAATAGCACTCTTGAGTCAAGCAACCTTTATGGAGTCCAAACTGACAGATGTGAAGTAAATTGTTTCCGCTTAAGTGTGTGACTGACTACTCTTGAGAACATTACTGTTTCGAATATTTTGGGAAAAGATGTCAAGGAGGAAATTGGACGATAATTGTTTAAGTCTGTCTTATCACTTTTGTTTTGATGTGGTTTAATAATTTTGTATATTAATCTGTTTGGAAAAATTCCCTGTACTAGTAAATCATTTCAACTGAGCTAGTGGCTGACACCCTTAGCATATGCATAATTCCATTATTGTTATAAGAGGGACTACTTTCAATTAATGAATCAAGTTGGTGCAGTAAGAAACAGAAACCCGTTCTTGAATGGGTCAACCGATAACTACACACCAATTTCAATTCTGAGTCATTCCACATCAAATAATCCAGCCAAAAGTAGATATAAAACCCAAGGTTTTTGGATTTGTTCCATAATTTATATACGAAACGTATGCATAAAGATAAGAAAATAGCCAAAGTTTCATCCAATTCTATCAAGTAGTTTTATCACTGTTTAAAGTGTTAGGCTAATTGTATTTCCAAGGGTGATTAAGACATAATGCATGCTTTTACAGAATTTGAAGCAAAATCGTTTGTATCTCCCCAACCGTAATAGATAGAAAGATGCTGTTTGGACAGTGAATTGCAGGGGCAGAGGCTACTTGAATACATCACATTTCATGTTTGTGCCATTTTTTATTACAGAGATATGAGGCCATCTTTGGTTTTTTTTAAATGGAATCCTATGTTAAATTTTAGCGTAACATGATGGGCTTAAAAAGACGTTATCAAGTATGTGTATATAATAATATTTAGATGAATAGTTTTTGAGACACAGATGTTTCCGTATCGTATTCATCCTTCGAAGCAGCTTTGTCCAATGCGACCTTTTCTGTTGACCACTGAGGAAATTAACAGGGAAGGCATTACTTTCCTTCTTCTTGAAGTATTTTAATACTGTATGTTGTCTTCTATTTTGGTATCACAGTTCTCAAATAACTGAATAATATTTACGTGACATTATCCATTAATTTTTGCACAAAATATCACAGTATGTATTAATTTAGTGGAGTAAATGGGCATGTTTGTATAAGAATGGACTTGCAATGTTTACAGTGAACTCTACACAACAGGAAAGGTCACATTCAACACTGCTTTGAAAGATGAACATGATACGAGACCATATCTGTGTCTCAAAAACTATTCACCTAAATATTATGATATACACATATCTGAAACCGTCTTTTTAAACCCATCATGTTACGCTAAAATTTAACATAGGGTTCCATTTAAAAAAAACCAAAGATGATCTCATATCTCTGTAATAAAAAAATAACCCGGGTTATGAAAGGAAGAGAGAAAAGCAAAGTAGTGAGATGCAATTCTTGATAAACAGTATTGGAGTGACAAAGATAGACAGGTTAAGAAATGAGAGGATCAGAGAAATAATGAGGGTGGAACCATTACAGGAGGAGGTAGAGAAATCTAGTCTGAGATTGTATGGACACTGTTGTGTACATAGTTCCGCGTAGTCAACGCGTACACAACTTTCCCACTAGAGCGCGCCCCGCTAAGCACAATAGTGCAGGCGCAGCGCTCATCCATCTCCACGCTATGAGATGGCGCTGCCTTAGAGATAGACCAAATTCTGCTTCCGCTGATCCGTGTATTAATATGTAACGCAGCCAATGAGATTGCTGCTAATGTAGAACCTTTTCTCCTTGCGGATCACACTCGCGCAGTGATATACGAACCTGCGAGGTATTGCAACGAGTGTACAGACCTCCGATTACTCAGTCTGCAATTATCTGCACCTGTCTGTACCAGTCTACATTAGTCTGTACCAGTCTGTAGTCAAGTTTCAGTCTGTGCCTAATAAGATTACCACATTCCTGTACATAGCCATGAAGATAAATGTATAGACACTTTTGTGAAGTATCAGAGATATGTGAGAATAAGATTAACGTACCAAGACCAAGGGAACTTCAGATTGCCAATTGTAAATAGCATCCAGAATTAAGTTACATAATGTCTACGCTTGTTACTATTTTAATAAATGTGTGTGAAAATTAATCAAGTTCTGTTTAAGGTTGGTCACTGTCAATCTGCTACTCTAAGCGGGCAAGTGGCATGTCTATTGTCTGACCTAATGGGAGAAGATAAACATGCCATGATAAGACCACAAAACATATTGCTGACACTCGCCTACTTTGTTAGAGCGACAAGTCAAATAATTTGATGGTGTGTGTACCGAAGGTCTTACAGTACGCACACCACAGACACGTTAAGAGAAAGGAAGAGAAGAGGATATCCAGGAGGATACACAAGATGAAAGAGACCAAGAGGAAGACTGAGAGACAGATAGTTGAAAGGGGTAGAGGAATGCCTCCAGAAGAAAGAAGACTGGACCAAGGCGGAGATGGACAGGGGGTGGCAAAACAGTATGTTCCATACAGACCTGGCCAGAAGCTGGAAATTGTCCAAGATGATGATGATGATGATGATGATGATGATGATCTAAATTAAACACTGAAACTGACAGATCTACCAAATTCCGATCTATAATGTTCATTCATATTGAAACTGACACTCAAAATATTGTTAATTTCAAAATTTTGATGTAGGCATAGAAAATTATGAATAGCTAAATACTCTCTCCAAATAACCCAATACAACCACATATTTTTGGAAACAGCATAAAATTACCTTTCAAATGGTGCAAAAACTTGGTGGGGTTCTGAGTTGTAACAATTTAACCTTACTTTTAAGTCAAAACAAGTTTTATCTATTCAAAACGTGTAGAACAGCTGTTTTAAGATTCAATATGGTCATAGTAGCGGTTATGTAGAAGGTTTTAAAACTATAATTTGGAAGATCAGCTACTTAAAATAGTAATTTATTGGTACATTTTTTGTTATGTATTTTTAAATTGAGACCAAGATTTTACTGTAGTTGTAATTTTATTCATCTTTTTTGTTTTATTTACCTGAAGTTAAAGTCAAGAAACATACAACATTTTTTGAGTCTTGAGAAGTGTGTTGAAGTTCAGATAAGGCAGTACTACTATGCAAGTATGCACAAGAAAAATTCACCCGTCTGCTGTCTACCTGCTGTTTTCCATCAAGACATGAAATTCAAGTCAGGACATGAAACCCCCCTCCCCCCACAGCCTGCCTGTAGTGTAAGTCTATCAGTGTGCATTTGGCTCTGTTCAAGTTAACTGCCTAGTGTTTTGTGACATTCCGAATAATTTCTATATAAACACTGTTATAACTTTATTTTTAAAACTATTGCTTTGTGTGTGTGTGTTTTTCTTTCTTACCATGGAGATAAGAACAAGTTCAAGTAAAGATGAAACTAATTTTAAGTGTTCAGTAGGTTCATTTCTAAATTTTTCACATGAAAATACTTCACTGACAAAAAGCAAAGAAATGTATTTAATTTTGGAAAACTTGTCTAAAGAAGAGGTAGAAATTTTAGTTCGGCATACTAATAAACAGTACAGTGAAACAGATGATATTTGTTGCCATCATTTGTGTTATTTTTTAAAGTTTTTATAAAGAACCAAAAATCTTGTTGTGATCCATTTAAGAAACATTCTGTAACGTCAACAAAGAAGAAAGGTTTGAGAATAATTACTCTGGAAAAAGCAAAGTATGTTAAGGAAAATAAGAACATTATTTTAGTACCAGGAAAGTTGTTGTGCAGTACATGTAGAAAACTATTGAATGAGGTAACACCTGCTTTAGATCATGAAGATATTGCTCTACTTTAAAGTGATGAAGCAAATGAGAGTGAATTAACCAACGCAAAAAGAGTAGTAGAGAGAGAAAAGTTGAATGAAATTCTTTTAGGGCTGGATGTGACACCACTTAAACCTCAGTCATAATCTACCCAATCGAAGAAAAAATATACTAAAAAGAAGTTTAAAAAGGCAAAGGACCAGCTTAAAAAAAGTTGTCATTTGTTTTGAAAGTACAAGAATTCAATGATTCAAGTGAGTCTGACAGTACAACTCAAGGTAATGAATTGAAGAAAAAATCTGAGGATCTTGATCATTTATGGATGCTATAAAGGAAAAATTCAAGGAAATTTTACCAAATGGGAAAAAATACAGATATTAACAATCACTCCAAAGTCTTGGTGTTGCAGAAAAGCAGTGGAAAAATATAATGTATCAGAAGATTTTGTGTGAAAAGCCAGAATGCTCACTAACGAGAAAGGTATTTTGGCTCTGACAGAACCCAAACATGGCAGAACCCTTCCCCAAGAAACAATAGACACTGTCCAACTGTTTTATGAAGATGATAAATTTTCTTACATGTTGGCAGCTACTGAGGACAAAAAAATACTTACAAGCAGAAAAGAATTCTTTTATGCAACTTAGAAGAACTATTTATTGCGTTTAAAGGAAAACACCCAAATATTAAAACTGAATTTTCCAAATTTTGCACCTTGGGATCGAAATAGTGTGTGCTTGTTGGTTCACCTGTAACTCACAGTGCATGTGTCTGCTTGTGCCACAAAAACAATGAGCTTTTGAGAAATGCTCTGAACCAGCATGATAAAGAATCAATACACACTATACCAGACAAAACAGGGACTGTATGTTAAGATGTTGTGATGTGTGACCAAAAACAAGTCAATCACTGCAGCTATATCTAAGAGAAATACTAGAAGACTGTGATGAAGATGAAGACATTAAATTTTCACAGTTGGTTTCAAGTGATGTCAGAATCACTTTACAAACAATGCTACTACGTTGCAAGGAGTTTGCTGACTTTACTATAAAGTAAGTACTATACTTTGATACCTCATTCTTACATCACAAAAACTCAAAACTCTTACATGATACAGAGAAAAGAAAATCTGGCATTTAATGCTGCAAAATGAAGTGCAATCCTACCACTGGGGTCACTTGAGCTGCTCAGTTCATCCAGTAGTGATTTTTTCTAAAAATGAAGATTCCACCATAAAAGAAACATCATTGTGTTTCATTTCAGATGATCTAAAGCATGATGTACCATTTATTTATTCAGTTGAGTATATTACAGATGGTTGCAGTGCTCAGAACAAAAACTTCAAAAGCACGATGAATTTGTGTTTTCAGTATAAAGATTTTAAATTAAATGCAAGATAGTCCTTTCATGCTATGAGTCATAGTAAAAGAACATGTGATGAGATTGGGGGTACAGTCAAGAGAACTGTTACCAAAAAAAATAATTGCAGAGCAGCAGGCAAAGTGAGAAGATAATAGACACTGAACAAATGTAAAATTTTTGCAAAAGTTTATTCTCAAAAATATATTCATTCTTTTTAAAGGAAGAAAAATTGAAACTAAAAGAACAATGCTTGAAACTAGATTTCGAATGTGTCAAACGATACTGGGTACATGAAGTTCCCATTATTTTAAGCCAGCTTCTTGTGAAGAAATTACAGCCAAATGAGTGAGTTCAGACTCGGAAATTTTGTTGAAACAAAATATTCTTATGACTATCCTAACCATTAAATGTAACCTACATTCTTTCATTGCATTCATTTATGAGCAAAACTGGTGGATAGGAATAGTTATGGGTTTCAATGCAGAAGAAGGGGACTATGACATTCTTTTTATGCACCCTCACAGACCAGCAGAAACTTTCTTTCGGCCTCAAAAAGAGGACAGATGTCCTGTTTCACCTGCCCATCTTCTATGTGTAATAGCTCCTCCAGAGGTAGCATCTCAGTTCAGCAGATCACATAAGACTGATGCTAATTCCCGAAAGAAAATCATCAAAAAATGGAGCAATTTCAATGCTTTGTTGTAAAAAACCCCTTAATGGACATTTAAATGTAATTATTGTACATACTGCTTCATATAAATTTAGTATAATACTTCAGCCGAATAATTATTAAACTTTAACGTCATCAAAAACTTGTTGTACAAAGGATTTGTTTGAAAATGAATATTTGCCAACTCATGTATACAAATGTAAGTAAACCTACTTTGTAAAATTCTCAATGTATGTATCTTTTATTTTAAAATAATTGATACATAAAACATGAGTTGATCTGCTATTTTCACAGTTGTGTTGACTACAAATATTTAATTATTGAATCAAACATGTATTTTACAAAGTAAATTACAAAATTTGACTTCAATTTGTTATAAAATTTTTACAACTCAGAACCTCACCAAGTTCTTTGCACCATTTGAAAGGTAATTTTATGTTGTTTTTAAAAATAAATGGTTGTATTGGATTATTTGGAGAGAGATTTTAGCTACTCATAATTTTCTACATCTACGTCACAATTTTGAAATTAACAATATTTTGAGTTTCAGTAGAGTTTTTCAATACCAATGAACATTATAAATCAGAATTTTGTAGATCTATAAGTTTCAGTGTTTAATTTAGAACAAAACAGTGAAAATTTCAAGGCTCTAGCTTCAAAACTAATGATTTTGCTTCAAATTTGGTAAAAGCATGCATGCTTTAGTTACGTCTTAATTGCCCTCAGAAATACAATTAGCCTAAACCTTTAAATGGTTATAACTCAGAAACTGCTTGTTAGATTTGGATGAAATGTGGAATATTTTCTTGTCTTTATACATACAATTCAAATATAAATATTCATAAATATCTGTGACAGGTGGATGTAGGGTCCTGGATGACTTAGTATGGAATGACCCTCCTGTGTTCATTATGCTTTTATATTATCTTTTCTAAATCCTTTTTTTTTTTTTAATTTATACATTCAACATGTTGTGGCTTCTTATCCCACAATTATTTGAAAATCTTTTTGGTTAATCTGATGTTTTGTTTTCGGTATAAATGTCCAAGAAACTCCAATCTTCTTTTTGTCATTTCTTCTGATCAGTTTTTATGTTTCAATAAATCTCATCATTGCTTTGTAATTTCCAACTTTCCACAGATTTTTGTGTGCCTAATATTTTCTTAATAATACTACAAGTTCACAGTGCCGGCTTTATAGCAAATATTGGCATATACAAAACAATGCACATTGGCGACCCTCACAGGAGCATACTCTATCAAAGTCCACACCATCTGCAAGTACTGTTCCATCTGTGGCACACAGTTGCATATGTAATGGTGAAACTACATGTCTGCCCTCTAACAGAATGCATATATGCAGTACTAAAAACAAACGTCAGATGTTGCCAGATGTGTCATTATGAATAAAATGTTTCCTCTTAGAAGAAATTAGAAAGATCAGTGGGTTCCAAACCTTTTCCATCAGAAAACCACCATCACGATGTACAAGATCTGATGCTAGTTGTAGGAAAGATCATATAAATCATGACTGCATGGTCTTTGGTAGAGGACACTCATGTGAGAGCTGCCAATGCACGTGCATCTTTGCACCGATTTTTGCTATAATGGCAACACTGTGAATTAGCAGTCTTCAGTGGCAGAAACTTGAAGATGGCTGAACTGTTGCCAGCCAAAATATTGTGGTAAGAAGTCAGCATGATCCGGCTGCAGAGCTGTTAATAAATGTCTTTAAGGATACTACATTCCCTTCCCAAGTTATGTAGCATTTCTTCTTTTGCAGCATTTTCCAAATCATTTTCTTGCATTGCCTCCTCACGTAATTTATTTTTTAAACCGTCTCTATTTGTGCCAATATCTGTTTTTAAAAATTTCAGTGCATTTTTAATGTTTCTTAAAAATATTGCTCATAAGCCAGTTCTACTATCTGTTTCTTCTAAAATATTAAATTGTTTTATAGCAAATACCACATTTTCAGAAAGTATAGCAAAATCATCTACAAATGTGGGGCAATTTATTCCAAGATTTTTGTTTACTCTTGAAAATCTTTTTGGCAAAACTGCATGTTTATTCAGTTTTTCCTTCCAGATTCTCACTATTATTTCTGTAATACAATTAAAAAGAATTGGTGATAGACCACAACTTGTGTGCACACCTGAGAATTTTTCACATAAATCCACTTCAGATACTGTGTCTATATGTGTTTCACAAATGAAATTTGCTAATTCAGATTTTACATCAAACTCTCTGATTATTTTATGTGTAGTTTGTTTGTCAACAGAGTCAAAGGCCATTTTTGAAACCAACAGACATTACTAAAGTATATATGGAATTCAGTAATCTTCAGTGAATGACTTACTAGATTAAATATTTGTTCAGAATACGGTCAGCCTTCCCAAAAACCACCTTGACATTCACCTAAATTACTGTCCAGGGTTATCTCTACTCTGTGTGGTAGACTCTTCGATATTTTGTATAAAACTGGTAGCAAAGAAATTACTCTGTACTAGTTAAGCTCTTGGTTATCATGTTTCTTATGTAGTGGGTGTATCAAGCTATCTTCCACCCTACTGAAAGTTTTTTTGTTTGCCAGAGTTTGTAGAAGATCAATTTTAGCCAAAGATTGTCTACATTGGAAAAGGTTGGCATTAAAAATATTCAGTA
Organism: Schistocerca americana; assembly: GCF_021461395.2. Taxonomy (NCBI): domain Eukaryota; kingdom Metazoa; phylum Arthropoda; class Insecta; order Orthoptera; family Acrididae; genus Schistocerca; species Schistocerca americana. The sequence goes on from NC_060127.1 coordinate 135,016,290, forward strand.
AGATGTTCAGCGAAAGCCAAAGATGGTCTACATCTGAATAGGTTGGGTTCAAAATTATTCAGTAAGATGTTCATAGATACTTGCCAGATAATAAAAAAAAAGGGAAACTTATAAGTAGTAATGAGGGTGAAAAAACTTGTGCAGCATTAAGAAAGACAGAACCAACCTATTATCTGGCAAGAAATCTGCTAAAGCCTGTAAGTGATGGTCAAAGTAGGTATGTTATCCACTGGAATATAAATGGCCTAAACACTGATGCTTCTAACAATAAAAGCTCCAAAATATATTAACTGGAAATCACCCTGTCAGAATGTGCAAATATTAAAGTTGTTTGTTTAAATGAGCACTGGTTTACTAAGGACACAATTAAAATTCCGAACAAAATAGGGAACTTCAGATTAGCTAGAAGAAACAAGTCACGTGGAGGCTCATGTATACTTCTACATGGTGATATAAATTATGAGACCAGAAACTGTTTTAATTATTTAAATGAAGAATGTGTGTTCGAGAGCTGTTGTATAGAAATAGTGGACTCACTAGAAAATGTTATAATTATCTCAATATACAGAATTCCAGGGACGTCAACAACAGAATTATTCTTATCTAAGCTTCAAATTATGCTAGAAGACCTTTGTAGAGAAAAAAAGAAAAACGTTGTAACAGCTGCTGATTTTAATATTGATATCACATGTGATAGTAGTCACACTTCAAGACTCACTGACTTAGTAAAGAAATATGATAACAAATTGAATTTTTTTGAATCTACCAGAGATAATGGACAATCAGCAACATGCACTGATAATGTTCCAACTAATTATGTATATGAAGATGTTTATAAATTTTGTCTAGATCTAGGTATTTCAGATCATTGTGCATTGTTCATTGAGCTGCCACAGACAGACAGGAACATTTCACGTATGTGAACCCATATGAGCAGGAACTTTAACAAAGAAAACTTGTTAACATTTAGTGAAAAGCTAAGACATAAAATGTGGCCTTTTGATTATTGTAACTCAAGTGACAAAAACTGTGAGAAATTTCTAAATAGTTTTCTTGGAGACTTTAATGAAACATTTCCACCTAGACTCTGCAGCAGTAAAATAACAAATACAGTAAAGTGAATTACCTAGGGCATACAAATTTCCAGTGTAAGGAAAAGGCAACTGCACAGAGAACTAAAATATAATAAAGATATTGATTTCATTAAATATATTAGACTCTGCAAAACTATATTTAAAAGAGTTTTCAAGACAGCAAAACAACTAGCAAATAACAGGCTAATTTTAAAACATAAAAATAAGACAAAGACTGTGTGGTCAGTCATTAAATCTGAGTTAGGTGTTAAAGCCTGTAACCAAGAAATTTCAAAAATTGACATGGAAGGAAATAATATTGTACGTTCAACTGAAATACCAGTTTACTTTAATGAATTCCATATAAATGTAGCAAAATCTGATGTAGATGTAACAGATTATCTCAACCAAGTAAATCCCTTTGGCCTAGGTGAAAACTCTGAAAACTTTACAAAATTTTCAAAAGTTTCTGTGGAGGATGTAGAAAATGCTATTCTAACATTAAGAAACAAAAAAATCTACAGGTTGGGATGGAATACCCACCTAAGTTATTAAAGTGGTACACAATAGAATTGCAAATCCACTAGCTCAGATAATAAATCAATGTTCTGAAGAGGGCTATTTCCCAGAGGTACTGAAATATGCTGAAGTCAAACTACTCTTCAAGAAGGGATCAAGAGAGATCATGGGAAATTATCATCCTATCTCAATCCTCCCAGTCCTATCTAAAATATTTGAAAAACTTGCTTTTTTAATTTGTACTTTTGAATTAATTTTTTTGTTACAGTTAGGTAGTTAGTTTTATGTTCCATGGATTGTTTGTTCAATAAACTGTAATGATTGAATTGAAAATCGATACAGTGTAGAAGCAGTGTAACAAACTTGTATGTAAAAGCCACACACAGATTCGTGATTTTTTTTTGGGGGGGGGGGGGGGGTTCTTGGTGCTCAGTTCTTCTTTGAGCTAGGAACATAGAGAGAAATTTTTTTGGTTTAGCCTGGACCAGCAGCCATTTGTACTGCCATTTGAACATCTGTCTTACTGTAGCTATGTTACAGATTAGGCAAACTTTGAATGATGAACCGGTGCTGGTGCACAGACAGATCTTGCAAATTGATTAATTCCTTTTGGGAAAGATTTTAATTTGGCTAAAATTAATTCTCACTAATGACACCATTTGTATATGCACTGTTCGTATTTACTGTGCAAAAAACAAAAAACATGGTTTTTTTTGGGGGGGGGGGGGGGGGAGGCATATATTTCTGAAGCGCACCATTTCTGTAGTTGCATGATTTGATTCAAATTTTGTACAAAGGTAGGTAAATGCACAAAGGTAGGTAAATGAATAAAATAAAAATAAAATATTTTATCTACTAACAAAGGAAAATGTAAATTGAATGAAAATAGCCAATTCCTATCAATTCTAATGTGCTGATCATGAATATCACAAAGACAATTCAAAATTCACTCTATATGCAAGTAATTGTTCATTTAAAATTTGTTATGCTGAATCTTGGAACATGAAAGCATATTTAGTTAGTGAGTTATTTATACAAAAATGTAGATTACTTTTAAAAAAACTAGAGCTAAATGTTTATGAAGATGGTGATTTTGTATCATTTTATACTGAAATAAACAGAACTAATTCAAAATCATGCAATTTACACACTTTCACTTCAAATTTGTTGTTCAGCCTAATGTTTCTTCATAGTCAAGACACAGTGTTTTAAAGTCAAGCTGAATGTAGCACACATGCATGGAAACAGTTAAAAGTGAATCAAATAAATAACAAAAATGCATTCTTATGATAAAATTGAAAACTCACTTTCAAAAACCTAGCTTAATGTGGATCTTATGTGCAATGAACACGTTTTGTATGTTTCTCTATGCACACCACTTCTGTGTTTCAGGCTTGTTCAAACTGGTTCAAATTTTGTAAGAAGGTAGGCAAATACATACAATTAATTGCTGTCCTATTGTTTTGTGAAATCTTTATCCATTGCCACAATATAAATAACACGATTCGAAAGGCACTAAAGAAACCTGCACCGGGATCAGTCGTCACCTGAGACAACAAAAAACAACATTAGTTGCCAAGCTATGATGGTCTAAAGTCATCATTATGGTAGAGTTAGGAACCAGAATGAAAAATGCTGCATCATAGCACAAAAAAGGTGAATATGTACTGGACAGAGGTATGGATGTCAAAGAAGGGAACTACCATTTTGACTTATCTAGCATCTTCAAACACATTTAAATCAAAACAACTTGATGTATTCAGGCTTTTTTATGAGTTAATCTTACTTCCCCAACACAGTGAGCTGTCATAGCTGCAAGGTGTTGGCACACATGCATCTTGCTGAAGTCCCTAATCTTGTGCCCATAGCCCAGAATATTCACAGGCCATAGTAAGCAATATATAATATCATTTGGCTGAAGAGCGGACATGTAATAGCTAAAACGGTTTTTGAGGGTGGGGGGGGGGGGTAAAATTTCTTATTTGGCATAGGATTAAAAGTGTGATTATGTCATGATATTTGCATTTAAATGTCTTTGCAGCTACCAGATAAGTTGAAAAATTAGGTTCCTTCTTTTACATCCCTACTCTGCCTAGGATATATTCACCTGTTTTGTGCTATGATACGAGCCTTTTTGATTCTGGTGGAAAGTCTGTCTGTATTAACAAGTGAGAGCTTTTAGTTTTTGCAGTTTGTTGATAGGACAGATAGTCTTTCTGAGGCAGATTTAAATGACATCCCATTCCTTACATTCTATATTATATTTTTATGAATATAAAAAATTGTACCAAATAATGACATCCTTTTCATAATACTGATTGCTTCTTCGCCTTTACAAAGTCTGTAGTTACAAGCATCAGTTACATTTTCTTCTGGGAGTCTAGTTTTTGAACTGCTAGAAGTTTTTGATTTTCTTATTTTGTTTGTAACTTTTCCTAGACAGCATTACTTTGTGCATTTTAGCCTCTAATTTTGGTGTTGATGATGTTAAATAGATACATTTTGTTTGATATTCGTGTTATAATAATCATCACCATTGCCATCGCCACTACACTGTCATAGCAGAAAGCATGTCCTAGGTGGTGCACATACGATTCCTCACTGATTTGCCAGTGGACTTTAATGAAATAAAATAGCTCTTCAGGACCAAACATATTCTCTACAATTAACAACTGGAATTACAAATATAAGCTTGATCCAATTAAGGTAAATTACCTTGGAGGTAAAATATGGAAAGTTCTGTTATGATAAAAATATCACTGTCCTGTCCAAAAAGGTACGTAAAGCCTGTGACAGATCAAGAGGATAGCCAACTAGAAGACAGCAATGAATTGAAGGGTTTGCAATCTCCCAGATGCAAATTAATGCACAAAACGGAGATTAAACATAAACAAAATAAACCATGTGGCGATATGCCAATAAATTCACTACTTAAGACTGGAAACCTCATGATTTTCCACAGATGATAAGATAAACAAAAAAATTTAAAAGTGGGGCTCCAGGAAATGAGAAACACCATAAAAGACATGTGTGAACAACAAGGATACAGAATTTATAATGGGAAACTGGGGCATTAGGTCATGAAGCAATGTCCTCAATTTGAAACAAGATTTGTAGTAAATGTAAATGTGAAAAAGATTCAGTAATTGATTTTCAAGCAATGTCACAAAGAATTTTTTTGTGACTTTAACTTTTAATGCAATAAGTAAAACTTGCTCATTAATAAATGTTCATGCTCCTGTAAACATTTTTCTAACAATAACATGGGAAGAGGTAGATAGTTTTGAGACCTTCTTGATGAAACAGTGGACAGAATAAGTAACAGAAATGTAAAAATGGTAGTGGGAGGTTCAATGCCCATTTGCGAACAGAAATGAAACATGAAGATACAATTATTGTAAAATGGGGTGCAGGTAATTTTACAAAGAGCAATGGCCAAACACTTGTAGAACTGTGCAGAGAACACAGCTTCATATCTGAATCAGCATACTTTGAGAGAAGCTAAATAAGCTTAAAATGGGGGGACATAAATTAAAATGAAAATCACTCCATTCAAAAAATTCAAAAAAGCAATAAAACAAATATGAACTATGACACACATCAGCTAGATAAAAGTGATAGACATCAACAAATAACATAAACCACTAAATTAATAAGCTGAGATTCAATGTCCCATGAACCCACAAAGAAAACATGCATTCTGGACACCATAATATCACAGATTCCATGAAGAAAGACAAGGAAGCATGATTAATTTTTTTTTTGAACAGAAGATAATGCTGTCAGATGCATAAATTAAACTAAAAAGGATTTCATAAAGGTGTAATAAACTAAAGCAGATAATTACCTCAGCTGTTCCAGGAACAACAACAAAATCTTTGGGAAAACAGCTACAAAAAAATGGTCCCTTATGCTAATGCTGAAAAGTGATGTTGGAAGAATGACACACAGTAATGAAGAAAATGCTGAAATTATCACAAAATCATTTAATAAACTTTCAAACTGTGATTAACCCAAAGAATTCTTATAAATAAATGAAAATATTAAAAAGAAAAATGACCAAACCCAATAAATCATAACCCCACCCTCACCCACAACTTGCAAACAAGTAGAAAAAGCACCCTAAAGAGAGAGAAAAAAATTGTGAGACAAGTAGAGATCAGGTTTTATTCAAATAAGCAGACATTTTTAAGTGACACAGTTAAGACCTGCTTACACAAAGTGCTAACAAAGATTTGGGTAACTGAACAATTCCCTGAACAGTGGACCATGGCGATCATCTACCCTACTATACAAGAAGAGGAATAAGAGCAATGCTGACAATTACGGAAGAATGTCTCTTCTGCACTGTACACAAAAGATTTTATTCAAGCTCCTATGTGGAAGAGTCAAGGAACAACTGGAGTGGGAATTAGGGGATACCAAGGAGGCTTTACACCATGGAGAAGCTATCCAGAGGACATCATTAGTTTAAAATTAATCATGCCTTCTTACAGGAAACAGAACAATAAATAACATTTGTAGACTCTGAGAAGCCACAGAAGAGAATGTACAAGGAGGATAAACCAAACAACATAATAATGGGAGTTCCCTGACATAATTTCAAACTGCTTAGTATTTACAGATGATCTTGCTCTCCTAATCAACAATGTTCAAGAAATAAGATAAGAGGCTAAAATGCTACAAGAATTAGCACAAAAAATTGTCTGTAGAATATTGTTTGAAAAAACAGATATTATGCTAATTCATCAACCACCTGATAAATAAATTGCAATAGCAGAAATCAAAATTTTTGATAAATTTAAATGTTTAGGTGATATAACAACATAAAATCTAAATGAGAAACTGACATGAAAAAATAGAACAAAAACCAGAACAAAGCAAATTACATTACTGAAAGCACACACAATAAAAAAGCCTATTAATAGCTGCAAAATCATATCATTACAGGGTACTTTACTCATCTAGAAATATCACATACAGATGATACATCTCCAAAACAACTAATCATATATACTGTGCAAACCACAGTGAAGTGCACGGCATTGTATGTGTTATTAGTATTTCTTCCTGTTTCATTCACATTTGGAGTGCAGGGAGAATGAATGTTTGAACACCTCTGTGTATGCAGTAATTATTCTAATTTTATCCTCACAATCTCTACGTGACTGATACATAGGGGGTTGTACTATATCTCTAGAGTAATAATTTAAAGCTGGTTCTAGGATTGTAGTATACCCCTAGGGTAATCATTTAAAGCTGGTTCTTCAAACTTTGTTTGTGGGTGTTTGTGTTGTCCTCACCATTTCATCATCATTCATGAAAGTGGTAAGACTGGACTGAGAAAAGGTTGGGAATTTGTACAGTCACTGATAACCACGCAGTTGAGTGCCCCACAAACCAAATCATCATCATCAACATCATCAAACTTTGTTAATGGACTTTCTTAGGATAGTTTATGTCTGTCTTCAAAGAATCTGCCAGTTCAGCTCCTTCAGTATCTCTGTGACACTCTCTCGTAGATTAAACAAACCTGTTACCATTCATGCTGCCCTTCTCTGTATGTGTTCAATATCCCTGTTAGTCCTATCTGGTATGGGTCCCACATACTAGAGCAATATGCTAGGATGGGATACATGAGTGATATGTAAGCAATCTCTTTTGCAGACTGATTGCACTTCCCCAGTATTCTACCATGCAGACATATTCTTTCACCAATTAGAAATATTGCTTAACACTCTGTTCACTGATAGAGCCACTGCAGTTGTGTGTGGTGACTTCAATATTAATCTTATGAGTGAAAGTAGGCTAAAAGACCAGTTCCTAAATCTGTTATGTAGTTTCAACTTGCTTCCACACATACACACACCCACAAGAATAACAAATAATACAGTCAGTCTTATTGATAATATATTTTCAAATGTAGGATGTACAGAAGTTGAAGTAACAAATACTGATTTGGGATTATCAGACCACAATGCTCTTGTCCTCAACATTCCTTCAAGACCACTGAAAGAGAAAAAAACACACTTCCTGTATAAAAAAATTTTCTGCAGAAAACTGTGTAGAATTCATAAATACGCCAACTAATGAGGCCTGGGCAAAAGTACTATCCCTAAAAAATACAAATGATGCACATAACACATTTTCTTCCATTTTCATGGGATATTTTGAAATGTGTTTTCCAAAAAAGCTGTCAAAAATCAGGTCACATGGCAATACAAAGCCAAGTTCTTGGATCACAGCTAGCATCAAAACTTCCTGTGGAACTCTAAAGAGACTAATTTCTAAAAAGAAAACATCCACAGACCCACAATTCATAGAATATGTCAGGAATTACAAGAGGGTATATAGAAAAGTAATTGCTAAAACAAAATTCATGAGTAATGATAGTTTTATAAGACAGTCTGAAAACAAATCAAAAGCCATATGGGGTATTGTGAAGACTGAAACGGGGAAGAGTTGTGAAAATCAGGTCATTAGCCTCAAAAATTTAAAAAATGTCAATATTAATAAACAAGATTTGCCAACTTATATTAACAATTGTTTCATAAATACAACAACTTCAGTAAGCTTAAAATTTACAAACAAAGAAAAACCTGAATATCCAAAAACAGCTTGTAGGATGAGGGTAGATCCAACAAATGAGGGCGAAGTGTTGAAAGTGATACATAGCCGAAACCCAAAATGTCAGCTGGCATAGATGAGGTGCCTGTGTCAATCACAACAAGGACAGCACCACAAATTGCAAAGCCCTTTGCACACATAGCCAATATATCATTCAGTGAAGGAGCTTTTCCAGAATGGCTGAAAATTTCAAAAGTGAAACCATTATTTAAAAACAGCAACAAGTATAAGGTAAACTATCGCCCAATATCTCTCCTCCCAGCATTTTCAAAAATATTAGAAAAACTGATGAAGCACCAAATCAACAAATATCTAAGTGACCATAATTTACTAAACAGAAATCAGCATGGCTTTCAAGCACGTAAAAATACCAAAACAGCAGTAATGTGCTACATTGAACAAATAATCAAAAATCTAGAAAAAGATTACAGTGTAGTAGGAGTAAATTTAGACCTCTCCAAAGCTTTTGACACTGTGAACCAGGACATTCTTTTAGAAAAATTGGAAACGTTTGGTATACATGGGATAGGAAAAAAATGGTTTGAATCATACCTAAAAAACAGAACACAGGTTGTAGGACTGACATCAACTTACTCCAACCACAAAATAAATTCAGTATCAGAGGCAAAAATTGTAGAAATAGGAGTACACAAGGTAGCATCCTAGGGCCCGTATTGTTTCTTGTCTATATAAATGATTTTCACACCTCAGATGATGCAGCCAAAGCAATAATATTTGCAGATGATACTAATGTGATAATAAGTGCACCAAAGCAATTGCTACCAACAACTGCTGATAAAGTACTAAATTACATCCACTCTTGCTTCAATGCAAACAGGTTGACATTGAATGTAAATAAAACAAATTATATGCCGTTTGGGAAAAGATGTCAAAATGTAAATCTCGATCTGGTGAGGGATGACAAAGCCTTAGACAGAGTGACATCCACAAAATTGCTGGGGATTCATGTGGATGAAAACTTAAATTTAATGACCATGTAATAAAGCTTGCACAGAAACTTAATTCAGCCTGTTTTAGCCTCAGAATTATTGCAAATGTTTGTACCTCAGAGGGTGCCAGAATGGCATACTTTGGCTATTTTCAATCTCTTGCCACATACAGAATAATATTTTGGTGTTCCACAACAGGGCATCTAAAACAAATTTTTTTGTTGCAGAAGAGGGCCATCCGAATAATAACTCACAGTCATCCACAGACACACTGCAAACCCATATTCAAAAAGCTTAGAATACTTACTATACCATCATTATACATATACAAATATGTATTGTATGTCAGGACCCACATTGCAGATTTTCAGACAAATGCCGACTTTCATAACTACAATACCCGCGATAGCACAGCACTCCATACTCAGCGAACAAAAAGAAAGAATACACAAAGGCATGTGAGCCATATGAGTGCAAAACTGTACAATGCACTGCCAGTCAAGATCAGGCAGTTAGAAGATGATAAATTTAAAACAGAATTTAAAAAATTTCTAGTAGAACAATGTTTTTATTCTGTAAATGACTATGTAGGTCAATAAATTTTTTCTGATGATATTTATAAAGGCTTAATGGAAAATACTCTATCTGTACCTAATCATTCATTACATTTACATACTTAAAGGACAGCTGTTGTGTGATGTAAATATATACTTCAGCAGTGTTGTGTATATAAGGACTTGCCGTTTAGGGAGGACAAAACTAAAGCCTTATGAAAAACAGACTATGCATTTAAATTAACAAGCAGGGATGTATATAGGCTATATTAATTTCATTGCATTATTATTAACTTCATTGTATTAATTTGTTTTGTACTTTTTTACACATATATATTGTTTGTATCCCATTTCTTTGAAATGGCTTACATGTACCCTTGACAACGTCCATACAATATTTATCGTCAACGGATGGATAAATAAAATAAATAAATCAATGTCAACCACCTGCTTCACCCATGACTAAACCTATGTGATCATTCTGTTTCATCTCTCTACAAAGTGTTACACCCAGGTATTTGTATGAGTTGGTCAATTCCAACAGTGGCCCATTGACATTATAGTCCTAGGATACTATGTTTTTTTCATTTTGTTAAGTGCGAAATTTTAAATTTCTGAACATTTAGAGCAAGTTGCCAATCTTTGCACCATGTTGAATTCTTATCAAGATCTGAAAGAATATTTATCCAGCTTCTCTAAGATATGACAATAATCGTAGGTGCAGTACTGAGTCAAATGCTTTTCAGAAATTAAGGAACACTGCATCTGTCTGGTTGCCTTGATTCAAAGCTTTCAGTATGCCATGTGAGAAAAGTGCGAGTTGTTTTTGAAATCTGTATTGGTTAGCTTTGAGGAGGTCACTCTGTTCAAGATACTGCATTATGTTTGAACTAAAATATGTTCTAAATTCTACAATAAACTGATATCAAGGATACTGTATGGTAGTTTTGTGGATCACTTCTATTACTGCATCATCTGCAAAGTTCCTAATTTTACTGTTAATATTGTCTGCAAGGTCATTAATAAACAAAATGAACAGCAAGGATCCCAGCACACTTCCCTGGGACACACCCGAAGCTACTTCTACAACCCAGTCACAAATTTCACTTGATACCCCATATGATTGTACTTTTGACAATAATCGTAGGTGCAGTACTGAGTCAAATGCTTTTCAGAAATTAAAGAACACTGCATCTGTCTGGTTGCCTTGATTCAAAGCTTTCAGTATGCCATGTGGGAAAACTGCGAGTTGTTTTTGAAATCTGTATTGGTTAGCTTTGAGGAGGTCACTCTGTTCAAGATACTGCATTACGTTAGAACTAAAATATGTTCTAAAATTCTACAATAAACTGATATCAAGGATACTGGATGGTAGTTTTGTGGATCACTTCTATTACTGTTCTTGTAGATGGGTGTGACCTGTGCCTTTTTCTGAGTACTGGGCACAGGTTGCAGTTTGAGGATCTATGATAGATTATAATTAGAAGAGGAACTAACTCAGTTGAAAATACAGCATAGAATCTGATGGATGCCATTGGGGCCTGGAGCTTTGCTCAGTTTTAACAATTTCAGCAGTTTCTCAACACCATTGACACAAATAATTGCTTCATTCTTCTTTTCTGTAGTATGAAGATTATATTGGGGCAATTCTCCTGGGTTTAATTTTGTAAAGGAACATTTGAAAACTGAATTAAGCACTTCTGCTTTTGCCTTGCTATCCTCGATTTCAGTTCCTGTCTCATTCACTAGGGAGTGGACGCTAATTTTGGTGCAATGAAGATCCTTTACACATGACCAGAATTTCTTTGGATTTTATGAAATGTCATTTGACAATATTCTGCTACAGTAGTCACTGAAGGCATCACACATTGCTCTCTTGACAGCCAAATGAATTTCATTTTTTGATTTTTATTTATTTATCTATTTAAATTTTTCACGTGTAGGCCATCAAGCTGATGCCTTTTGTAAACGTCATACACAGGTGAGCAGATTACTATAGATAGCAATTACGTACAGTAATGGTACATACATTTGTCTTAGTATTCTAATTATATCATGTGTTACAAGAGAGGGCAAGTAGATTAGAATTCACTGAATGTATATAAACATTTATTTACTAAGAAGGCTTTCTTCAGAAGAATGATATACAAGCTATATCAGTCCAGGAAACATAATTATTAGCTGACAATGTAGTTGATACACGACATTATAGACTTTATACAGGAAAACCAGCAGTGAGAATAATGGAAAACATACTGATGTTTCAAACAGCATTTTATGCAAACAAAAGAATTGTAGACAGTGTAACAGAATTTAGATCAAATTCAGAAAGTGTGTCCATGTTAACAATCAAGTGCAAGAATAAATGTTACACCCTCATAAACTGTCATGCACCTATAAATACAGACAACAAAAGAAATCTGGAGAAAGTAAATCAATTCTGGGATCTTTTAGAATCTGAAATTTCTATCATACCTAAAAAGAACGTTAAAATACGTCTTGGTGACTTCAATGCACAAATTGGGAGGGAAAAGAAATTTATGACTATTGTAGGTGAATATCCAGCACACTCAAGAACAAACAGAAATGGTGAAAGACTGATCAATATGTGTAAAATGTTCCAGTTAAAACTCATGTCCACACATTTTCACAAACTACCAAGAAAAGTCAAAACTTGGAGACATCCAAATCCAAACCTAGGAGAATTTCAAGTGGATCACACAGCTATATTGAAAAGGTATATCATGTAGGGGATTGATGACCTTAGAAGTTAAGTCCAATAGTGCCCACAGCTATTTGAGCGATATATAATGTAAATTATGAATGTTAAAATAATCAGAAATGGGGAATGTGATTCAGATCATTCTCTCTCTAAGATTAAAATAAAATTTTTCCCATCTAAAACAAAAAAGGCAACCAAGAAAGTTATCAGATACAACACCACTACAGCTAATATTACAAAAGAAAATATAGACAAAATTTAGAGAAGAAATTGAGACAAGTAAAGAAGATGTTTGGTGTGAACACCATATGCAAATAACTCAAGCAGCAAAGAAAACTTTAGGATAAGCCAAGAATAAAAAGAAGACATGGTGGAATGATGAGTGTGAAGACGCACTAATACAAAGAGCTCAAAAATGGGGTAAATGGAGATGTTTGAAAAAACAGGAAGACCTTGAACAATTCAGACAACAAAGAAAAGAAAAATCAAAAATAATCTGGAAAATCAAAAGAAACTTTGAAAATTCTCAGTTTATTGAAATAGAAGAAAATTTCACCAAAAATATTTATTTATTTAGTGCCCGTATTATCACATTCATTATATTGGACTTGTCAAAGTACAAAATGGTATAAAATATTACATATTTACATCATGTACAAAATCTTATCATTGATATCAACACATCTTTATAACAAAACATTATTCTGCTCATGTACATACAGTTAGAAGAAAAGCTTGCGAAACCCCTTGGTTGATTTTACTAAAGCTATTAAATACCACTACTTCAATTAACTAGGCATGGTAACATACGGCACAAAAGCTAGGTGTATAATTACATACATATATGAATGAAAGGAGTTTGGTTTTATCTAGGTACGGTTGATAATTATGAACTTTTGTTTAGAGAGTTATGAAGTAGATCTACAGATCTGAGCAAAATTCCAGGTATTTGTTAATGCTGTAGAAGCTGTTGTTTATTAGTAGATTTTTTAGTTCTTTTTTGAATGTAGTACGGTTTAGTATTTTTTTGCTGCAACTTGGCAATGCATTGTACAGAATTTTTAGTTTGTAAACAGCACTGTCCCGATATATTGAATTCTGTGTACATCCTTATGATAGTCGTCCCTGTTCCTTGTTTGATAATGGTGGATCTCATAATTCAAAGGTGAAACTTCATGGTTTTTAATGAAGCATATGCTTTCAAATATAAATATAGATGGTAAAGTTATGATTTTTAATTCCTTAAAGATACCTCTACATGGTGCTCTGTAAGCAAAATCACTTACTAATCTTAAAGCTTTCTTTTAGAGCCTAAAAGACTGCTTTGCAAAACAGGTATTTCCCCAGAACACTATTCCATAGTTCAGTAGACTACGCATGCATGTGTAATAAGCACTTAACACTGTTTCGGTATTGCAGCAATCTTTAAACTCTTAATATCTAACAGTGCTCACTTAATTTTTTGTTAAGCAATTCTACATGTTTTTCCCATCTTAGATGCTCAGCCACCCATAATCCTAAAAATGTTATGTCATTCTTTGCTGGATTTGGCTATTCAATAATGTGAATTTTACATTATTCCTATTTTTGTTCCTTATATGGTTGTCATTGACAACTAGACAGTTATCTTTCAACCATTTTTCTGCCAGTTCTGCTATTTTGTCGATTTTTTGCTGCATCTCGTAATCATTCTTCCCTTTTATAATGAAGCTGGTATCATCAGCAAATAATATGGTATCAGCTGTTGAACACTGTTGAGGATAGGTCATTAATAAAAATAGAGAATAATGATGGTCCTAATACCGAGCCCTGAGGCACTCCATAATTAACTTTTTTTACATTCAGAATTGTACACATTTCTATCCTGAGTAATTTGCACTCTTTGTTTCCTTTCGGTTAAATACAACTTGAACCACTCGTAGGAAATACCACGGACACCATAATTATTCAGTTTTAACATTGGTAGATTATGATTTATAAGGTCAACCACTTTGGAAAGGTTCAAAAACAACCCACAGATCAGTTCCTTGTCCTCAATAACTTTGTAAACAAGTTATAGGAAACAGAAGAGAGCTATCTATGCAGACTTGCCTTTTCTGAAAACATTCTGTGCATTTAGAAGAATTTTATTTTTGTTTAGGAAGTCTAGCAATCTGTCATACATTATTCTTTCAATTATTTTCAAAAATACAGATAATGAAGTATTGAAACTGGTACCAACAAAATAAAATGAAAACTTAAGGACAGCTATACATGTTTTTATTTATTTGTCACAATAATGATAGAGAGAGACATTTTTAATGTCAAACTTGTCACCATTTTATAAACTGGTGTTACTGTTGACTGCTTAAGTTTGCTTGATAATGCACCAGTTTCGATGGAGTCATTGATTATGTCCACAAGTTAGAGACAACATTATCAATACTATATTTAATAATTTTGTGAGGGATACCATTAAATCTGCAGGACATTTTACTCTTTAGTTTACTGATAGCCGATTGTACTCCTTTGGATGTTGCAAGGTATAGGTACATTGTCCTTTCATTTATTGGAGTTGTCACCTTTGTCTTTGGATTATATTTAGTGGTGATCAGGTTTTGGGCTACATTAATACAGTAGAGCCCCGTTAATCTGAACTAATTGGGACCGGACCTTGTTTGGATTACCGACTTTTTCGGATTAACTGGAATTATGGTGACGAGTTTCTAGAATGAAGTATACCAAGCAGATAAGTAGGTACACCATGGTAGCAAGTGTGGGAACAATGGCTCAATCTCATTCGCTGCCCATGTTGTTGTTCATTTTTGAGACCTCCATAGTGCCTGCGGTCAGTGCACTGCCAGTGGGATCACGAAGCACCTGGTTACATTAATTATCAATCACTTGCACGCGTGACAGTTGAATTGTATGTATTTTCGACATGAGTAAACGGAAACATACAACGTTAACTCTCAAAGAAAAACTGAATGCTTTGAAGCAGATAGACATTGGTGAGAATGTATCTAAACCGGCAACGGAACTGGGTGTTGGTAAAGCAACCATTTGCGATTGGAAGAAGAACTGAGTGAAGCTTGAACAGAGGCAATCGCCATCCCCGAATTGCGCTTCAACAGTGAGAAGCAACAAGGTGCTTAAAACGCCAATTTAGGCCTTTGCTGCAATAGTGCCACGCAAAACAACAAGGCGTGCAAGCCCCCTCCATGAAAAATACGACCACAGCACAACACCACCACCTCTGAATTTTACTGTAGGGATTACACAAGCTGGCAGACGTTCACCGGGCATTCGCCATACCCACACCCTGCCATCGGATTGCCACATTGGGTACCGTGATTCGTCCCTCCACACAACGTTCTTCCACTGTTCAATCGTCCAATGTTTGCGCTCGTTACACCAAGCGAGGCGTCATTCGGCACTTACCAGAGTGATGTGTGGCTTATGAGCAGCCGCTCGACTATGAAATCCAAGTTTTCTCACCTCCCGTCTAACTGTCATAGTACTTGCAGTGGATCCTGATACAGATTGTAGTACCTGTGTGATGGTCTGGATAGATGTCTGCCTATTACACATTACGACCCTCTTCAACTGTCGGTAGTCTCTGTCAGTCAACAGGCGAGGTCGGTCTGTACGCTTTTGTGCTGTACGTGTCCCTTCACGTTTCCAATTTACTATCACATCGGAAACAGCGGACCTAGGGATGTTTAGGAGTGTGGAAATCTCGCGTACAGACGTATGACACAAGTGACACCGAATCACCTGACCACGTTCGAAGTCCGGAAATTTCGCTGAGCGCCCTATTCTCTCACGATGTCTAGTCAGTACTGAGGTCGCTGATATGGAGTACCTGGCAGTGGGTGGCAGCACAGTGCAGTTAATATGAAAAACGTATGTTCTTGGGGGTGTCCGGATACTTTTGATCACATAGTGTAATTCTGTTCAGCACTTTATGTAGACGAGAAGTTTATTTTAAGCTTACATAACAGCAGGAAAAACATTATGAAACATTTCCAGTGCATCAAATAATACCACTTTTTGGCAACTAAGAGAGGAAAACGGTAATAGTAACAGGAATACTAAAAAAGTCAAAGCAAATTATTAAATCCATGGAACGCTCGCTGCAGAAAGGAGAAAGTTTCTCACAGCGCGAACCCTTCGATCTAAAAAGCAAATCAAAATTTAAGTAAACTTAATTACAGACCACTGATGATGCTTTACCTCAATAAAGCGAAACGCGTGTGGTGAAAAAAACCACTCATTTTTGTAGTTGCAAGGATGGATCAAAAACACCCTCATGAACCCTGTTGACAAGAGCCGGCCGCTGGTTCACTGGCACCTGTTTCGGCTGACGCCCGACGTCGCTACGAATTCTTTGATCAGCTGCAAAATTTCACAGAATTCATGCAAGAAAAAGAAGATGATTCTGGCTTCAAATAGCATTTGCCACATGCTTAATTTCATACCACAGCGTAATGAAGAATTTTACTAGGAGTAAATGCAACCAGCAGAATATTATTTTGCAATTCTCGTCTACAATTCCAACGTTGTAAGGTTGTTCTCTTTCGTAAATGCCCAGTGGACAAACAATGAAGCGCAAATCGACAGGATCGCAAAGATGATGTTGATGTTGTTGTGCAATTTAAAATTAGCCTGTCAAGAGTCCCAGAAAAGGATTTCTAAGAAAAATAATGAGAAATATTAATACTTATAACAACATATTATTTTTATTTCTTCATAACTCTAATGGAAATGAACAAAGTCATTGAATATCTTTCGTGTTTCCTTCCCGGAAGGAAAGTAATTATTTAGTGAAGAATCTCCAGTTTATTTTGACAAAAATAACCTTAGAAAGAAGACAGAGCAATTAAGAAGGGTGTGAACTTAGTTATCATAATTGCCAAATCATTAGGCTGCTTACTAATTTATTCATTTACTAGCTGACGAGCCCGGCACTACCCGGGTATTCACGTGACCAATTTTCTATTAGATACGAAAACAAACTGTGAACTGTGTTTGTTGCATAATATTAAAAAATCATTATCGTATTTTCGTGAAAACATATTTAAAATTCTGGAACATTTTCTGTAAGCTGGTTGCAGCTGCTTCGCGCGTTTACAACATGATTTCGTGAAAGTCCCTATGGCACTGTCTCTTCATACCTCTATAGGCGACTGTTGTTTCACCTACAGCCGTTCGCACTTTGCAGTTGAAAGCTGTCAAAAGCCTTGCCAGAAGTCAGGGATTTCTGTAACTTGACTCGACTGGAGATGTGTCTTAGCAGTAAAGAAGCAATGCACTAAAACGTCTTGCATTGACGTGGCATTTTTTCATACATCTCAGTGTTTATGACGTTATATGTCTTAAAACACGTCTCGTACAATGATAAATTTGTGTAGATGCATTCAGTGGCATATATGGATACTTCTTTTGAAATATGTTGCGAATGGTGTTTATAGCAAAGAAGTAATAAATTTAAACGTTATGAATGATGTGGCAGCTTTTCACGTTTCTCAGTGTTTGTGATGTCATATCTTCTGAACTATGTGTGGTACCATGATATAAATTGTAGGCTCATTTAACGGCATATGTGGATACTTTCAGCGAAATTTATTACGAATAATGTTAGAAGCACAGAAATAATAAATTTAAACATCGTGCTTGATGTGGCAGATTTTTAGGCATCTCATTGTTTATATTTATTGTTATTTTGAGCTTTTCCTCATTACAGAGGCTTATCTCCAACATAATAATTTATTTGGAAATTACAATACAAACAATAAACGTTCTTAAACTATATTTTCAAAATATTCCTCCAGGTGTTTCGATCTTGTGTATCCTCTTCCTCTGCGCCCATTCTCCTCAGTGTGTGCTGTACATTTTGGAGCCACGTGGTTATAGGGCGTCCTCTTCTTCATCTCCCCTCCGGTTTCCACTCCAGTATCAATTTTGGTCTTCTGGTTTTCTCAATTCGTCGTACATGCCCATACCACTGTAATTTCTTCCTATCAATAACGGCATATATTCTTTCTTTTATTTCCATTCTCCTTATTACTTCGGTGTTCCTTATCTTTTCTTTCCTGGAGATTCTTGCCGATCTTCTCCAAAAGTCCATCTCTAGAAGTTGTAATTTTTTAATGTGCTTCATGTTAACTGTCCAGGTCTCCGTTCCATACAGAACCACACTCTCTAATATGGATTTGTTTATAAATTTTTTAGTTCTGCTCATTACATTCCTGCTCCATATGACTGAGTTAAGCATCCCAATGTCCCTCCGTCCGCTACTAATTCTTTTATTGATTTATGGCTCTGATTTTCCCTCGATTTCTAAAATGGATCCCAAATAACAGAAAGTGTTTATCTTTTTGATTTTCTTTCCTTCAATGTATAGCTCATCTGAATCATTAGTCAAGTATTCTGTTTTTTGGTAATTAATCTTCAAACGCCAAGTTTTGTATGCTACTGCTAGTTGATTGCACATATAGTTAGGATCCTCCCCATCTTGTGCTACGACTACTTGATCATCAGCAAATAATAAATGATGTAGGTAAACTCCATCTCTTATTTCTAATCCCATACTATTACATTTACGAGGCCATGTTCTAAGGCTAATATCTATATAGATTTTAAATAATGATGGTGACATGGGACAGCCCTGTAAAAGGCCTTTGCTTGTTCTAAATTTCTGTGAAAGTTTATTACCAACTTTCACTTGGCAAATGTTATCTTTATACATCTGTTGTATTATTTTAATCAAGGAAGGGTTTATGTTTGCCATATGCAGTGCTCTCCAAAGTAATTTTCTTGGAACAGTACCATACGCTTTTTCTAGATCTATGAAAATTAATCCTATATTTTTTGATTTTTCCCTATGTTTCTCCAAAATCTGTCATAATGTGAAAATATGGTCTACACATGATCTCCCAGCCGTGGATCAACATTGTTCTTCTTGGGTTCTAAAATTTTTTTCAGTTTGTTTTTAATTACTTTCGCAAAAATTCTCATTAATGTGATTGTAACACAAATTCCTCGATAGTTCGAACAAATTTTGCCATCCCCTTTCTTAAATATTGTATTAATGTAACCTAGCTTTATCTCGTTGGGTATTGAATCTCCATGTATCATTTTGTTGAAGAGCTGTGTTATCAGTTTCACAATTTTGTCACCACCGTATTTCAGACACTCCAGATTGATATTGCCTGGTCCCGGTGATTTACCATTCTTTCCTGTTCTCAACGCCTGAAGTACTTCACTTTCTAAAATCTGGATCTCGTCATCTTCATGTCCTTTATCTTCCCCTGTTCCTTCTTCTAGATATTCTTCTCTGTCCTCATTTAATAATTTTTGGAAATACTCTCCCCATTCCTTTTGTGTTATCAGTTGGAGGTTAGTTTTGCTTTTTGTATCCTGTTGTTTATGAAGTGATATCTATGATAGGTAGGCGGTTCTTACCACACAGCAACTATTGCCTGACAGTAAGTGATACGTATAGGAAGTTCGGCTGAAATCGGTTCAGTAGTTTAGAAGGAGATGTAGAACAATTAAAATAGGTAGTGTGAATTGTAGAGAAAAATTTATGGCTAGGTATAATGCCGAGTCTCACTGTTCCGTTTGTGCACCTGGAAGCTTTACACAACCATCAAGGTGAGTGAGCGAACTTCTGGATCCACACTGCGCGGAAATCGAATTGTGGGGAACGAGTGCCTTTGCCACCTCTAATCGTCATTCACTATGGCTGGATAGTTAATTTCTTAATGGTGGGAAGCATACATTGCTATCATCTCTGTTGAAATTCACTTATTCTTGCAGATCTCAACTTTCGGACACTCCATTTACAAATATTACATTATTTTGTTAGAACTCTTACATTATCAAAATGTACATCCTGGCCACAATGCCCCTTGTAATCCACTAGTGACGATTTCACCCTGTGCTTGAAACTTGAGTGGCTTTTCTGTTTTTCGCTGTGTTCTTTTGTTGTCCGCAGCTCGTGGTCGTGCGGTAGCGTTCTCGCTTCCCACGCCCGGGTTCCCGGGTTCGGTTCCCGGCGGGGTCAGGGATTTTCTCTGCCTCGTGATGACTGGGTGTTGTGTGATGTCCTTAGGTTAGTTAGGTTTAAGTAATTCTAAGTTCTAGGGGACTGATGACCATAGATGTTAAGTCCCATAGTGCTCAGAGCCATTTGAACCATTTTTGTTCTTTTATTGTTCCCATAGTTTTTTAAAGTCTGGAGAAGAAATGGAAAATGAGTACAGTGTGGTCTAACCCTCAGAAGATTTTTTATGTTTGATAACAGATTAGAAATCCACTTACTTTAACAAATTGGGGAAGAAATAGAAGTTTTCACAGTGCTATTCATGCCACAGACAGGGCCCTAACAGGTGACACGCCATTGTGGGAACAACGACATCATCCTCTGGGATGATGTGGGTGGAGGCATCGTAAGACGAATCCATTAGTGCGGCACTAGTGATGTCACGTTCTGGGATAATGCGAACAATGGTCACTGGGAGATGAGGCACCAGTATACTATTAGTGATGTCACCCTTTAGGATGAGACAAACAGGAGCTGCTATGGGACGACGTACCAGTGTGAGAGCAGTGACTTCATCCTTTGGGATGGAGCGAGTAGCTATGGAATGAGACGCCAGTGAGGGACCAGTGATGTCATCATCTGAGGGGCAGGCTGTGGGTGAGCGCCGTGGTGGGCTGTGTCGTACATGATGGTCCGGCCGCCGGACAGGATGGCTGCGGTCAGCCCGAAGGTGCCGTAGGCCATGATGAGGTGCTGGCACGAGGATAGAAGGCACAAGTCGTCCACAGGCCTCCTCGATGACATCAAGAACCCCACGCTGGCGGCCGCATCTGCCTGGGACAGAACAATACTGGACTGCATAAATCGCAACAGCAACTCAGACGAAGTAGAACTTCAGTTGCTGATTACCAACCTTACCCTAATAACTTATTTAACTCAATCTCAAACTTTACAAGAAGCGTACTGATATCTGTCTACAGTTCGTTGTTCGATATTTGTACAATGAGGTGACAAAAGTTACGGGATAGCTGTATGGACATATACAGATGGCGGTAATATCGAGTACATAAACTATAAGAGGGCAGTGCATTGGCGGAGCTGTCGTTTGTACTCAGGTGATTCATGTGAAAAAGTTCCCATCATGATCAGTTAGGGAATTCAATATTCCGAGATCCACAGTGTCAAGAGTGTGAAGAGAAAGGAAGCGTTAGCGACAGCCCCGGACATTTGCACAAGCCCCGCCCATTTACTCCCCTCCACAACTACCCCCTGCCACACCAACCAAGAGCGCACCAATATTATCTTTGGTAGTCCTCATCACTGTCGTGTTTTTGTTCGTCGTTTTTTAATTTACAACGGTTGTTCATACTAGCAGTGTTGTGCTATTAGTACTTCTTAGCAGTTTGTGTAATACTGTCAAAATGAAACATAGATATGCACTCTCAATAAAGTTATCAAACACAAGGTACCTAATCTTGACTGTTGTGGCTAACTGCTGTCAAAACTGATATCTAACAGACACTAAAGTACGATAAGATGTGTTGGAATGACACTGAAGAAATTATGTACATATGTTTAACAATAGACAGCTCTAAAGCTCTCAAACGCTGAAGAAGAACTCAAAATAATTTCGTGTCTGCTATAAGCAAGCAGTCATAAGAGTTCACAAGTAAAAATTCACCCATTACACAGGCAAATATTAATGAAGAATGGCACTGTATAAATATCTGTCTGCTTGCATTACGCACTTCTACATTATCCGACTCTTATATTCTTTAGTCTTAATGAGGTAATCAGAAACAAACCAAGACATCGACTTTGCCTTGATTATGCACAACATTGACTTTAGACAATCGAGATAATGGACAGCATCCTTGGCGATACCACCAATTAATATTTCCCAACAGAATTTCTTACACTACGCGAGGTGACGGAAATTTGCGCTCACTGCAGTTAACAAATATCAGATTCCTTGATATAGTGCAGATGGAAGATCATGAAATAAAAAAAAGACAGTGTGGATACCATTTTCATTTTTCATTCTTATTGATGATTTTTCAACTCGCATATTCAATGAACATATTTCTAATTCTTTTCACAATGGTACCGGAAAAACTGTATTTCGTACTAATTACTGATTTTCTCCCTTATTATGACTGGCAAATCTGTGATACGAAAAACTTTGATGTTGGAACATGCGGCAGCCCATGGGCGGAGCTTAGGATATGGATTGGTGTGGGGCGGTGGGGGGGGAGATTGGGCGGGACTTGTGCACCGTCCGGGGCTGTCGAGAATACCACATTTCAGGCATTACCTCTCACCACGAGCTTTACTTAACGTCCGAGAGCAGCAGTGTTTGCGTAGAGTTGTTAGTGGCAACAGACAAGTTGAACTGCGTGAAACACGGCATCGCCTGCAGCACATCTCCTCGACTCGTGACCATATCAGCTGGGCCCTAGAGGACTGGAAAGCAGTAGCCTCATCAGATAAGTCTCAATTTCTGTTGGTTAGAGATGATGGTAGGGTTCGAGTGTGGCGCAGACCCCACGAAGCCAGGGACCCAAGTTGTCAACAAGGCACTGTACAAGCTGTGCTGGCTCCACAGTGGTGTGCACTGTGTTTATATTTGAATGGACTGGGTTCTCTGGTCCAACTGAACCGATAATTGACTGGAAATGGTTATGTTCGGCTATTTTGAGACTATTTCCAATCATTCAACGACGAAATTTTTATGGGTGACATTGTACCGTGATACTGGGCCACAATTGATGGCGACTGGTTTGAAGAATATTCTGGACAGTTCGACAGATTGATTAGGCCACCAAGATTTACTGACATGAATCCCATCGAAGTTTTATGGCACACAATCGAGAGGTCACTTCGTGTACAAAATCATGCACTGCCAACACTTTCGAAACTATGGACGGTTATAGAGGCAACAAGGTTCAGTATTTTTTCTAGGGACTTCCAACGACTTGTTGAGTCCACCCCACGTAGAGTTGTTGCACCAATCTGGGCAAAAGGAGGCCTGACACGACATTAGTAGGTATCCCTCGGCCTTTGTCACCTCAGTGTATGTGGCAGCCTGTAGTGGTTCGAATATTTCGGTTCACCACCACAAAGCTAGAAGCGTCGTATTGAAGCACAGTTAGGTATTAGTAGATGTCTTTGTTAAAATTGTGACTAACGTGAGCTACTTGTTGTAAGAGGAGGGGACAAGCGAATATTTGGCGTCGTGTGACTCGTGGTCACATATGGAAGGGAATTTTGTACAATGGCCGCTTCTTGGGACAGAAAATTATATCTAGGCCATTACGTTAAAAGTTGAAAGAGGTATTATCAGTCCCATGCCTCGTGTGAAGCCGATCTTGTCAGGAAACTTAACAGAGACAAATTCTTCTGGTGAAACTGTGGAAGGAGCGTGTCTGTGACACCAATTGTATGGAAAGCAGTTTCTCTGAAGTTATTTAATTTTCTTTTCAAATTTGTTTAATTTATTGCATATTTAGGTGCCTTTTGCTTAGCATTAAAAAAAGGTTGTACATTTTGCATTTATTTCTTGCGCCAGCAAATATTGGTTTCAGAAATAAAAAAAGTCGAATAATAGGTTACAAAGAAAAATTCAATCAGTTAACTGTAACGGAGGATGTTTGTTGATGCGATGATGTCCTACAAGGCTTTTCTAAGGAAAGCTCACAGCCCCTGGAACTGGCTGTGAAGATGACAGGAAAGACAAAGATAAGCTGTAGATTACCACGACCAAAGGCTAGTGGAGTATTGGGGGATACCTCGGAAAGACATCAAGTCATGCACCGGTTGCTCGTTCTTGGTGTTACTATGCTGTTTGGCTATGTACAATGTTGAAGTTTTACCTGCCACTGGTTAAGCACTAGGTGATTTGGACAAGGAATTCCCCATCATCATCGTCTGTGCTGTCGTTTGAGCCTCTGAAGTGTCTATTACGTTGATTGTCTGTTGCGTCCTGGTTCTCATGTCAGGTCCATTTTGCCGTTGTTTTTTACTGGTGGTGCAGGGCCTTTCAGATCGAGTCTGTCGCACTGTCGATTTCTTTCCACGATATTTCGTCTCTAATCGCATTGTACCGGTACTCGTCTGTGTGCTCTACTCGTCTGGCCTTTGTGATAAGTGTTTAACGTGTTGCGAGTGTGCTCTGGGGAGTCTTTCTGCCCATAAGTAGGGCCTACATTATTCTCTTCCACTGAAAGCATATGGTGTGAATGCATTCGTTAAGGATTATGTCCTCACAGGAAGTACATCATGCCTTTGCTTGGGTCTTTGTAGATAGATATTTGGATTAGACTGAGAACGTACAGTAAGTACGTTGTGAAAGAAGGCCTCAGAATTGCCATGTCCTAGCAAAATATAAGAAATTCTTCCCTCTTGACCTGAAAAAGAAACTTGTTCAAACAATTATACTCCAGTTATCTATCACAGCGATGATGTCCTACAAGGCCTTTCTAAGGAAAGCTCACAGCGCCTGCAACTCGCTGTGAATGCCTGTGTTCGTTATGTTTGTGATGTTTGACTATTTGATCACATTTCACCACCAGATGCACAGCTGTCGTGAAGAGAGTTCCATGCTCCAGGTCTTCCCTACTGTTCTATCAGTGAACACTGTCCCCATATCTCCCCCCGGCCTTAACGCTCTTGTCAGAACAAGATGGCAGAAACACCTGTTTACGTCAGAGCAAAATGTTTACTGTCCCACCCCATCGCACAGCTATTTTCTCGAAACCCTTCTCAGACACCAACTCTGGAATAATCTCCCGCATTATATAGGAGAAATTAGTAACATCCCCAACTTCAGAAGACAGTCAATGAGATACATGCTATGGCAACAGTAATGATTACCCACGTACATCCTTCTTGCGAACCTGATCTTCTTCATTTCTTAGAATTCTTAGTCGATGAAGTCTCCTTAAATTTCCTTTTGTCGGAAGTCAATGCATCACAAAACATCTATTCGGTACACTTATAAATTCTTTCCATATCTGCAACGATCATCATTGTTATTACTGTCGTACTTATTGTCACTATTATTATTGTTGTTGTTGTTGTTATTACTACTATCACTATTAGTTGCAGCAGCTGCACTAGTAAAAGTACTGCCACTATTAACCCGGGAAACGGCCTTGCCGCAGGGGATACACCGGTTCCCGTGAGATGACCGAAGTTAAGCGCTGTCGGACGTGACTGGCACTTGGATGGGTGACCATCCTGCCGCCATGCGCTGTTGCCATTTTTCGAGGGGGTGCACTCAGCCTCGTCATGCCAATTGAGGAGCTACTCGACCGAATAGTAGCGGATCCGGTCAAAGAAAACCATCATAACGACCAGGAGAGCAGTGTGCTGACCACACGCCCCTCCTATCCGCATCCTCAACTGAGGATGACCCGGCGGTCGGATGGTCCCGATGGGCCACTTGTGGCCTGAAGACGGAGTGCTCACTATTAACTTCATTAGTTCATAGTCAGAATTATTTATTCACGCTGCCATTTCAGACACTCAAATCATTTTAATACTAGTTATCATTCCACAATTGTTATTTCTTAGGTAACTACGATGTAAAGAAGGTACTGGTCCCATGTAACAGAGCCTGACAGTCCTAATGATATCATGTTAAATAAATAAGTAAATAAACAATCAAATATTACTAACAGTTCCCTGATTTTGGATAACAAGGTGTAAACCCTTCTGCCCTTATTACTGTTGTCGCATTCACGCTGCCAGCTATCTGACAGCCCTCTCTTTAAGTGGCGTTTATCTCTTTATTTCTTCGCCTGTTGCAGCAGTTGTCTTGCCCAACCTTCCCTGCGGCCCAGTGTCTCATGGTATAGTCTACTGGGTACAGTCCCAAGACCACACACAGATCTCCAAACAATGTGTCCTCAAAACCCCCCAAATGCCAGAGTAGCGCACTTCTTTGCCTACATCAGTTGTGGAAGAAACGCCAAAGGTTTTCGAGATGTAACCAGAGCCACTTGTAGATGGACAGTGTCAGAGAGGAGACGAGTTATTCGGTCATGTCCATACAGGATGCGCCTCTGCCTCAGACTGCAGCATTGCAATTTCAGCCGCCCTCTTAGGGCCTTGCCTAACCACACCTTCAGAAATCGTGAAAATTCGGGAACAAACAGCCAAATATTTGTGATACTCAGGGAATATAATCGCCATTCCTGCTCTCCCGTGCAGCACTCCAGCCATTGTCGCAACAGCAACTCAAATTTTCAGCACGAAGGTAAACCCTCCATGTGTAGCAAACTCCTGGTGCAAACGGTCCTCCGTTTCCTCCAACGCTCATCTTGAAACACTCCCTTATTAACCCACCGTTATTGACTAGTGGATTATAGCCTAACACTTTAGTATAGTTTGACCGTGTGCAATTAATAAACATTGATTGGTTAATATTTGCATGGGAGTTGTTTCGTATCAAATCCTACAAAGCTAATTAGGATGTCAGGTAGCAATAATCGGAACATACTTTGTTGTTAAGGTTCTATATAGTCTAAACAGTACAAATGAGGCAGTTACTCCCTTAGTCTGACAAAGTAATAACGGTTTACTCATCACAGGTCTCCTGTTAATATCGTCACACGCCAACGTTCTTCATGTGGCTCTGAATGCACAATCCACACTGCAATTCAAATCGTGGGTGCCTGGAGCGGCTGTCGCATAATGACGGTGCACAAATGAACACTTAAACACACCAACAAATCACTCAGTCAATGCCATTTACTTATTTCCTAGAGGCCAGGAAGGTCGCAGTTCGTAGTAATAGATGGCAAATCATCGAGTAAAACTGAAGTGATATCAGGTGTTCCCCAGGGAAGCGTCCTCGGACCTCTGCTGTTCCTGATCTATATAAATGACCTGGGTGACAATCTGAGCAGTTCTTTTAGGTTGTTCGCAGATGATGCTGTAATTT
The DNA here is from genome assembly GCF_021461395.2 of Schistocerca americana. Classification (NCBI taxonomy): domain Eukaryota; kingdom Metazoa; phylum Arthropoda; class Insecta; order Orthoptera; family Acrididae; genus Schistocerca; species Schistocerca americana. The sequence continues at coordinate 135,043,710 of NC_060127.1, forward strand.
ACCGTCTAGTAAGGTCATCCGAAGACCAGTATCAGTTGCAAAGCGATTTAGAAAAGATTGTTACATGGTGTGGCAGGTGGCAGTTGACGCTAAATAACGAAAAGTGTGAGGTGATCCACATGAGTTCCAAAAGAAATCCGTTGGAATTCGATTACTCGATAAATAGTGCAATTCTCAGGGCTGTCAACTCAACTAAGTACCTGGGTGTCAAAATTACGAACAACTTCAGTTGGAAAGGCCACATAGATAATATTGTGGGAAAGGCGAGCCAAAGGTTGCGTTTCATTGGCAGGACACTCAGAAGATGCAACAAGTCCACTAAAGAGACAGCTTACACTACACTCGTTCGTCCTCTGTTAGAATATTGCTACGCGGTGTGGGATCCTTACCGGGTGGGATTGACGGAGGACATCGAAAGGGTGCAATAAAGGGCAGCTCGTTTTGTATTATCAAGTAATAGGGGAGAGAGTGTGGCAGATATGATACGCGAAGGGGGATGGAAGTCATTAAAGCAAAGACGTTTTTCGTCTCGGCGAGATCTATTTACGAAATTTCAGTCACCAACTTTCTCTTCCGAATGCGAAAATATTTTGTTGAGCCCAACCTACATAGGTAGGAATGATCATCGTTATTCCCGTGCGCTGTTCGGGAGTGGAATGGTAGGGAGATGGTATGATTGTGGTTCGATGAACCCTCTGCCAAGCACTTGAATGTGAATTGCAGAGTAATCATGTAGATGAAGGTCAGGCCCACGGCGTTGGGTGACACACACAGCAGTTAAGCAATTGTAAATGCGGTCGACCGCCATCCTCGCTTAGCCGCCAACAACTTACTCGCTCGGAGTCTCAACACTGACCACTGGCGCACCGGGCGCTAAACTATCGATAGTACCTACTGCGACCTGCGCGAGGCAAAGATATATTGTTCAGGACACGTAAGGGGCGGTTGACCCTTTACAGTCTGACTTCGTGCTATTCTACCATCACAAGTTGTGCATTGATGTGCACTAAGAATGTATGCTGGTTTCACCAGTAGTTCTGTGTTTGTAAATTCAGCGAAACTCATAGATTCTCTATTGCTACGCCGCTCATTTTGCAGCTCTGGAACCTATCCAAGGTCACAATACTGGTGTCTAACCCTTCAAGCAAGATCGAACTTTGATCCAGAGCATCTCTGTTACGATTAAACTATGTCGTTTCCTTCTTTTAGAAGAATCGTAGATTTCCTTTAATCCGGCGACCGTGTTTTAATGAATTATTTCAGTGCCATGAAATACTGACTGATCTCAGGCGGAGGCCTATAAAGCGTTCTACAACAACTCCTTTCACGTCCCCTCTACATCTATAATGACCTCGTCGAGTTTAAGCCAAACTTTTTTTCCGTTGAGATTTTCACATCCATTCTAGAGTTAAGGACCCAATTCCCTTACATGACTTTCCAACCTGCTTCTAGAAGCTAGAGATGTGCTATGTCCACAGTATTTTTGTCAGCCAGTAAGTATAGGAAGTTTGATTGAAGTTAATCCACACTTACCAATGGTGGTGATGCGTCTGTTCTTCAGCTCAGTGTGCCAAATAAGGATTATATGTTCCCACTATATGTGACTTGGGGTTATTTAAATAATGTAACACATAGAATGATGCACAGTCACATCAATTAATCTTTCGAAACAGGGGCAACAATGTTGTTGTTGTTGTTGTTGTTGTGGTCTTCAGTCCTGAGACTGGTTTGATGCAGCTCTCCATGCTACTCTATCCCGTGCAAGCTGCTTCATCTCCCATTACCTACTGCAACCTACATCCTTCTGAATCTACTTAGTGTATTCATTTCTTGGTCTACGATTTTTACCCTCCACGTTGCCCTCCAATACTAAATTGGTGATCCCTTGATGTCTCAGAATATTTCCCACTAACCGATCCCTTCTTCTAGTCACGTTGTGCCACAAACTCCTCTTCTCCCCAATTCTATTCAATACCTCCTCATTAGGTATGTGATCTACCCATCTAGTCTTCAGCATCCTTCTGTAGCACCACATTTCGAAAGCTTCTATTCTCTTCTTGTCCAAACTATCTATCGTCCATGTTTCTGTGGTGTCACCGCCAGACACCACACTTGCTAGGTGGTAGCTTTAAATCGGCCGCGGTCCACTAGTACATGTCGGACCCGCGTGTCGCCAGTGTGTGATCGCAGACCGAGCGCCACCACAAGGCAGGTCTCGAGATACGGACTAGCACTCGCCCCAGTTGTACGGACGACTTTGCTAGCGACTACATGGACGAAGCATTGCTCATTAGCCGAGCCAATAGTTAGAATAGCCTTCAGCTAAGTCAATGGCTACGACCTAGCAAGGCGCCATTAGTAACATTGCATGTATCTAAAGAGACTCACTTGTATCGCCACAATCTCCAGATATACCAAAAGGATGGATTAAAGTTAAGTATTCCAGAAGCTACGTACTTTTCTTTATAGCATTCATTACGTATCCTGTTTCAGACCTCACGCCATCCTGCTTTAGCTTAGCGCGTGCCTTTCTGCTTCCTCTCATTGTGTCTAGGCTGTCTTGTCTAGACACAACAGTTTCAATTCCATATATGGCTACACTCCATACAAATACTTTCAGAAACGACTTCCTGATACTTAAATCTATACTCGATGTTAACAAATTTCTCTTCTTCAGAAACGCTTTCCTTGCCATTGCCAGCCTACATTTTATATCCTCTCTGCTTCGACCATCATCAGTTATTTTGCTCCCCAAATAGCAAAACTCCTTTACTACTTTAAGTGTCTCATTCCCTAATCTAATTCCCTCAGCATTATCGGAGTAAAGTCGACTACATTCCATTATCCTCGTTTTGCTTTTGTTGTTGTTCATCTTATATCCTCCTTTCAAGACACTGTCTATTCCGTTCAACTGCTCTTCCAAGTCCTTTGCTGTCTCTGAATGAATTACGATGTCATCGGCGAACCTTAAAGTTTTATTTCTTCTCCATGGATTTTAATACCTACTCCGAATTTTTCTTTTGTTTCCTTCACTGCTTGCTCAATATACAGATTGAATAACATCGGGGAGAGGCGACAATATCGGGACATAAACTCAGTGGTTCATGTATTGCTCCATCCGCATTTTCGTAATCGACTTCTCAGTAATTTAAGGTGTCTACGGGGCGCGCAGAAACTCTTTACAAACAGACAGGCCACATCAAATTAAAAAAAAGTAATCGAGGATGGAGATGACAAGTGTAAATTATTAACAACAACGCAGGGAATCATACATGGATGTGATATGTCTCCATCTGTTTTGAAGATCTACACTGGAGATCTGGACAGGGGTTGGGAACAAAATAGCACATACGGCATAAAGATCAACGGGGAGAACCGTTTTAAAACGGTATTTCACACTTATGACGCGTGGTCAAGGGGTGCCGGCACGGTAGCTCTGCGTGTTCGGTCAGAGGCTTAGCTGCCCATTGTACTAAAAAAACTGAGTTGACGGAGCAACGAACCAGCGTCATGGGACGTCCGCTACAAACGAATACAACGATCATTAACGAACAAAATGAGATAAAAAAAGGGGCAGCGTCAAGTAAAAAACTGTATTTGGTCTCAGATTAGAACCCTGCCACCGCTCAAATTTTGAATAAAAATCATCAAAATTGACATCCAAAGAATTCCGGCATAAAAAGACACCCTCATTCTGCCAACGGCCTTGTCAAAGAGGGCAGAGGAGGAGACAGAGGTTCAGGGCACTCTCTTGCCCTTGGGTTTCGAAACTGCCCCTAGAGACAGAAGAATGAGCAATGATTAACGGCATGATGCTTCAAAAGGCTATGATGATGATGTCTGATTTTGGGGCGCTCAACTGCGCGGTCATCAGCGCCCGTACGAAGTCGCAATTTTTACACAGTCCAGTTTTTTTTGCACAGTCCAATCTAGTTACCGTCACGAATGATGATGATGATGATGATGATGAAGACAACACAAACACCCAGTCCCTGGGCAAAGAAAAATCCACAACCCGGCCGGGAATCGAACCCGAGACCCTGTGATCCAGCGGTAGCAATGCTAGCCACCAGTCCACGAACTGCCGACTTCAGAAGGCAATGGAAACCACTGCATTCAAGATACATAATGTGTATCCACAGAACGTGTAGCCTGTAACTGGAAAAGTGTCATGACGATTGCCCCAAAGGCAAAAGATTCTGGAATAGTCCCCCATTCGGAACTCCGGGAGGAGACTGCCAAGGGGGATGGGGGAGTAACCAACGAAGGGATAACGTTCTATGGGTTGGGGCGCAGAAGGCCAGAAGTAGTGGTAGGGAAGCTAGAAAATCTGAAAAGGGAAATGCTAATCTCAATCTAGATATAGTGAAGGCCAGTGAAGTGAAACGGAAAAAAGACAAGGATTTTTGGTCAGTTGTGTATAGTGCAATATCGAAAGCAGCAGAAAATGATATGACAGGCGTACATTCGCTATGAATAGGAATGTAGGGCAGAGAGTGAGTTACTGTGCACAGTTCAGTGATAGGGTAGTCCTCATTAGAATCGACGGTAAATCAACGCCGACAACGATAGTTCAGGTATGCGTGCTTACGTCGCAAGCTGAAGATCAAGAGACAGAGAAAGTGTATGAGAACGCTGAAAGACTAATTCAGTACGTAACGGGAGTCGAAAATCTAATAGCCATAAGGGACTGGAATGCAGTTGTACAGGAAGGGGTAGAAGGAAGGGTTACGGGAGAATATGGGCTTGGTACTAGGAGTGAGAGAAGATAAAGGCTAATTAACTTCTGCAATAAATTTACTAACAGCAAATACTTTGTTCAACAATCGCAAGAGGAGGTGGTATACTTGGAAAAGGCTGAGAGATACGGGAAAATTTCAGTTACATCGCATCATGATCAGGAAGAGATTCCAAAATCAGATACAGGTGTGTGAGACGTTCCCAGGAGCAGATATAGACACAGATCACAGTTTAGTAATGATTGCCTGAAGTTTAAGAGACTAGTCAGGAAGAATCAATATGCAAAAAAGTGGGACACAGAAGTAGTAAGTTCTCTACAGATATAGATACTGTGATACAGAACAGCTAAGCAGGCAATTCAATTGAAGAGGAATGGACATCTCTAAAAAGGGCGATCTCTGAAGTTGGGAAGAGAAACGTAAGTACAAATACGGTAACTGCAAAGAAACCATGTGTAACAGAAGAAATACTTCAGCTGGTCGACGATAGAATGAAATATAAAAATGTTCAGCGAAATTCAGGAATGCAGAAATATAAGTTGGTTACGAGTCAAGTAAATAGGAAGTGCAGGGAATCTAAGACAAAGTGGAAGCATGAAAAGTGTGAAGGAATGATTGTTGGAAGGACAGCATATAGAAAAGCAAGGGTGGTAACATTAAGAGTGCAACGGGAATTCAACTTTTAAATGCAGAGGAGAGAGCGGAGAGGTGGAAAGAGTACATTAAGGCCTGTATGAGAGGGAAGACTTTTATGGTGTGATAAAAGAAGAAACAGGAGAAGATATAGAAGAGATAGGGGATCGAGTATTAGAATCAGAATTTAAAAGAGCTTTGGGAAATTTAACATCCGAGGTCATCAGTCCCCTAGAACTTAGAACTACTTAAACCTAACTAACCTAAGGGCATCACATATATTCATGCCTGAGGCAGGATTCGAACCTGCTACTGTAGCAGTCGCGCGGTTCCAGACTGAAGCGTCTAGAACCGCTCGGCCACAACGGGCGGCTACACCAGGAGAGAAAGGAGAGCTCCGCCGCTGTGGCCCGGGGGGCCGTCCGACCGCCATGTCAGCCCCTGCTGCTGGTGTCACCCAATGGGCCACGGGGTCAGCACAGCGCACCCAGGAGACCTTCGAGCTGCTACTTCTCACTTAAGTAGCTCCAAAATGGCACCGTGAGGCTGAGTGTATTCCGTTCCAATCCTACCACTGAGGAAAATGCCCTGGCAGAATTGTGAATAGAACCCAGATCCTCTGCGTGGCTGTCAGCTACTGAGTCACACACCTACACTTGGAGGATAATATTTTTTCCGGTATTTATCTTGTCCACGTGCAACCCATCCTAGAATCTTGCTGAAGTGTACGAGACCCATATCAAGGGATACTGAATGTGCACAAAGAAGGGTAGCACAAATGGTCACAGTTTTGTTGGACAAATGGGAGAGCGTCACGGAGATTCTCGAAGAACTGAATTGGCAAATGGAAGAAGATGGATGCAAACTATCCAACAAAAGCCTCTTTAGTAAGTTTCAAGAACCAACTGTAGATGCCGGCCGAAGTGGCCGTGCGGTTAAAGGCGCTGCAGTCTGGAACCGCAAGACCGCTACGGTCGCAGTTTCGAATCCTGCCTCGGGCATGGATGTTTGTGATGTCCTTAGGTTAGTTGGGTTTAACTAGTGCTAAGTTCTAGGGGACTAATGACCTCAGCAGTTGAGTCCCATAGTGCTCAGAGCCAACTGTAGATGATGAGTCTAGGAACATACTACAAACTCCTACATAATTCTTCTATGGGAAATGAAGACTAGATTAGACTAGCTATAGTGCGTACAGAGACAGTCTAGTAATCATTCTTCCTGTGATCGATATGGGAAAGGAACGGGCACATTTGGTTCAAATGGCTCTGAGCACTATGGGATTTAACTTCTGAGGTCATCAGTCCCCTAGAACTTAGAACTACTTAAACCTTACTAACCTAAGTACATCACACACATCCATGCCCGAGGCAGGATTCAAACCTGCGACTGTAGCGGTCGCGCGGTTCCAGACTGTAGCGCCTAGAACCGCTCGGCCACTCCGGCGAACGGGCACATTTCCTAATTGCTGGAACAACGGGAAGCACCCTGTGCCACGGACGTCCAGTGCTTTTGCAGAGTAAGGTTGTAGGGTGTAGGTGGAACCAGTGTGTGTCTTCTGTATATGAATTGTGTAAATTAGGTTCTGCGTTTCATGGTAATTTTCGCTGTTTGTAGATGATATTTTCTTGGGCAGAGATTGATGTACACCCCAACATTGGCATAAACGGCCATGGGAAACCGCCTAAAAACTTCATTTGAGCAACCACTGTACCAGACCAGTAGTACTTAACCTAACACATGGCCCCAAACAGCCATGGAACAGCTCCCCGTGTAACGAGCTAGCACTCTACGTATTAAGCTACACAAGCAGGTTAGACCACTGGAAAATAACAACACTTGCAGCGAAAATTTTGGGAAAGAGACTTTTATAAATCCGGCTTAATATACCCCAGTGTCATACTTGTTACGTGATATAAGAAACATGAAGAGCATCAATGATGAACTACAGCGTTTTATTGAACGACATTGCCCACAGTAAGCTTGTAGCCGCTATGTACACATACGGCTCTAAAACAGAAGAGCGAGTGGGATGCGCCTTCTTCATCCCCTCTAATGACACGTATGATTGTGCTTCCATCTGAATCCTCTGCCTATATAGCAGAGGGTATTTGTTATGCAACACAGATATTTAAGTTAATATTGATACTAATGAACTTTTTGCAGAAATTATACACTACTGGTCATTACAATTGCTACTCCAAGTAGAAATGCAAATGATAAACTGGTATTCATTGGACAAATATATTATGCTACAACTGACATGTGATTACATTTTTACGCAATTTGGGTGCATAGATCCTGAGACATCAGTACCCAGAATAACCACCTCTGGCCATAATAACGGCCTTGATACGCCTGGGCATTGGGTCAAACAGAGCTTAGATGGCGTGCACAGGTACAGCTGTCCATGCAGCTTCAACTAGATAACACAGTTCATCAAGACTAGTGACTGGCGTATTGTACCGAGCCAGTTGCTCGGCCACCATTGACCAGGCGTTTTCAATTGGTGAGAGATCTGGAGAATGTGCTGGCCAGGGAAGCAGTCGAACATTTTCTGTATCCAGAAAAGCCCGTACAGGACCTGCAACATGCGGTCGTGCATTATCCTGCTGCAATGTAGGGTGTGCAGGGATCGTTGAAGGGTTGAGCCACGGGTCGTAACACATCTGAAATGTAACGACCACTGTTCAAAGTGCCGTCAATGCGAACAAGAGGCGACCGAGATGTGAAACCAGTGGCACCCCATACCATCACGCCGGTTGATACGCCAGTATGAAGACGACGAATACACGCTTCCAATGTGCGTTCGCCGCGATGTCGCCAAACACGGATGCGACCATCATGATGCTGTAAACTGAACCTGGATTCATCCGAAAAAATTACGTTTTGCCATTCCTGCACCCAGATTCGTCGTTGAGTACACCATCGCAGGCGCTCCTGTCTGTGATGCAGCGTCAAGGGTAACCGCAGCCATGGTCTCCGAGCTGATAGTCCATGCTGCTGCAAATGTCGTCGAACTGTTCGTGCAGATAGTTGTTGTCTTGCAAACGTCCCCATATGTTGACTCAGGGATCGAGACGTTGCTGCATGATCCGTTACAACCATGCGGATAAGATGCCTATCATCTCGACTGCTAGTGATACGAGGCCGTTGCGATCCAGCACGGCATTCCGTATTACCCTCCTGAACCCACCAATTCCATATTCTGCTAACAGTCATTGGATCTCGACCAACGCGAGCAGCAATGTCGCGATAAGATAAAACTGCAAACACGTAGGCTACAATCCGACCTTTATCAAAGTCGGAAAAGTGATGGCACGCATTTCTCCTCCTTACAAGAGGCATCACAACAACGTTTCACCAGGCAACGCCGGTCAACTGCTGTTTGTGTATGAGAAATCAACTGGAAACTATCCTCATGTCAGCACGTTGTAGGTGTCGCCACCGGCGCCAACCTTGTGTGAATGCTCTGAAAAGCTAATCATTTGCATATCACAGCATCTTCTTCCTGTCGGTGAAATTTCGCGTCTGTAGCACGTCTTCTTCGTGATGTAGCAATTTCAATGGCAAGTAGTGTAAAATCACAGATTCGACAAGCAGACGCGCATTTTGTATGTATTGGAGGCCATCACAGAAGCAATGAAAAATGAGACAGCCTTTCATTTGCTGTGAATGAAAGGACATCATGGAATTTTACGTAATGAAGTAGTCGAGCTCCTAGCAAAAAGGAGAGCTAGTGAATGACTGTTTCGTCTAACAGCACTCGCTCATAATGATTTAAAACCTTCCATCAAGAAAGCTGCTTACCATAAATGGAATCCTGAATGGCATATATCTCTGCAACAGAAGGCCAGATACCTAGAGGCTATACCTCCTCTGCTGTGCTTCTGCTGTGTGAAGTTAAGAAAACGTCATCTAATGCACATCATTCGTAAGAGACTGGGACATGTGTGAAACGCCACACCTTGTCTCTGTTGGATTCCTTTCATGTTAATTTTTTAAAACTGTTGTCATTTACGGCATACATTCCACTTCTAAATTTACTGTGGTGTTTCTGACTAACTGAGAGAAGACTGAGCAGTGGAACGTGTTACTTTTACACATTATCAAGAACGATCTGTCACACTACCACACTTTAAAACACAGTTTATATGTAATTCATGCCACACAGCCCATACGCAAAACTACATCCGCTTTCATTTATATACTGTATATGATAAGATACTGTCATCCCCCTTCCCTTCTGTGTGAAAGGAAGAATGAGCAAATGTATTTCTAGTCGCATGCTTGATGGTAGCAGACAATCCTGTCTGCTAGAGAACAGTAGGACCAACGTCGGAACAGGTAGCTACGCTTTCTAACAGCAAAGAGGTTTCTGTTCTTACTATGGTCTTGTCTGTCCCTTGTCATGTTGGTATAGGAAGCTGCCTCTCTGGTCATTTCCGTTTTGTATCTGGAAGCAACCTTGGTAGGGACCCACGAGTCAGTCCGCGGCGAGCGTCTGAAGTGGTAAGATCTCTGGCTAAGCGCGTCTCTGCGAAGTCCGTAGGACAATGAGTTTCTTAAGTTCAGCCTAACTGAAAATTTAATCACCTTTATTTCAGGTTTAGGTCTAAAATATCTTACGTTATCTTAAATTGCAACGCAGTGTAATTCGAGTGTGGAGTTTAGAATATCTTACAGTAGTTGCTTTGTCACTACTTTGTGAGTAAAGTGGAAGCACGTGTTGAGGATCCGTAACTCTAACTAAGATCATCTATCTTAAATGCGAATGTGTGTGAGATTATAACGTCTCATCTTGACAATATTTTCCAGTATAGCAACTCTTCTTTATGTTCAACCCACGTGGGGTGTACTTTGTGAGACCAGTACAGGGAGAGGAGTGAGGATGATGAAGAACAAATAGCATTCATTTTGCGATGTGTGCAAAATCACCGGAGATAATACCCTGATCCTGAAAGAAAGACACTGAAAAGAAATTTGTACTAAAACTAGTATTGATTCGTGTTGCATTCACACATTTTGTACTTTTTGTTACTTAGTAAGACTTCAGTTTCTCCAACTTAAATATATTTAAGCATATTTGTGAAACATATATAGCTTTATTTCAATTTTTTGTGCCAGTAGAACAATACACACACTTTTTTCAGTATTTAAGTCTTTTTCAGATCTTTAAGTCTGTTGTACCATTAATTAATTGTAATGAAATTGGACATATTATCAAAAAATGTCAAGAGTTAAAATGGTAGGAGATGCGCACTGAAATCACTTTACATTGTCATGTAATACTCATTTAAGGAACACCCTAATACACACTGAAGGGCCAAAGAAACTGGTACACCTGCCTAACATCGTGTAGGGCCACTGCGAGCAAGCACAACTGCCGCAACACGACGTGGCATGGACTCGACTAATATCTGAAGTAGTGCCGGTGGAACTGACACCATGAATCCTGCAGCCGGGTCCATAAATCCGTAAGATCATGACGGGGTGGAGATCTGTTCTGAATAGCAAGTTGCAAGGCGTCCCAGATATCCCAGATATGCTCCAAATATGTTGATGTCTGGGGATGGTGGTGGTGGTTAGTGTTTAACGTCCCGTCGACAACGAGGTCATTAGAGACGGAGCGCAAGCTCGGGTTAGGGAAGGATTGCGAAGGAAATCGGCCGTGCCATTTCAAAGGAACCATCCCGGCATTTGCCTGAAACGATTTAGGGAAATCACGGAAAACCTAAATCAGGATGGCCGGAGACGGGATTGAACCGTCGTCCTCCTGAATGCGAGTCCAGTGTGCTAACCACTGCGCCACCTCGCTCGGTGATGTCTGGGGAGTTTGGCGGCCAGCGGAAGTGTTTAAACTCAGAAGAGTGTTATTGGAGCCACTCTTTAGGAATTCTGGACTTGTGGGATGTATCATTGTTCTGCTGGAGTTGCCAAAGTCCGTCGGAGTGCACAATGGACATGAATGGGTCAGGTGATAAGTCAGGACGCTTAAGTACGTGTCACTTGTCAGAGTCGTATCTAGACGTATCAGGGGTCCCATATCACCCCATCTGCTCACGCCTCACACCATTACAGAGCCTCCAACAGCTTGAACAGTCCCCTGCTGACATGCAGGGTGAATGGATTAATGACGTTGTCTCGATACGCGTACGCGTCCATCTGCGCCATACAATTTGAAACGAGATCGTTCGACCAGCCAACATGTTTCCAGTCATCAGCAGTTGAATGTCGGTGTTGACGGGCCCAGGCGAGGCGTAAAGTGTAGACGAGTGGGCCTTCGATTCCGAAAAACCCATATCGATGATGTTTCGTTGAATGGTTTGCATGCTGACACTTGTTGACGGGGCAGCATTGAAATTTGCAACAATTTGCGGAAGGTTTGCAGTTCTGTCACGCTGAACAATTCTTTTCAGTCATCGTTGGTCCCATTCTTACAAAACCTTTTTCCGGCCGCAGCGATGTCGGAGATTTGATGTTTTACCGGATTTCTGATATTCACGGTACACTCCTGAAATGCGTACGGGAAAATCCCCACTACATCGCTGCCTCAGAGATGCTATGTTCCATCGCTCGTGTGCCTACTACAGCACCACGTTCAAACTCACTAAAATCTCGCTAACCTGCCGTTGTAGCAGCAGTAACCAACCTAACAACTGCGCCAGACACTTGCTGTCTTATACAGGCGTTGCCGACTGTAGCGTCATATCCTGCCTGTTTACATCTCTCTGTATTTTAATACGCATGCCTGTAGCAGTTTCTTTGGCGCTTGAGTGTATATCTATCCGCTACTGTACATAGGCCTCCTCCATATGTTTCCACTGTTTTAAGTAAGATACTCCACACGCAGTCGTTAAAAAACCTTTCATATATTTCACTATTCACAATGTTGAATGTATTCTGTCAGTTTCCTTTAACTCGAAGTTTTATGTTTACTCTCTACAGTTCTAACAACTGTGTAGTCAATTAATAAACTAATAAAATTATAAAATCAGGTGCACCACTCTGTAACTCACTGAGGCCTTCCTGGTGAGGGCAGGTAGCAGATGCTGTCGGCACCACCGGCTGTCATCGCTGGTGACTGCGAAGGCGACAGCGGCGCACTCGCTGTGCAGGTCTGCCAACATGGCAGCAGCTGCGGCCTCGTAGTAGGCGGGGCCGGCCTCCTGCTGCAGGTGGAACCGCTCCCTCATGTACTGCCCGTAGTCCGTTCTGCGTACGTGAACCCCGACTGTGCACACCTGTGGGCAACATCTCCATCTCAGCAGACAGAAGGTCTAAGTAAAGACACTCGATAAAGCGTACTGCAGTCTCGGCTGTAGGAAGAAATAACTTTCTCACCAGCTTAGGTTGAGTGTGGACAAAATACATTCCCTGACAAAAATAGTGAAGCACTCAGAAGACACCATCAGATGTAAATGTAACTTTGTACACGTACACACCATCAGCGAGTAGATAAATGGACAGATGAAATTCTCTGTGAGATTTAGAACGGCCATTACAGTGCATCAGTGTTGCTTGTGTTTAGCGCTGTTACCAAACTTGATGGAATATACACTATGTGACCAAAAGTATCCGTACATCTGCCTGAAAATGACTTACAAGTTCGTGGCGCCCTCCGTCGTTAATGCTGGAATTCAGTACAGTGTTGGCCCACCCTCAGCCTTGGTGACAGCTTCCATTCTCGGAGGCATACAATGAGTAAGGTGCTGGAAGGTTTCTTGGGGAATGACAGCCCAGTCTTCACGGAGCGCTGCACTGAGGAGAGGTATCGATGTCGATCAGTGAGGCCCGGCACGAAGTCAGCGTTCCAAATCATCCCAAAGTTGTACTATAGGATTCAGGTCAAGACTCTGTGCTGACCAGTTCATTACAGGGATGTTATTGTAGTGCTACCACTCCGATACAGGTCGTTCATTATGAACAGGTGCTCGACCGTGTTGAAAGATGTAATCGCCATCCCCGAAATGTTTTTCAACAATGGGAAGCAAGAAGGCGCTTAGAACATCAAAGTAGGTCTGTGCTGTGATAGTGCCACGCAAAACAACAAGGGGTGCGAGCCTCCTACATGAAAAACAGGACGATGCCATAACACCAACGCCTCCGAATTTTATTGTTGGTACTACACATGCTGGCAGATAATGTTCACCTGCCATCGGATCGCCACATTGTTTATTGTGATTCGTCACTCCAAACAACGTTTTTTCTCTGTTCAATCGTCCAACGTTTACGCTCCTTACACCAAGCGAGGCGTCGTTCGGTATTTACCAGCGTAACCTAAGTGTCATAGTATTTGTAGTGTGTCCTGATGCAGTTTGGAATTCCTGTGTGATGGTCTGGATAGATGTCTGCCTATTACACATTACGACCCCCTTCATCTGTCAGCAGCCTCTGTCAGTCAACAGGCGAGGTCGGCCTGTACGCTTCTGTGCTGTACGTGTCCCTTCAGTATGACATAGGAAATAGCGGGCCTAGGGATGGTTAGGAGTGTGGAAATCTCGCGTGAGTTAATTTATCGAGAGTTTCTTGACACCACCTTCTTCCTCACACCTCCGATTCTCAGGGATTCTTTTTCCAAGCTTGAGTAGCCACCCTGTCCTTCTGCTTAATTTTGTTTATTTGTTTATTTACCAACTATTATTGATGAACACTTTGGTCGACGATACTCAATAACAGTGGAACAAAAGTATCGATACCAAAAGTACTGTAAGGTGTTGATGATTTTGTTACGTATTTCTAAGCCTTTATTTGTGACAGATGATATTTTTAGAACACAAGGGGGTATACATCGACTGTCCTATATTTGAACGAAGCGCCTTGAGTATAAAAACAAATATAAACATAATCAATAAATGCCAACATTTGCAAGCAAAATAAAAATATAGGTCTTGACAATAATTGTATGTTTTGCGATATGTTATTATTGCGATGCATCATTACAAGCATGTCTTTCAGAAAAAGACATTCGCTCACAAAACACTTTCTCTTAAGACAAACGGGTGATTTCATATCAGGATGTGATTAAATCATAAATTCCTTATGTGAATTGTATCATGATTGTAAATTAACATTGTGCAAGAGGCTGATTAAACTAAAACGCCAATTTGCCCCTAGTATCATCACTATCCTCACATCATAAGACGCAACAACTTACAGCAACATCTTTGATTTTTTAAGAAATTGCAACGTGCACATGAAAATGACTGTCCATTCGCACAGAGATGTACTTGATAATTCCACGGTGATACTCCCACAACTACGTATAGGTTAATCTTTGCCCCATGGAAGTGATCACTTAACCAAAAGTTCATATGTTAGTAAAATTTTAGAATAAGTTAATGAATTTTTGCTGTTCTGTACCTTGTTTTTCCCAATAATATAAGAAAAATGTATTTTTTGCATGCTGCCATGAGCTATAAAATACTGTCATCGAGAGCTGTGTGTTTTGTATGTACTTACCAAACTTTGTTTCAACTGTCAGATGTGTTTCTGGCTGTACGCTATCTACTGGTACATTAAATGCTAATAAATAAATAAATGAAATAGATTTACAGAAAGTCACGTGCTGCTGTTACCTGAGTCTTGTTGAAACCAGTTTTGTGGGCCGTTTCGCTTGTGATCTTATCCAGTTTTTTGTTGGCTGCGTCCTGTATCACCGCCCGGAAACGGAGTTCCTGACGGAGGAACTCCAACGAGGAAGCGATGTAGTCTTTCAGAATGATCCAGCGACTGAAAAGTACAAGGAGAACAAAAGGCCAGCTTAATAACAATGAAAAGTTTTGTTCAGGTACACGAGGAAAAGTCAAAAAGTAAAGGCAATTTTTTAACATCTTCAGCACTATGGCCATATGTCAGTACGGTGCTCGTACACCCGCCGTGAGGACGGCACCCATAATCCGTATGGGCGCAGTTTCCTCGTTTCCTGAAACGTGTTTTCCCGCATGCTATACGACTGCCGGCTGTAGGACAGCCGAAGTAGTTTAAATTGTGTCCATCACATGCGGTGGTAGTTGGTTTACACTGAGGTGAGTAAAGGCATGGGGTGCCTCGTCACATCGACTCTCCTTCGTTTCAGGAGCAGTGCAGCAACACGACGTCCCATGGACTCAACAGGTCGTTGGAAGTCTCCTGCAGAAATATTGAGCCATGCTGCCTCTGCAGAGGAAACGTTAGCGACAGCCCCGGACATTTGCACAAGTCCCACCCATTTACCCCCCTCCACACCTACCCCCAGCCACACCAACCAAGAGCGCATCAATATTATCTTTGGTAGTCCTCGTCGCTGTCGTGTTTTTGCTCGTCGTCTTTTGTTTTACCGCGGTTGTTCGTACTAGCAGTGTTCTGCTGTTAGTACTTCTTAGCAGTTTGTGTAATACTGTCAAAATGAAATGTAGATATGCACTCTCAATGAAGTTACCATACACAAGGTACCTAATCGTGACTGTTGTGGCCAACTGCTGTCAAAACTGATATCTAACAGACATTAAAGTACGATAAGATGTGTTGGAATGACACTGATGAAATTATGTTCATATGTTTAACAACAGTCAGCTCTAAAGCTCTCAAACACTGAAGAAGAATTCAAAGTAATTTCGTGTCTGGTATAAGCAAGCAGTCATAAGAGTTCACAAATAAAAATTCACCCATTGCACAGGTAAATATTAATGAAGAATGTCACTGTATAAATATCTGACTGCTTGCATTACGCATTTCTACATTATCCCACTCTTACATTCTTTAGTCTTAATGAGGTAATGAGAAACACGCGAAGACATCGACTTTGCCTTGTTTATGCACAACATTGACTTTAGACAATCGAGATAATGGACAGCATCCTTGGCGATACCACCAATAAATATTCCCCAAGAGAATTTCTTACACTACAGGAGGCGACGTAAATTTTCGCTCACTGCAGTTAACAAATATCAGATTTTTTGACATAGTGCAGATGGAAGCTCATGAAATAAAAGAGACAGTGTGGATACCATTTTTATTTTTCTTTCTTATTGATGATTTTTCAACTCGCATATTCAATGAACATATTTCTAATTCTTTGCACAATGGTACCGGAAAAACTGTATTTCGTGCTAACTACTGATTTTCTCCCTTCTTATGACTGGCATATCTGTGATACGAACAACTTTGACGTTGGAACATGCGGCACACCATGGGCGGAGCTTAGGATATGGATTGGTGTGGAGGGGGGTGATTGGGCGGGACTTGTGCACCGTCCGGGGCTGTCGCTAACGTTACGTCCTCTGCAGCCTTCCACAGGCCCCATCATTGCAGAATGTGTGGCCACTGCAGTATTTCGGGCACGAACTGACCTCTCGATTATGTTCCGCAAACGTTTGGTGGGAATCATGTTGGGCGATCTAGGTGGCCAAATCATTACCCCGAATTGTCCAGAGTTTTCTTCAAACCTGTCTCAAATAGCTGCGGCCCAGTGACACGGCGCGTTGTCATCCATAAAAATTCCATTGTGGTTGGGAATATGAAGTCCAAGAATGGCTTCAAATGCTCTCCAAGTAGCCCTGAACACAACCAGGACCCAGTCCATTCCATTAAGGGGCCACCACCAGCTAGCACAGTGTCTTATTGATAAACTGGGTCCATGGTTTCGTGGGGTCTGTGCCACAATCGAACCCTGCCATCAACTCTTACCAACTGAAACTGGGATTCAGTTGACCAGGCCGCGGTTTTCCAGTCGACCAGCGTCCGACCGATATGATTACGAGCCCAGGAGAGGAGCTGCATGTTAACAGCAAAGGCACTCGCATCGGTCGCCTCCTGCCACAGCCCACCAACACCAAAATTTCACCGCACTGTCCTAACGGATACGTTGTCCCTATGTCCCACATTGACTTCTGCGGTTATTTCTCTCAGTGCTACTTGTCTGTTAGCACTGACAACTCTATACAACTACGGCTCCTCTCGGGCGTTAAGGCAGCCGGCCATTGCGTGAGACGTAATGCGTGAACGTTGGTATTCTCGGCACACTCTTTACTCGGAATACTGAATTCCCTAACGATTTCCGAAATGGAATGTCCCATGCGACTAGCTGCAAGTACCACTCGCGTTCAAAGTCTGTTAATTCTTGTCGTGCGTCCATAATGACGTCGGAAACCTTTCCACATGGATCACCTGAGTACAGGCGACAACTCTGCCAATGCACTGTCCTTTTATGCCCCGGTCCGCAGCTCGGGGTCGTGCGGTAGCGTTCTCGCTTCCCGCGCCCGGGTTCCTGGGTTCGATTCCCGGCGGGGTCAGGGATTTTCTCTGCCTCGTAATGACTGGGTGTTGTGTGGTGTCCTTAGGTTAGTTAGGTTTAAGCAGTTCTACGTTCTAGGGGACTGATGACCATAGTGCTCAGAGCCATTTGAACCATTTTATATGCCCTGTGCACGCGGCACTACCGCCATCTGTATATTTGTATATCGCTTTTGTCACGTCGGGGTGTAACGGTGCCTTTACTGAACAAGTTGTAGGAACTTCAGACACTAGCTATCGAAAGTGTGATAAAGAACAGCCGGCCGGTGTGGCTGTGCGGTTCTAGGCGCTTCAGTCTGGAACCGCGTGACCGCTACCGTCGCAGGTTCGAATCCTGCCTCGGGCATGGATATGTGTGATGTCCTTAGGTTAGTTAGGTTTAAGTAGTTCTAAGTTCTAGGGGACTGATGACCACAGATGTTAAGTCCCATAGTTCTCAGAGCCATTTGATAAAGAACAGAAGGTGCCTGCCAATAAGCAAAGAAGCTAAAGCAAAATGCATTTTTTTCTGAGTAAGGGAACATCTTTTTTGAGGCTGGGATCGTGGTATGTATCGCCTCTCCACAAAACATCAGGCTACCACGAAACAGGTTTCTTTACGTCCAAAAGGTGCTTTTTCAAGAACTGTAAAGTCAGACATTGTCATAGATTATAACAGGAAGATGACTGGTGTAGATTATGTCAATTAGCTCTACAGCTACTACCCATTAGCAAGCAAAACAGTGAAATACTGGAAAAAACTATTCTTTCACGTTTCTCTAATGGCTAACGCGAATGGTTTTATTTTGTACAGTGATTTCATCAAGCAAAAAAATCTCTAATCGAATTAATTAAAAAAAAATGTTGGCCTGTAAATGATAGCTGCAGGAAGGGACATTCTATCGTTGGAACCAAGAAATTTTTATCACCATTTTCCAGAAAATGTACGACCCACTCCCAATAAAGTGGACTCCATGTGCTATTGCAAAGTTTGCTCTGAAAAAGGAAAGAAAGAACCTGGCAAGTGGATAAGGTAAGAAAGCAGGTGATGGTTCAAAGACTCCAATGTCGGTCTTTGTGTAAGACGACATTTTGAAGACTGCTATACCAAATGTATCATTTTTGTCATAAAATACGAAATAAAAATGCACGTGCGGAGTTTTTTTTTTGTTTGCACTTGAACTCTTCCTGAGAAAATATAAACTTCTTCCAGAGGAGAGTTTTTTCAAGTTTTTGGCAACGCTAATAACACTAGTACCGATGCTAAGATATATAGGATGGACCGGTTTAATCTATAATGGGAATAACTCAGGATAGAGACGAGATACAGTAAAATGTTCTAGATAAAAGTTATAGATGGCAAAGAGGGTCGCGTGTTGCTTCTAATGTCCGGGACCTTGAACGTAATTTTCAAGGTGATTTGGAGGCTAAAATGTTTTTAAATGGGATATTTGATTGAAGATCTGAAACTAGCAGCACATTACTCAAGGACATGGGAAAGCTTATTGAAGGTCAAATAACAAAATATATTTTTGTTATGGTACAGATTAAGTGGGAATAGAGGAGGGATACAGCAAAATACAATGTTAGATACAAACTCGAGGGGGTATAAGGAATCAGGTATCATTCCCAGTAACCATGATCTTGAAGATAATTATCGAAGGTCATTCGAAGATTGAGTTTTGTGTCATGGAATCCCCTATTTGTGAAGTCGGATTTGGAAAGAGTAGAAAGAGAATTAAACTTAAAGTTTCAATTAACGTGTTTACTGGCAAAAATAAATACATCGCAACGTATAAATGTTATTTCGACATTATCAAGGAAGAACAAACATAAACATGAAACGTCCCCTTAGAACAATTAATGAATTACTGTGCTGATAAACCTCTTACGTTATTTGATTTTCAAACAGCTGAGCAGAACTGAACGTACTCAGACATTTCTCTCTTTACTTATTCTGATCAACACTAAACTGACATACAATATTTTTATCGCAACGCAATCTGACTTTCAATAATCCCTACAAAAGAATGGCCCTGACTGACAATAACCTATACCTTATATGAATCACTTACCTCACAAAAACCTCCGTTACTCGAACTACTGCAATACAGCGAGCGCCACTACTGCCAGCTAAATAAAAGATTCTAACTACTAAATGGCTCTGAGCACTATGGGACTCAATATCTGTGGTCATAAGTCCCCTAGAAATTAGAACTACTTAAACCTAACTATCCTAAGGACATCACACACATCCATGCCCGAGGCAGGATTCGAACCTGCGACCGTAGCAGTCGCGCGGTTCCTGACTGAGCGCCTAGAACCGCTATATATATATATATATATATATATATATATATATATATATATATATATATATATATCAGTTCATGATATACAGTATTACAAATTTACTCTTTCTGATGGACACACGTCCAGATCATCCGCTCTCAAAACTCTGCCATCTCTCTCGCCACATCCACCACTGCTGGCGGCTCACCTCCAACAGTGAAACGCTACGCGCTGTTCACATCCAATTCCCCAACACTACAATAGCAAACAACAACGCAAACCAGCCACAGGCTGCACACAACACAGTCAGTGATTTTCATATAGAGCGCTACGCGGCGTTACCAAGATAAAAACCTAAACAACCTACTTACAAACAGAACTTAGATTATTGAATTACAAGTCGCTGAGTGTTCCCCTCGCCTCTCATTCCTCGGGATGCCCCTTCCAACTTGAATCTAACACTGTTGTTTGCTGTATCCCACCTCTATTTCGAGTTCGTTCGTAATATAACTAAAAACATATTTGCTTATTTGGCCTTTCCATGAGTTTGAATAATGTATCAGTTTATATGTAAAATTTGCCGCTCTTTTCAAATCTTAAATCAAATAATTAGGGTTGTTATTTTAAAAAAATCACTTTAACCTCCTAACCACCTTGAAAATCACTTTCAAAGTCACAGCCATTTGTTGCAATGTGTGACCCACCTTGGCGCCTACAACTTTTACCTAAAACATTTTGTCGTATCTCATATCTAGCCCGAATTATTCCACATTATGGATTAAATGGTCCACCCTTGTATATAAGAAAGCATGCTTACTCGTCTATGAAGTATGACGTTCAAAATGATGCTAAATGTGTAGCTCTAAGATACTTAACTATTGTCTAATTATTCTTTAAATTTAACAACTGAAAACTGTCAAATTATTCTTTAAATTTAACAATTAAAAATTGACAGTTCACCTACGCATTGGAAAAGGAAAGGTAGCAATGCTGAATGTGCTATAAAGTTGTTTTTGATGGAAAACTTTCATGGCAAGTGACGTCACTTCGCCGCATAATTTCCCTTATCCTCCCTGCTGCGGAGCATCCACAACTACGTCATCCCAGGAAAACTTGTACCCGCGCAAGTGCACCTTCGTAGGACCATGAAAGGTGAAAATCACTTGGAGCTGGGTTAGAACTGTACCTATGGTATTCCAGCAATTCAGAACCAAGATTCTAATGCACTGGCTTGTTTTTCCAGGTTAGTGAGGGTAGATATTTTTCTGAATCAAAATCACATCTTTTGAATGCTTCTCTCCGCTTTTTTTTTTTTTTTTTGGTCATCAGTCTACTGACTGGTTTGATGCAGCCCGCCGCGAATTCCTTTCCTATTCTAACCTCTTCATCTCAGAGTAGCACTTGCAACCTACGTCCTCAATTATTTGCTTGACGTATTCCAATCTCTGTCTTCCTCTACAGTTTTTGCCCTCTACAGCTCCCTCTAGTACCATAGAAGTCATTCCCTCATGTCTTAGCAGATGTCCTATCATACTGTCCATTCTCCTTATCAGTGTTTTCCACATATACCTTTCCTCTCCGATTCTGCGTAGAACCTCCTCATTCCTTACCTTATCACTCCACCTAATTTTCAACATTCGTCTATAGCACCACATCTCAAATGCTTCGATTCTCTTCTGTTCCGGTTTTCCCACAGTCCATGTTTCACTACCATACAATGCTGTACTCCAGACGTACATCCTCAGAAATTTCTTCCTCAAATTAAGGCCGGTATTTGATATTAGTAGACTTCTCTTGGCCAGAAATGCCTTTTTTTGCCATAGCGAGTCTGCTTTTGATGTCCTCCTTGCTCCGTCCGTCATTGGTTATTTTACTGACTAGGTAGCAGAATTCCTTAACTTCATTGACTTCGTGGCCATCAATCCTGATGTTAAGTTTCTCGCTGTTCTCATTTCTACTACTTCTCATTACCTTCGTCTTTCTCCGATTTACTCCCAAACCATACTGTGTACTCATTAGACTTTTCATTCCGTTCAGCAGATCATTTAATTCTTCTTCACTTTCACTCAGGATAGCAATGTCATCAGCGAATCGTATCATTGATATCCTTTTACCTTGTATTTTTATTCCACTCCCGTACCTTTCTTTTATTTCCATCATTGCTTCCTCGATGTACAGATTGAAGAGTAGGGGCGAAAGGCTACAGCCTTGTCTTACACCCTTCTTAATACGAGCACTTCGTTCTTGATCGTCCACTCTTATTATTCCCTCTTGGTTGTTGTACATATTGTATATGACCCGTCTCTCCCTATAGCTTACCCCTACTTTTTTCAGAATCTCGAACAGCTTGCACCATTTTATATTGTCGAACGCTTTTTCCAGGTCGACAAATCCTATGAAAGTGTCTTGATTTTTCTTTAGCCTTGCTTCCATTATTAGCTGTAACGTCAGAATTGCCTCTCTCGTCCCTTTACTTTTCCTAAAGCCAAACTGATCGTCACCTAGCGCATTCTCAATTTTCTTTTCCATTCTTCTGTATATTATTCTTGTAAGCAGCTTCGATGCATGAGCTGTTAAGCTGATTGTGCAATAATTCTCTTGCCGTCTCCAGAATTGTGTGGATGATGCTTTTCCGAAAGTCAGATGGTATGTCGCCAGATTCATATATTCTACACACCAACGTGAATAGTCGTTTTGTTGCCACTTCCCCCAATGATTTTAGAAATTCTGATGCAATGTTATCTATCCCTTCTGCCTTATTTGACCGTAAGTCCTCCAGAGCTCTTTTAAATTCCGATTCTAGTACTGGGTCCCCTATCTCTTCTAAATCGACTCTCCACTTAGAATTTAGATTTTGCATTCAGATCTCGCAGTAGCTAACACCATTCACTGTTCGACCGTTAGGAGCGCAGTACATCAGCGGCGCAACTTTCGAATCCCAGAACACTGTCATCACCTGCTCTCCTGCAAATGTTAGGCGTCTGAACATTTTCACTGTAGGAGAAGACGCATGATTCTGCGTCACGCTCTTCCACTTAGGCTGCGGTAGCAGTGGGACCCATCTCGTTGGCTTCCGCCGACTACCGACATCGGCCGATGACGTCCGATCTTTTCAAATCCGCGTGCCACAACGTGCACGGTGTTAATGTAGGAGATCTCATCGCCCGAACGTACAGACGTCGGACGACAGTCGGTGAAATTCAAATCGGTTTGTTTTCTTCGGTCTTGGCCATCACAACACGAAACATGGACTGTCAGAAACTGACAAGTTCGGTTAAAGAAGGAATTGGTGGCATCCTGAAGATGAAAAATATAATCTGGGATATGGTTCGGAATCTGTGGACTGTCGTTGTGTACATAGTTCTGCGTAGTCAGCTCGTACACAACTTTCCCACTAGAGCGTGCCCCACTAAGCACAACAGCGCAGGCGCAGCGCTCGTCCATCTCCGCACTACGAGATGGCGCTGCCTTAGAGATGGACGAAATTCTGCTTCCGCCGATCCGCGTATTAATATGAAACGCAGCCAATGAGGTTGCTGCTTACGTAGAACCTTTTCTCCTCGCAGATCACACTCGCGCAGTGATACCTGAATGAGCGAGGTATTATAACGAGTGTACAGACCTCCAATTAGCCTGCATTAGTCTGTAGTCAAGTTTCAGTCTGCACCTAACATGATTATCATATTACTGTACATAGCCATGAAGAGAAATGTATAGACACTTTGTCAAGTATCAGAGATATGTGGGAATAAGATTAATGTACCAAGACCAAAGGAACTTCAGATTGTCAATTGTAAACAGCATCCAGAATCAAGTTACATAAGATCTATGCTTTTTATTATTTTAATAAATGTGTGTGAAAATTAATCAAGTTCTATTTAAAGTTGGTCACTGTCAATTTGCTACTCTAAGCGTGCAAGTGGCGTTTCTATCATCGGACCTAACGGCAGAAGATAAACACGCCATGATAAGACCACGAGACATATTGCTGACACTCGCCTACTTCGTTAGAGCAACAAGTCAACTAATCTGATGGTGTGTGTACTGAAGGTCTTACAGTACGCACACCACAACTGTAACTGTAGGTTTATTGCAAACCAAAAGTAGGCAAAATAAGTACCGGAAATTTTAGGTGTAAATAATAACCTGAAAAAATTTGTTCCTGTGACAAGGGTGGTGTATTTTGTGCTTAAAGCTATTGTAGTGGATCTTTTTTGAGTTGTGGTAGATCGACATTAGCTGTGTACATATATTTGTTACTGCTTGCTGGCTTCGTTATGCCAGTAGGTTGGTGACTCTTACACGAAGTTGTTTGCAGATAAGGTGTCTTTTTATTTTTACATTTTTCAGTGCTTTAGGTGTTCATAGTACCTTATTCTATACCTTATGCTTGTCTTCCACAGCCGGCTTGGGTGGCCGTGCGGTTCTAGGCGCTACAGTTTGGGATCGCGTGACCGCTACGATGTGTGGTTCGAATCCTGCCTCGGGCATGGATGTGTGTGATGTCCTTAGGTTAGTTAGGTTTAAGTAGTTCTAAGTTCTAGGGGACTGATGACCTCAGAAGTTAAGTCCCATAGTGCTCAGAGCCATTTGAACCATTTTGTCTTCCACACGTACGCTGAATAATGGTCATTGAAGATTAACTGACGTATGTCTGCACAACTTCAGATAAACTGAGTAAAACAGTGTCCGTAATCTTGCTTTGCAAGCTTGGTAAGAAAGTAACAGAACGTTTCTCCCTTCGTCTCATACATTCGTACGACTTGTCTGGTATGCGTAATTCCGATAACTGAGGACATACAGTACCCGCCGCGTTCTTTTCGAGACAGATACACGTCATTCATGTGCGTTCGGCGTCTTTTTAATAGCAAAAGCCGCATCACGATTAATGAAATATTCCGGGGTATTATGCCGTGGTCCAAGGGATTTCACTTCAACACCCGACGCTTCGTCCCCATCTGCGGAGGACATTTTAAAGGGAGATCGTAGTTTTGTTGAACGTCCGATTCACACCCTGGCTCGCTACTGACTACAGCAAAATTCCGCTTCCGAGGAAAAAAGTCTTGAGAAAGTGGAACGTCGCAGCAATTTACACACCTACACGGAAGATACAATATCATCTAAAATCGGCCACGGATGCCCGCCAACCGCTGGAAAAAGCTGGAATTTATAGGATTCCGTGTGGGTGTGGGGAGGTGTACCCGGATACCACAAAAAGAACTGTCAAAAAACGGCTCGAAGAGCACGTGGTCAAATGCAGCAGAGTGGAGAGTGAGAGATGAGCTGTTGCGGAACGTGCCTTACAGCCAGGTGACCACTACATTCATTGTGACCGGTATCAAGTACTGGCAGCCACAAACGGATACCACCAAAGGATATACAGAGAGGCCATAGAAATTATGAAATACCCCAGGAATTTCATTAGGAGGAAGGAGGGCGCGAAGTTGAATGAAATTTGGATTCCAGTGCTGAAGAAGATGTGTACCAGTGTTTAATCGTGGGATGATTGTTAACAGCGGACGATGGCAGTCGACAACGGCCACTTGCGCTCGAGTATTCAAAATGTGTGACGTTACGCCACTATGCGGAAGCCCACAGAAGCGGCATTTTGCTGTAGTTAGTTGCGAGACAGGGTGTGAATCATTCGACAAAGCCACAATCCCCCTTGAAAATGTCCTCCGCAGATGGGGACGAAACGTCGGCTTTTGAAGTGAAATCCCTTAAGAACTTTTAACATTGTGTAGCCCTGTCAGCAACTGTGATAATTGAACATGTAACACGTCAGCCTGAGTTGCAAATAGAAACCAAACTTTACCAAGGTCTCAGCCAAAATAATTTGGCATTCTTCAGAAGCGAGTGACACTAAACTACTGGATGCCAAAGCTTGGCCATGTGAGTTTTATACTTGACATGGCCAAACTTTGGCATCCAGTACTTTAGTGCCACTCGCTTCTGAAGAATGCCAAATTATTTTGGCTGAAACCTGGGTGAAGTTTGGTTTCTATTTGCAACTGAGGCTGACGTGTTACGTGTTGAAATCCCTTAGATCACGGCATAATAGCCCGGAATATTATATTAATTGTGACAATTCCGGCCGTGAAAGTTTACATTTTACAAAAACCGCATTGCAGCATTCGTCTCCAAGCACAGAGGCGTTGTGGTGTCCACCACACACCTTCTTGACCCCGCCAAAAACTGACGAGGGAGGTCGGACGCACTGTGGCCAAGCTGTCAGCTGATGTGTTGCGTACATAGTTCTGCGTAGTCTGCGCGTACACAACTTTCCCACTAGAGCGTGCCCCGCTAAGCACAACAGCGCAGGCGCAGCGCTCGTCCGTCTCCGCACTACAAGATGGCACTGCCTTAGAGACGGACCAAATTCTGCTTCCGCCTATCCGCGTATTAATATGTAACGCAGCCAATGAGATTGCTGCTAACGTAGAACCTTTTCTCCTCGCGGACCACACTCGCGCAGTGATACCTGAACGCGCGAGGTATTATAACGAATGTACAGACCTCCGATTAGTCAGTCTGCATTTGTCTGCACCCATCTGTACAAGTCTGCATTAGTCTGTACCAGTCTATAGTCAAGTTTCAGTCTGCGCCTAATAAGATTACCATATTCCTGTACATATCCATGAAGATAAATGAATAGACACTTTGTCAAGTATCACAGATATGTGAGAATAAGATTAACGTACCAAGACCAAAGGAACTTCAGATTGTCAATTGTAAACAGAATCCAGAATCAAGTTACGTAATATCTATTTTTTTTATTATTTTAATAAATGTGTGTGAAAATTAATCAAGTTCTGTTTAAAGTTGGTCACCGTCAATCTGCTACTCTAAGCGTGCAAGTGGCATTTCTATCGTCTGACCTAACGGCAGAAGATAAACACGCCACGATAAGACCACGAGACATATTGCTGACACTAGCCTACTTCGTTAGAGGGACAAGTCAAATAATCTGATGGTGTGTGTACCGAAGGTCTTACAGTACGCACACCACACGATGTTATGGGGCGGTCTCTGGCGACGACGTCTGACGACCGTCGTCTGTACCACTGTGAACGCAGCCTTATTCTGTGCGTTATAGTAACGGAACCACCTGTCGTTAAAATGTTTTCACCTACCTCTCGAAACGTCTCCAGTGTGATGTAGCTATTCCCAAACGTTACTTTTCGTATGTCAGTTGGTGTTGGTATCCAACGAACACAAAATATGGCCTAGTTCAGAACACGGGTAGGCAACCGCCAACTTGCGGGCCACATCCAACACGTTGTTGGTGGATGGATACTGGTGGGACGGAGAGCGAGGTGTTTACTTCGTACTCCGCCCGGCTCGCGACGCATTTCCGAATATTCGCCAGTCTATTTTTCGCATTTTTCCGCGTTGGCTTCTGTACAATCCAGCCGATTTATGTCAAGTTCAAGAGCTTCCAACTTTTAAACATTTTAAAACCAACAAAGACGTGATGGCTTACTTTACTTACAAGGAAACCTCCCCATCGCACCCGCCTCAGATTTAGTTATAAGTTGGCACAGTGGATAGGCCTTGAAAAACTGAACACAGATCAATCGAGAAAACAGGAAGAAGTTGTGTGGAACTATGAAAAAAATAAGCAAAATATACAAACTGAGTAGTCCATGCGATGATAGGCAACATCAAGGATACTCTGAGCTCAGGAGCGCCGTGGTCCCGTGGTTAGCGTGAACAGCTGAGGAACGAGAGGGCCTTGGTTCATGTCTTCGCTTGAGTGATAAGTTTTTCTTTATTTTCGCAAAGTTATGATCTGTCCGTTCGTTCATTGACGTCTCTGTTCACTGTATTAAGTTTAGTGTCTGTGTTTTGCGACCGCTTCGAAAACCGTGCGATTAGTAGACGAAAGGACGTGCCTCTCCAATGGGAACCGAAAACATTTGATGGCAAGGTCATAGGTCAACCGATTTCTCCACAGGAAAACACGTCTGATATATTCTATACGACACTGGTGACGGCATGTGCGTCACATGACAGGAATATGTTGTCGACCCACCTAACTTGTACACTTGGCGAATGAGTAAAAAGATTCTTCTACCTTGCTCGATTTAGGTTTTCTTGTGGATGTGATAATCACTCCCAAAAAAGTGATGAAAACATAAGAGTTTGTCACATGAACCGCAACAAATGAATGCAACAGTTGTACAGTCGCACAGTTTTCCCTGTGCTCTGTCAAAACATATGTTTTTAACGTTTTCAAATTTTTCCATGTGTAGACCGTCAAATCCTGCATATGTACGAGCAAATCTGAACATGTCCTAGAATTTTGGAGAGGGAAGTTGATTATGTGTGAGTGCCTGAACTTTGATAATTGTCTGAAAATAATACATTAAACTTTTCGCCCGAGGGAAGACTTGAACCAAGGACCTTCCGTTCCGCAGCTGCTCACGCTAACCACAGGACCACGGAGCTGCTCAGCTCGCGCGGTCCTTTACGTTTCCTATATTCCACATGGACTACTCAGTTTGTATATTTTGCTTATTTTTTTCATAGTTCCACACAATTTCTTCCTGTTTTCTCTATTGATCTGTGTTAAGTTTTTCACGGCCTATCCACTGTGCCAACTTATAATGAAATCTGAGAGGGGTACGATGGGGAGGTCCCCTTGTTAGTATTACAAAAACAACTCATGCCTATGCCACAAGTCATCATAAGTATTTTTGAAAATAAGTGCTTGCCAACAATGTTTGTGGATATTAACACAGTACCTTTCAAAGACACAATAACCTGGCTCTGGCCACAAATCGCATAGTTACTCATAATTGCTCGTCGACTGCGATTGTCGTATTTAGTCTTTCTGTTTAATCTTGTATCAGCATTAGTAAATAACTCTTGTCCATTGTGCCGTATTTCTTTTTAATTCGTAAGTCTCCTGACTGCTTTGAAGCAGCCTGCCAAGAAGTCCTCTCCTCTGTCAACCTTTTCCTCCCAGAGCAGCACTTGCAGCCTACATCCGCAGTTAGTTACGGGATGTATCCCAATCTCTGTCTTCTCTACACTTTTTACCCTCTACCATTCCCTCTAGTACCCTGAAGTCTCAACAGATGTACTTCTTCTTATCAGTGTTTTCCACATATTCCTTTCCTCTCCGATTCTGTGCAGAAACTCAACATTCCTTACCTTATAAGTCCACCTTATTTTCAACATTCTTCTGTGGCACCACGTATCAAATGCTTCTACTCTCTTCTGTTCCGATTTTCTGACACTCCAGTTTTCGTTATGGGCCAATGCTGGCTGCAGACGCACATCCTCAGAAATTTCTTCCTCGAAGACTTCTCTTGACCAGGAATGCCCTTTTTACCAGTCTGCTTTTTGTGTCCTCCTTCCCCCGTTTGTCATGGATTTCTGGCTGCCTAAGTAGCAGAATTCCTTAATGTCATCTACTTCGTGTCACCAATTCTGATGTTAAGTTTCTTGCTGTTCTCATTTCTGATACTCTTCATTACTTTTATTTTTCTTCGATTACTCTCAATCCATATTCTTTACTCATTAGACTGTTCATTCGATTCAGCAGATGCTGTAGTTCTTCTTCGCTTTCTCTTTCACTGAGGTTAGCCGGCCAGTGTGCCCGAGCGGTTTTAGGCGCTTTAGTCCGGAACCGCGCGACCGCTACGGTCGCAGGTTCAAATCCTGCCTCGGGCATGGATGTGTGTGATGTCCTTAGGTTAGTTAGGTTTAAGTAGTTCTAAGTTCTAGGGGACTGATGACTTCAGCTGTTAAGTCCCATAGTGCACAGAGCCATTTGAAACCATATTTTTTCACTGAGGTTACCAATGTCATCAACGAATCTTAATATTGATATCCTTTCACACTGAATTTTAATCCCACTCTTGACACTTTGTTTTATTTCAGTCATTGCTTCTTCGACATAAAGATTGAATACTGGGTGTGAAAGACTATACCCCTGTCTTACACCTTTTTTAATCAGACCACTTCGTTCTCGCTCTTCCATTGTTATTACTCTCTCTTGGTTCTTGTACGTATATAACTCGTCTTTCCCAATAGCTCTGTCCTATTTTTCCACAGGATTTCGAATATCTTGCACGATTTTTATATTGTCGAACGCTTTTTTCCCATGTCGATAAGTCCTATAAACGCTTCCATAACCCACCGAAACGTGTCTCTGGCGTCTTTACCTTTTCTAAAGCCAAACTGATCGTCATGTAACAGAACATCAGTTTTTCCGTTGTTCTGTATGTTATTATTGTCAGCAACGTGGATGCATGAGCTGTTAAGCTGATTGTGCGATAATTTTCGCACTCGTCGGCTCTTGCTATTCGGAATTGTATCGATGATGTTTTTCTGTGAGTCTGATGGTATATCGCTATACATTCTACACACCAACTTGAATAGTCGTTTGTTGCCACTTCTCTCCATTATTTTAGAAATTCCAATTAAATATTATATATCCCTTCTGCCTTCTTTGATTTTAGGTCTTTCAAAGCCCTTCTAAATTCTGATCCTAATACTTGATCCCCTATCTCTTCCCTATCGACTCCTGTTTCTTCTTCTATCACGTCATCAGACAATTCCCCCCCCCCCCCCCCCCCGCACCCCCTGATAGAGGCCTTCAGAACACTCTTTCCACCTATCCGTTCTCTCCTCTGTGTTTAACAGTCTAATTCCCGTTGCACCCTTAAACATACTGGACGTATTAGAACACTGAAACTGTTGAAAATGAAGTTCATTTATGATGAATCAGCTGCAGCATGGTACTTTTATAGGCATCAATTTTTCCATGATGACAATGCAAGATGCCTATCTTCAGATGTTTACATTTACTTACGCGTCGTAAACATTGTTTCCTTACTAACGGCGTTGCAAAATTTTGCAGAGGACGTTTTTAAAACGGATATTGTAAAATGTCATAAGTAAAGAAATAATGTTCACGATACATAAATAAATGAAAACATCTGAAGATGAGGTGAATGTACAAGGGCTGTTCAATATAGAATGATCATAATTTTTTAATGGTCATTATTTCTCGCGCTAAAATTTAATCTTATGATATTCTGTTAGCTTAATGTGCAACAAACGCGCCGTAGTAGTTTCATTGTTGGAACTCCAGGTTCCCGCCTGTGAGAGGCAGGCAAGGTCAGACATGTTCAGTATCGCCTACCGCTGCAATGGAGGTAACACGCAAGGAACAATGTGCTGCTTTGAAATTCTAATTCGTCTCAACAATCTTCAGCTGAGGCCCATACAATGTTACTGAAGGCCTATGGAGAGTCTGTTCTTCCCTACAGCACAGCTCGAAAGTAGTTTAAAATCTTCAAAGAGGGGAGGTTCAAATGGGTCAAATGGCTCCAGACTGTAGCGCCTAGAACCGCACGGCCACTCCGGCCGGCAAAGAGAGGAGACAATCAATTTCGAAGGGAGGTGGACCCGGTGCTCCAGTTACTTCTCTTACGGAAGAAAACATCAACACTGCTGCTGTCATTGTGAGAGAGAATCGACGAATTACCTTAAGATCACTTTCCGAAATACTGAACATTTCGTTGGGTGCCACCCACACGTTGGTGGCAGAAAAATTACACATGACACGTGTTTGCGCGCGATGGGTTCCAAGACTGTTGATACCCGAACAAAAGGACATTCGCTTTCAGGTCTGCATGCAGTTAAAGTTGATGTTAGAGGAAGATCCGGAGTTGGTTTCAAATGCAATCACCGCTGATGAAACTCGGCTACAACATTTTGATCCTGAGGGAAAACAGCAAAGCTCAGTGTGCAAATCTCCATCACCAACGCCGAAAAAAAGCAAAAGTGGTTGCTACTGCTGGGAAAGTTATGGTCACCTCATTCTTTGATATTCATGGAATAGTTCATCAGCATGTTGTACCTGCACACACATCAGTAACTGGACAATACATTGAAAACATTGAAAGTCCATATCAGGCGCAAAAGACCACATTTCTGTGAAGCAGGCTGAATGCTGCACCACGATAATGCGCGGCTGCATATTGCCAATGTTGTTGCTGGATATCTTGCAAAAATCAACGTGAAGTGCATTCTTCACTCTCCCTATAGTCTGGATTAGCCCCATGTGACTTTTTTTCTATTTCCTAACATGAACAAACGCCTTTGTGGGAGGCATTTTCCATCACCAGAAGCAATGCTGAAGGCAGCGGATGCGATTTTGAAGGACCTCTCAAAAAATGGTTTCCAGCATGTATTTGAAGACTGGCAGGAATGCTGCAACAAGTGCATCTCATTCATGGGACACTACTTTGAGAAGGATCATCCCGAGGACATGCAGCTTTACTGTATGATTAAATGATGATGGCGTCCTCTTGGGTAAAATATTCCGGAGGTAAAATAGTCCCCCATTCGGATCTCCGGGCGGGGACTACTGAAGAGGACGTTGTTATCAGGAGAAAGAAAATTGGCGTTCTACGGATCGGAGCGTGGAATGTCAGATCCCTTAATCAGGCAGGTAGGTTAGAAAATTTAAAAAGGGAAATGGATAGGTTAAAGTTAGATATAGTGGGAATTAGTGAAGTTCGGTGGCAGGAGGAACAAGACTTTTGGTCAGATGATTACAGGGTTATAAATACAAAATCAAATAGGGGTAATGCAGGAGTAGGTTTAATAATGAATAAAAAAATAGGAGTGCGGGTTAGCTATTACAAACAGCATAGTGAACGCATTATTGTGGCCAAGATAGACACAAAGCCCATGCCTACTACAGTAGTACAAGTTTATATGCCAACTAGCTCTGCAGATGATGAAGAAATTGATGAAATGTATGACGAGATAAAAGAAATTATTCAGGTAGTGAAGGGAGACGAAAATTTAATAGTCATGGGTGACTGGAATTCGTCAGTAGGAAAAGGGAGAGAAGGAAACATAGTAGGTGAATATGGATTGGGGGGAAGAAATGAAAGAGGAAGCTGCCTTGTAGAATTTTGCACAGAGCATAACTTAATCATAGCTAACACTTGGTTCAAGAATCATGAAAGAAGGTTGTATACCTGGAAGAATCCTGGAGATACTAAAAGGTATCAGATAGATTACATAATGGTAAGACAGAGATTTAGGAACCAGGTTTTAAATTGTAAGACATTTCCAGGGGCAGATGTGGATTCTGACCACAATCTACTGGTTATGAACTGCAGATTGAAACTGAAGAAACTGCAAAAAGGCGGGAATTTAAGGAGATGGGACCTGGATAAACTGAAAGAACCAGAGGTTGTAGAGAGTTTCAGGGAGAGCATAAGGGAACAATTGACAGGAATGGGGGAAAGAAATACAGTAGAAGAAGAATAGGTAGCTCTGAGGGATGAAGTAGTGAAGGCAGCAGAGGATCAAATAGGTAAAATGACGAGGGCTAGTAGAAATCCTTGGGTAACAGAAGAAATATTGGATTTAATTGACGAAAGGAGAAAATATAAAAATGCAGTAAATGAAGCAGGCAAAAAGGAATACAAACGTCTCAAAAATGAGATCGACAGGAAGGGCATAATGGCTAAGCAGGGATGGCTAGAGGACAAATGTAAGGTTGTAGAGGCTTATCTCACTAGGGGTAAGATAGATACTGCCTACAGGAAAATTAAAGAGACCTTTGGAGAGAAGAGAACCACTTGTATGAATATCAAGAGCTCAGATGGCAAACCAGTTCTAAGCAAAGAAGGGAAGGCAGAAAGGTGGAAGGAGTATATAGAGGGTTTATACAAGGGCGATGTACTTGAGGACAGTATTATGGAAATGGAAGAGGATGTAGATGAAGAAGAAATGGGAGATAACATACTGCGTGAAGAGTTTGACAGAGCGCTGAAAGACCTGAGTCGAAACAAGGCCCCGGGAGTAGACAACATTCCATTAGAACTACTGATGGCCTTGGGAGAGCCAGTCATGACAGAACTCTACCATCTGGTGAGCAAGATGTATGAGACAGGCGAAATACCCACAGACTTCAAGAAGAATATAATAATTCCAATCCCAAAGAAAGCAGGTGTTGACAGATGTGAAAATTATCGAACTATCAGTTTAATAAGTCACAGCTGCAAAGTACTAACACGAATTCTTTACAGACGAATGGAAAAACTGGTAGAAGCGGACCTCGGGGAAGATCAGTTTGGATTCCGTAGAAATGTTGGAACACGTGAGGCAATACTAACCTTACGACTTATCTTAGAAGAAAGATTAAGAAAAGGCAAACCTACGTTTCTAGCATTTGTAGACTTAGAGAAAGCTTTTGACAACGTTAACTGGAATACTCTCTTTCAAATTCTGAAGGTGGCAGGGGTAAAATACAGGGAGCGAAAGGCTATTTACAATTTGTACAGAAACCAGATGGCAGTTATAAGAGTCGAGGGGCATGTAAGGGAAGCAGTGATTGGGAAAGGAGTGAGACAGGGTTGTAGCCTCTCCCCGATGTTATTCAATCTGTATATTGAGCAAGCAGTAAAGGAAACAAAGGAAAAATTCGGAGTAGGTATTAAAATTCATGGAGAAGAAGTAAAAACTTTGAGGTTCGCCGATGACATTGTAATTCTGTCAGAGACAGCAAAGGACTTGGAAGAGCAGTTGAACGGAATGGACAGTGTCTTGAAAGGAGGATATAAGATGAACATCAACAAAAGGAAAACGAGGATAATGGAATGTAGTCAAATTAAATCGGGTGATGCTGAGGGGATTAGATTAGGAAATGAGACACTTAAAGTAGTAAAGGAGTTTTGCTATTTAGGGAGTAAAATAACTGATGATGGTCGAAGGAGAGAGGATATAAAATGTAGACTGGCAATGGCAAGGAAATCGTTTCTGAAGAAGAGAAATTTGTTAACATCGAGTATAGATTTAAGTGTCAGGAAGTCGTTTCTGAAAGTATTTGTATGGAGTGTAGCCATGTATGGAAGTGAAACATGGACGATAACCAGTTTGGACAAGAAGAGAATAGAAGGTTTCGAAATGTGGTGCTACAGAAGAATGCTGAAGATAAGGTGGGTAGATCACGTAACTAATGAGGAGGTATTGAATAGGATTGGGGAGAAGAGAAGTTTGTGGCACAACTTGACTAGAAGAAGGGATCGGTTGGTAGGACATGTTTTGAGGCATCAAGGGATCACAAATTTAGCATTGGAGGGCAGCGTGGAGGGTAAAAATCGTAGAGGGAGGCCAAGAGATCAATACACTAAGCAGATTCAGAAGTATGTAGGTTGCAGTAGGTACTGGGAGATGAAGAAGGTTGCACAGGATAGAGTAGCATGGAGAGCTGCATCAAACCAGTCTCAGGACTGAAGACCACAACAACAACAACAACAACAACATCAAAATTATGGGGTTGAGCAAAAGTATGCTGTTAAAAATAAATTATGAGCATTCTTTATTGAACAGGCCTCGCATAATAAATGCATTCTCAAAAAAGAGAGTTTTGAGACATAAATTCGTTGGCGTCGCGCGATACCAACATAGGACAGCAGTGGGCTAGGAAACAGTCTCATTCACTGATCAATTAATGTTTCAAATATTTGGATCTAAACGCCGCCAATTCGTACGCCATTTTCCCCATGAACGCTAGAATCCTCAGTGCATAATTTCAACTGTGCAGCATGGAGGTGATTCTGTGATGGTAAGGGATTATTTTGGAGGTATGGTGAAAGTAGATGGAAGAATGACAGAACAGATTATCATGTAATTCTCCGGCAACCCCCCAAGACGTCGGATTTGCTCCTGATTGGGAAAGGGGTTGTCTTGCACCAAGACAACGTCCCAAAACATACATCCTGCTTTTGTCAGAACCACGTTAAACCTC
Source organism: Schistocerca americana (assembly GCF_021461395.2). NCBI lineage: Eukaryota > Metazoa > Arthropoda > Insecta > Orthoptera > Acrididae > Schistocerca > Schistocerca americana. The sequence goes on from NC_060127.1 coordinate 135,079,413, forward strand.
TAGAGGTTCAGAAAAATTTGAAAACATGGAATGACTTCCCCAGTCTCCTGATTGTAACCCAATCGAGCTACTATAGGATGAGTTGGACAGGACGATCCGAAGACGGGAGAAGACGAGTGGGACTCGCTTGTAGGCGGTCTCGCTGCAAGAGTGGAGACTCATTCCAACAGAAACACTGGCAAAATTGACCCATCGTACGTCCACAGTATGCAAGGCTGTGATTAAAGCAAAGGATGGCTGTTCTGAGAAATCTGAAATTTAAAAATTGCGTTTATCTATCTATTGTGTGAGCTTAATAAAATTTAGAAAACATTAAAATGTAATTTTATAATATATTTCCTTTCCTTTGGTGTTTCCCATCTTATGGAGATCAAAGTACTTCAGAGTCAAGTGAAGACGAGTGCTCATGTGGTGGGTGCTTCCATAATCAAGGTAGCCGAAGACTTTGCAGTTTCAAGAGGGACCGTATGCAGGGGAAGCAGTGGTACCTCATCAGGAGAGTCACCCCGCAGACCAAAGCTGTGTTGACTGATCGTGACAGAAGGTCACTGGAGAGGATCGTGACGATAACTAAGAGGACAACAGCTCCAAAAGTAGCTGCAGAATTGAATTTCATACTCGCGAACCCTGTCGGCGCCAAAACAGCAGGAAGGCAGCTCCGTAGGCAGCGAATTATAAGGCGACCTGAAGTTCCAAAACTACTCACTAGTGGTGCAAGCGCCCTTAACAGGAAAACGTGGTGCCACAGGCATGAAACATGGACTAAGGTGAAATGGAAGAAAGCCATTTGCTCTGATTCTTGTTTCACGCTGTTTCCATCTTCTGGCCGAGTTTACGTGCCAACAGTGAAACATGTCGTGGATTCGGTGGTGTTTTGGGCAGCCATATCGTGTTGTTCCATGGCCTCCATGATTACTCAGCATGGCTGCATTACTGCCAAAAATTGGTTCAAATGGCTCTGAGCACTATGGGACTTCACTTCTGAGGTCATCAGTCCCCTAGAACTTTGAACTACTTAAACCTAACTAACCTAAGGACATAACACACATCCATGCCCGAGGCAGGATTCAAACCTGCGACCGTAGCGGTCGCGCGGTTCCACACTGTAGCGCCTAGAAACGCTCGGCCACCCCGTCCGGCCGCCAAGAATTGTGTGCCCATTTTGGGTGATCAGTTCCATCCCGTGGTACAATATTTGTTTCCCATTGCCGATGTTGTTTACAAAGATGGCGGGGCCCATGTTCACACAACTCGCATCGTCTAGAACTGGTTTTGTGAGCCGGAGGATGAACTGTCGCATCTACCCTCGCCCCGGCAGGCAGCAGATCTCAATATTATTGAAACTTTGTGGTCTATCTTGGAGAAAGGGGAGCGTGATCGCTATCCATCTTCGTTACCTAAACTTACTGTGGTGTCACCGCCAGACACCACACTTGCTAGGTGGTAGCCTTTAAATCGGCCGCGGTCCGTTAGTATACGTCGGACCCGCGTGTCGCCACTATCAGTGATTGCAGACCGAGCGCCGCCACACGGCAGGTATAGTCTAGACAGACTCCCTAGCACTCGCCCCAGTTGTACAGCCGACTTTTCTAGCGATGCTTCACTGTCTACATACGCTCTCATTTGAAGAGACGAAAGTTTAGCATAGCTTTCAGCTACGTCATTTGCTACGACCTAGCAAGGCGCCATATTCAGTTACAATTCTGAACAGATAATATTGTGAATCATGTGCCGTCAAGAGCGACGTTCATCATTAATGGATTACAGTTAAGTATCAAACTAATTACGTCCACTTTCTGAATTCTAATTACTTGTCATGTTCCAGAACTCACGTGAGTATAGTCCTTCCCTCCTCACGCCAGCCTCTATTCGTAACACGGTGTTGGCTCTTCTGCTAACACAACACTTACCACTATTTTACAGGAGAAATGGCCTAAGATTCCCTGGAAAATAATCTATGACCTACATTTATCCATTCCGAGACTACTGGAAGCTGTTTTGAATGCTAACGGGTTGCCTATCCCGTATTAAGCGTGGTACTGTTTTCTGCTTTTTGGTGTTTTCACTGTTTCGTCCACTCCCTGTGTATCTTTGTTATAATCAGAACTGAACAGTGCTGGCAGTGAGAACACTGTTGACTTTTGAAGCCGTGGCTGCTGTGTTGGCTTTCGTGTGTGAGAACACGGATGTATCTGTTTGAACTTATATGTGCATCGCATTGATGTGAACTGCAGAGGTACAGTGATTAATATTGAGTAAATTGTGCGCCCTGCTCTGATGTGTGGGTGAACTAAGACACTCTTCACACATGGAGTAGACACAAATCTGCGGGTTATGTTTGAAACAATGCGTGTGCACGGTATGAGGTTTCCATCATTTCCACGACTGTGCTTGGATGGGAATAAGCCTCTAAGTGTCTCGTATCAATCAGTAAACTCAAATTAGGAGACTGTACATAGGAATATACGCTGTCAATATGTCAATGAGCCATATTTCAAATGGTGCACACTCTGGAACTTCATCCCGCGTCATTAAGCTGACGACAACAGGTGCGATGGTACAGGCGCCCTTTCATTACCTGCAACGGATGTACAGCCGACGTTTTCTTCTTTTTTTGTTCTTTATTCTTATTTCATCCCCAGGCCCCATATGGGCGGGCGTGGGCTGTCAGCGGATACAATTTGCCCCTCTTCAGTCACATAAGCGGAAAATTTTAAGGAACACAATATAAAAACTGGACACCGCGTTTGACAAAAATAAACATTTGGACAGTAAAAAGACAGTTCGTTAGTCGCGTAAGTTAAAATATAAAAGGTTGATTCAGTGATGAATTACAATATAGACGCAGAAGAATAGAAAATGATTGTCGCACACGAAGATATAAAAATAGGTTTACGGAAAGGCCGATGTTTGACTTATTAAAAGAGATACATGGATGGGTGAAGAGATGAGTGAGACCGCCAGGGGTTTGTAAGTGAATGTTTGGAGAAAGGTCGGGAGAAGAGTCGAGGGCGATGTAGTTTCGGACCAGGACTCAGGAAGTGAGTGGAGAGAACTGAAGGGAAAGGGAGCCCTGATGATAGATCTGATAGCGCGGGTATATATCAGGCCGGATTTCGTGGTGGGTTACGGGAAGGCGGTTAAAGTTTCGTTGTTAGAGGATGCGGAGAATCTAGAGGTGTAGTGTTGGGGTAATGTGGTGGTAGTGGCGCGGCGGAGTACCAGGAGCCGTGAGCACTGGGGAACTGGGGGGGCGGGGGGGGGGAGGGGGGGGGGGGTTGTAGTGTCGGGTTTACAGGTAATGTAGGATATTCAGAGGTGTTCAGGATGGATGCGGCTCGCATTGGTGTTGTTTGTTGGTTTCTGCTCTCTGTTGGAGGCCAGGTGGTATCGTTTAGTTGGCATGGTTACGATTGTTTGTCTTCTCATGTTGACTGGCGCCACTCGGTTTCGCAAGTGTTGCCTAACCACTAGTGGCAGCAGCGGTGGTTATCGATATGTAGTAACTGTTACCCTATCTTTGGAGCGAAGTCGTTGTTTTTTCCGGGTCGTGTGAGAGGGCCAGTTTGGGGACTCAGAAGGAGCCAGGCCCACGCAGTGCGAAAACACACCGGGACCACTGGCGGCGTGCTTGGCCTGCCAGATGGAAGGGCTGTGGGCACGAGGGTGCACGACCTCGTCGTAAACCGGATCTAACAAGCTTTAAGACGAGTGCATTTCAGTCCAAGTAGAGAAACCTCCACCATTGTGATATCCCGCGATTCTCCAGTGACTTGGCCGGCCGAAGTGGCCGTGCGGTTAAAGGCGCTGCAGTCTGGAACCGCAAGACCCCTACGGTCACGGTCGCAGGTTTGAATCCTGCCTCGGGCATGGATGTTTGTGATGTCCTTAGGTTAGTTAGGTTTAACTAGTTCTAAGTTCTAGGGGACTAATGACCTCAGCAGTTGAGTCCCATAGTGTTCAGAGCCATTTGAACCATTTTTTTTCAGTGACTTGGGTTAGTGTTGCTGCTCGTAGTGTTGCCGAGGCGAAGAGCAGCGAGCGGAGTGCTTGGGGAAGGCGGATCTGATTAGCTTTCCTCGACTTCTTACTACTGTTTACTGCGTTCAACTTGTTACAACATGTTAAGTTCCACCAGCGGTAATTTTTCTTGCCTGGTGGCCGCTAACGCCCCAGTTAGCTGCCCTGGGGGTTAGTGTATTTAACAGCAGTGTACGTTTCCTCGCCTTGCTGCTACTGTCCGGTAAGGCGTGTAGTTTTGACAGCTTTCTTGATTGTAGGCCAGTTGGTGATTCTTCTACTCTGGTGGTAGTGATTCCTTCTCGTTCCGTGCACTCTAAGCACAGTATTCTGGGGACATAGCGCAGACCGCCGGTTCTGGCTTTGGCGTATTGTTCCATCGTTGCATTTGGTTTATCGGACGTTAGGTAACTTCAGAAAGATTATCATTAGTCTGAGTTACCATCTTGTGAAGTGAATGCAACTCTGGCTGCCTCTCATCGCTTGCGACAGTGTTTGTTGCCGGACCTTCTCAGAGGACGATTCCTGGAGCACCGTCTGTGGCCCCTTGGTTCTTGCATTTTATTTTTGTACTATTTATTAGAATACCTTTTAAGGGGGGTAGGACGTCAAACGGGCCGACTTGGAGCAGGAGAGGCACCACAGGACATTTTAATTTCCACTGTCTATGCTTTTACAAATAAATTCATAAAACTTTGAAAGAATGATCAGGAAGGATTCAGGATTCATACTCATAGTAGTGGAAGCTCAAAAACGTAACAAAATTCAATTTTTTACATGTGAAATTTCATCATTTTTTCACTTACTACTGGCTGCATTTGTTGCTATAGGTACACTTTTCTTCCTAATTAAGAGAGATTCTTCGATGAATTTAGCACAGCATACAAACTATAGTTACTTGTGTATGACACTCTAGAGTTTATTAAATTTATGAAAAAAATGAATGAAGTGTTTCATTTTAAACTTCTTGTTCAGAAAAAATTCAAATTTTATATTTAATTATCTCAATTTTTACCACAGTTTTTAATAGATTTGGAAAATTCTAGAGTTCCATACACCTGTAAGTACCGCTTGTATGCTGTGCAAAATTCATCGAAGAATCTCTCTTACTTGGGAAGAAAAGTGTACCTATAGCAACAAATGCAGCCAGTAATAAGTGAAAAAATAATGAAATTTCTCATAAAAAAGGTATTTTGCTACGTTTTTGAACTTACACTGCGGTGAGTGTGAGTCCTCTATCCTTCCTGGTCATGGTGACAAAGTTTTATGAATGTATTTGTAAAAGTATAGACAGTAGAAACTAAAATGTCCTGTGGTGCCTCTCCTAATCCAAGTTGGCCCGTTTGACGTCCTCCCCCCCCTCCTCCCCGCCGTAACGCCTACATTAAAGGTTATATATGCCTATTTAATAGGTATGGTCGCCTTCTGGAATAAATCTACCAGTGTAGTGTTCAGTGGATGTTAGGGGTTATGTTACAAAGTTTACTATCATCTTATTTCACCCGTTTGGTGATGAGTTGCTTGTTTCTTTAATTAACGTTTTCTATTATATTTGCTGTTTTACAGCAGGTTTCTTAATTTTTTTATATTATTGCCGTTCCTGGCGTGTAAGGCCTTCAGCTGTGATTGTGGTCACTTGCCTTAAAATACTAATTGGTATTTGAATTTTAGTAGTAAGCCTTAAAACCTTATTTACTGTCATTCCTAGCGTCTGATACCTTCTACTATGTTTGTGGCAATTTGCCTTTAATATTTCAATATCTAATTTGTAAGTTGCAGCGAGTTTTAAACAATTCGTAATTTATTGCCATTCCTGGCGTGTAAGGCCTTCTGCCCAGATTACAGTTGCTTGCTTTTAAAATATTATCTGCTGTATCTGTATTTAATGGTGATTTGCTAGATTGTAACTCACTGAAAACACTGTTATTTACACAGTGTTTATTCCTTCATTAATAACGTGTGGTATTTTTATTTATTGTTGAATCTGGTATTACTGGTTTAAAATAAATTGTGTGTAACTGTAAAAGGCAACCAATAGCAACTGATTACGGCCTCGTCCACAATCGTAGCCAAATCCTGCCTGCCCTTGACTACCAGGTTTCAGAAGAGTGGGCTGGGGAATTTGATAAGCATATCCGAAAGCCTAGGCGGAGAGCATGGCATTCCAGGGCGTGATAAGAGGAGGAAAGAGCGGAAGCCAACGCCACATTGTCACAGCAGAGAGTGGGTCGGAGTAGGGCTTTATGGGTGTGGAAGATTGTGGAAGGGTGCAATCTCCACGTTCGGCCGCATCGTGATTTTAGTAATTCTACATCTACATGGATACTCTGCAAATCTCATTTAAGTGCCTGGCAGAGGGTTCATCGAATTATAGTCTATTGTGATCTTTCTGTTGAATGGTTAGTAGTTGGGGCTTCCACGTTATTCAGCGATCAGGTGTTTGTTCGAGGTATTTTAGTGTCTTAGTTGACTCGATAGGACGGTCGAAAATGGCAAGATAAAAGTTTTGGGGAGTATAACGGACCTGCAGACGTTATTTTCAACGGAGAACCGCCAAATACCCGATCTGGCACATAGTTTTAATCTGGCGGAAAAGTTCATATACAGGGTTATTACAAATGATTGAAGCGATTTCACAGCTCTACAATAACTTTATTATTTGAGATATATTCACAATGGTTTGCACACACATACAAAAACTCAAAAAGTTTTTTTAGGCATTCACAAATGTTCGATATGTGCCCCTTTAGTGATTCGGCAGACATCAAGCCGAGAATCAAGTTCCTCCCACACTCGGTGCAGCATGACCCCATCAATGAGTTCGAAAGCATCGTTGATGCGAGCTCGCAGTTCTGGCACGTTTCTTGGTAGAGGAGGTTTAAACACTGAATCTTTCACATAACCCCACAGAAAGAAATCGCATGGGGTTAATTCGGGAGAGCGTGGAGGCCATGACACGAATTGCTGACCATGATCTCCACCACGACCGATCCATCGGTTTTCCAATCTCCTGTTTAAGAAATGCCGAACATCATGATGGAAGTGCGGTGGAGCACCATCCTGTTGAAAGACGAAGTCGGCGCTATCGGTCTCCAGTTGTGGCATGAGACAATTTTCCGCGGGCTACGCGTGAAACTTGCCCGCACGCGTTCAACCGTTTCTTCGCTCACTGCAGGCCGACCCGTTGATTTCCCCTTACAGAGGCATCCAGAAGCTTTAAACTGCACATACCATCGTCGAATGGAGTTAGCAGTTGGTGGATCTTTGTTGAACTTCGTCCTGAAGTGTCGTTGCACTGTTATGACTGACTGATGTGAATGCATTTCAAGCACGACATACGCTTTCTCGGCTCCTGTCGCCATTTTGTCTCACTGCGCTCTCGAGCGGTCCGGCGGCAGAAACCTGAAGTGCGGCTTCAGCCGAACAAAACTTTATCAGTTTTTCTACGCATCTGTAGTGTGTCGTGACCATATGTCAATGAATGGAGCTACAGTGAATTTATGAAATCGCTTCAATCATTTGTAATAGCCCTGTATATACGAAGTGTTTGCTGCACATTCCTAGCTACAATTTTTCTAATAACGAGGTGGTGCTGAAAAATAAGACTTCCAAATTCTTCCAAATTTTTACGTGAAAACTCTTAAGTATTTTAAAATAAAACAAACGTTATTGCCATTCTACATCTTTATTCTTCGTTTCTGCATATTTGCAGTATTCTGCTGCTAGAGAGCTCCGTATTGTATTGTGTAACATGGGGGTGTGTAAAGTAACTACGTCAGTGCGTGAGAAACAGCTTGCTGTAATCGAGTTTCGAATTCGGAGAGTTCGTCCACACATGGGGCAGCCTCTCCTTCACCATCACAACGCCACACCACAGACGAGTGATGCTACATCTGCAGCAGTCCGGTTCACTGTCATCGGTCAGTTCCAACTTGGCCTCAGCAGATTTTCATCTGTTTCCAAAACTTAAAGAACACCTTTACTTTGACAGTGATGAAGCGGTGAGAGCAGAGGGAAGGTTGTGGCTCCGTCAAGAAAGTCAAATTCGCTACAGTGACGGTAACAAAAAACTGGTCTTTCGTTGGGTGAAATGTGTTTGACGAAAGAGACACTATGTTGATAAATAAATATGTAGACCTGAAGAATAAAGATACAGAATGATAATAACGTTTCTTTTATTCGAAAAGCTTAGAGTTTCCCCCAAAATTTTGGAGGCATTACTTTTCAGCAGGCCTCCTATTTGTAAAAGTACTCATACATGCCACCATTCATTCAGTACATTAATCATGTCTCGCAGATTCTGATTTCTCACGTAATAAACACATAATTTTCCGAAGTGACCGGATTTGTAACTCTCCATTACTTGGTACGATGTGCGCGTGAACGTATCATGAATGTGCTTTCTCCTGATTGGACGGGAACCGCACCCCTTTCGGTATTTGCCATTGGCAGCTGATGTACACGTGTGTGGGGCTGGTCTTTTTACGATATTATGCGAGTTGCAAGGGTTAGGCTCATCAGAGTATTTCGAATAACTGTGTACTCTTGGGAACTGTATTTATGGTCTCGGGTGCTACTTTTCGCACGCAAGTAGAAGTTCAGAGCAAGTATATAAGTGCGGCTTTACTGATTTTGAATTGTACAGTAAATTTAATTTAATTGGATTTACCTCAGAATCCCACAAATTAAACAAATGGTTCCTGAGTAACACAGGAATGTTAGTGCAATGTAAATAACCTCATTAGGCCACCACTTGATTATTCGGTCATTAACACGATTTAAAACTAAGTCGACCATTTCCACTGTGTAATATACACAGAGGTGGTAAAAGTCATAGGCTAGCGGTATACACATATGCAGATGGCGGTAGTATCGCGTACAGAAGGTACAAAACTGCAGTGCATTGTCGAAACTGCAGTGCATTTACTCAGGTGATTAATTCGAGCGAATGATCTGGCCACCCACATCACCCGACTTGAATCCCATGGAACATTAATGGGAGGTAATCGAGAGGTCAGTTCGTGCACAAAATCCTGCACCGGCAACAATTTTCCAATTAAGGACAGCAGTAGAGGCAGCGGGGCTCAATACTTCTCCAGGAAACTTCTGCATACTTGAAACTTCGTGGCAGATTAAAACTGTGTGCCCGATCGAGACTCGAACTCGGGACCTTTGCCTTTCGCGGGCAAGTGCTTTACCAACTGAGCTACCTAAGCACGACTCACGCCCCGTCCTCAGAGCTTTACTTCTGCCAGTACCTCGTCTTCTACCTTCCAAACTTTGCAGAAGCTCTCCTGCGAACCTTGCAGAACTAGCACTCCTGAAAGAATGGATATTGCGGAGACATGGCTTAGCCACAGCCCGGGGGATGTTTACAGAATGAGATTTTCACTCTGCAGCGGAGTGTGCGCTGATATGAAACTTCCTGGCAGATTAAAACTGTGCGCCTGACCGAGACTCGAACTCGGGACCTTTGCCTTTCGCCGGCAAGTGCTCTACCAGTTTTAATCCCCACATAATGCCACCCCAAAACAGCAGAGAGCCTCCACCTTGCTGGACTCACTGGACAGTGTGTTCTAGGCGTTCAGGCTGACCAGATTGCCTCCAAACACGACGATTGTCTAGTAGAAGGCATATAAGACACTCATTGGTGAAGAGAACGTGATACCAGTCCATTCGGTATGTTGTTGAGCCCATCTGTACTGCGCTGCATGGTCTGGTGGTTGCAAAGATGGACGTTGGAGTGAAGTTGCGCACCATGTAGCCTAGCGAGCACAGTTCGAGCCGTAACACGACGTCCTGTGGCTGCACGAAAAGCATTATCCAACATGGTGGCGTTGCTGCCGGGGTTCCTCCGAGCCATAATCTGTAGGTAGCGATCATCCACTGCAGTAGTAGCCCTTGGGCGGCCTCAGCGAGCCATGTCATCGACAGATCCTCTCTGCATCTCCTCCACGTCCGAACAAAACCGCTTTGGTTCACTCCGAGATGCCTGGACACTTCCCTTGTTGAGAGCCATTCCTGGCACAAAGATACAATGTGGACGCGATCGAACCGCGGTATTGACCGTCTAGGCATGGTTGAACTACAGACAACATGAGCCGTGTACCTCCTTCGTGGTGGAATGACTGGAACTCACCGGCTGTCTGACCCCCTCGGTCTAGTAGGCACTGCTCATGCACAGTCGTTTACGTATTTGGGCGGGTTTAGTGACATCTCTGAACAGTCAAAGGGACTGTGTCTGCGATACAATAACCCCAGTCAACGTCTATCTTTAAGAGTTCTGGGAATCAGGGTGACGCAAAACTTTTTTTGATGTGTGTGATGTCTAATTTCTCTGATTTTGTCACAGTGGGATGTTAATGTGGCAGGAAGTATCACGTATCACGATCGTCCTTGAAAAATTTCCTCTCCATGTTTTAAAAGTAGGGTAAAGCCGCTTTAATTCTACCACTCTCAACATTTTTTCTAATTTTTACTGAAATCTAATACACATTATCTATGTTTAATACTAATTACGTGCAGCCTATTCTCTGAGACACATATGACGAAAGCTTATGAAACAAATTTTCTGTAGTTTACATTATATAATACCAGGGGCGTTCAATAAGTAATGCAACACATCTTTTTCGGAAAGCAGGCTGGTTTTATTCAGGATTCCAATACACAGCCGGCCGGAGTGGCCGAGCGGTACTAGGCGCTACAGTCTGGAACCGCGCGACCGCTACGGTCGCAGGATCGAATCCTGCCTCGGGCATGGATGTGTGTGATGTCCTTAGGTTAGTTAGGTTTAAGTAGTTTTAAGTTCTAGGGGACTGATGATCTCAGAAATTAAGTCCTATAGTGCTCAGAGCCATTTGAACCATTTGAATCCAATACACATATTATTCCCCACCATTTTGACTACAAAACCCTATTTTTCAACATATCCTCCGTCCAATGTAGCAGACTTATTCGACCTTATTGGCAGGGACTGTATGCCCGCAAGGTATCACTCTTCTGGTCGACTTTGAGCCGTTCCCGGGAACGAGGAACGATCGGTTCATAGTTCAGTAGTTCACTTCGGTCGCGGCGGTCACTTCGGCAGTTCTCGTTCCAGCCTCGGTCGCGAGCTCGCCTCAGTCTCGGTCTGCCTCGGCCGCACTCGTCGTTCTTCGCATGGCCACCTGTCTCAGTTCCACTGCCGACTGCTCCTAGTTAGTTCAGTATCCAGTTGTTCGTTTCGTTCACTGCGCTCGCCTATTGTACATGTGTTCCAAACTGTTCTTGCACTTGGTTCTGGCTATTCAGCGTCCACGACCGGTAATCAAAAAGTATTTTATAGTTACATAAATTACATAAAAATTACGTTGTATGTAATAGGTGCGTCTTTCAGGTAACAAAAGGGCATATCAGTTCACTTCATTATATCGATGAACAGCAGAAGACATACTTATAACAAGGCAAGTTTTTTTTTTTGTTATTCATATATTTTTGGTTTCATCGACTTGATTTAGCAGCTAACTTTCAATAATTTGCTTAATTTTTAGTGTAACAAAGTTCATATAAAACGATTTTCGTGTATCTTTCATATACAAAACATTACATTTAGGAAGGCTCTAATTATTTTTAAGTTTGGTTGCTTCCAATTTGCATTACCTGCTAGTTGTGGGTCATTTTGGCTCAGTAGGAAAAGCGGTGCCTCTCCATTTGAAAAGACATAGATTGCCACAAAATCGTATTTACTTATTATCTCAAAAACATTTGTTCAGAAGGAGCTTTCAAACCAAAAACTTTATTACTACGAACTTTATTATTATTATTATTGCTGCATTAACTTTAATAACGCAACATAAAAACCTAATTTTTACTGAGCATGTGACGCAAGTATGAGAAAACCACATTTTATTATATGCTTCCATAAAGTCTCTGCTTCGCCTACGAACTCAGACAACGTGAAGTATATATAGGTTGTAAACGATTATTGTTTACAGCGTAGCATAGCTATGTAGTGGAAGTCGAAACGAAGAATTTTATTCAATGAAATGATAATTAAATGGACACCCTAGCTGCAAACAGGCGTTGATGTACTTCATTGGGGACATGTTGAAAATGTGTGCCCCGACCGGGACTCGAACCCGGGATCTCCTGCTTACATGGCAGACGCTCTATTTATCTCAGCCACTGCGGAAGCGTGCAAGGGATAAGTCCCTGCAGACGCACTATCCTCTGTGCCCGCGGTGGCTCAGATGGATAGAGCGTCTGCCATGTAAGCAGGAGATCCTGGGTTCGAGTCCCGGTCGGGGCACAATTTTCAACATGTCCCCAATGAAGTACATCAACGCCTGTTTGCAGCTAGGGTGTCCATTTAATTATCATTTCATTTCTAGCAAAGCTGCATGGTCATCCACGGTAACTGTTCTTTCGGGAACAGATACTACCGTCATATATAGTTAAAATATGGCTTCCCGGCCATTTACCTTCTTGTGCGAACGCACACGCTATGCCCGAACTCGTACGGGACTTGGTAGATTAATCTGCCACGACTAATGAGTATGATGGGCAAACATCTATTAGGCGCACTACGAATGTAGTCGTGTGGACATGTTGGGAATGTGGATCTCACGGGAAGCGTGCAAGGGATAAGTCCCTGCAGACGCACTATCCTCTGTGCCCGCGGTGGCTCAGATGGATAGAGCGTCTGCCATGTAAGCAGGAGATCTTGGGTTCGAGTCCCGGTCGGGGCACACATTTTCAACATGTCCCCAATGAAGTACATCAACGCCTGTTTGCAGCTAGGGTGTCCATTTAATTATCATTTCATTTCTAGCAAAGCTGCATGGTCATCCACGGTAACTGTTCTTTCGGGAACAGATACTACCATCATATATAAATTTATTCAAGACACTTGTGGTCTATTAAGTTGGGAAACAGCCACCAGCAGGTTTACAAGACTACATATCGCGTGAGATTTTCATGTTCTCTTCTCCAGCTCTCTACACATCGTCATCGATTGTTTCGCAATTGTTGCTTGCATTAACTTGTTATTTCTTCACTGCCTAATTATTACATGTTTGTTGTATCTGGACGTAACGGGCAACACATCGTCCGTAATTGGCGAGCAGTCTGTACTAGGGGCCCGTTTTCCGTGCGCCACCCTATATTATTTCCCTGCGATCAGCCACACAAGGCTACGGTTGGCTAAACGAGAGGTTCTGCAGAATCACAGAAATTACTTCTAAAAGTGTGTAAGAATTCTGTAATGAATAAAAACTCTATACTCCAGGGGGGAGGCAAGTGCCCCCTCTTGGCGCCCTCCACCTTCAATCACCTACACTACTTGTTTTCAGTTTTTCATAAGAACCATATACTAAGCACAAATGAACGGTGAACGAATAAAAATGAACGGTTCCAAAAAAAGAACGATCAGCAGTGAACTAGTTCCCAAGGATGAACGAGTTGGCCCATTTTTAGGCCAAACAGATGGAAGTCGGAACGTGCTTCATGTTGGATCAGCCAACAGAGACCTCCAGCTGAGCAGCGAGGTGTTTAATTGTAATCCGGCGATCACCTCGAAGAGAGTGTCCGCACGTTCCAACATCGCAGGTCTCACGGCTGTGTGCAGCCGGCCTGTGTGCCAGAGATTGGACAGGCTTCCACGCGATGATGACAGGTGTCTCGCCCAACGACTCACCAGGTTTTTATTCACCGCTAGATCTCCGTGGACATTCTGCAAGTGCCTAAGAACATGTGTAATATAGACTCAATGGCTTTCGGCTCTGTTACAGACGCCGTTCAGATGGTTCCGTATAGCGCCGCCACCTATCGGAACTGCCTGAAACTATATAGACTGCAGCGGGAACATTTCACGATGTCCTACAAGAAACACTGATTTTTGGAACCGAAAATGGCCGAGAACAAACTGAGTTAAGTTACTTATTGAACATCCCTCGTATTATATAACGTAAACTACAGAAAATTTGTTTTAGAAACTTTCGGCATATGCATATGTACAGTGGTACCGTCTATAAACAGATTTTCTAGACTGTACCACTGGTATTATAAATTGCACCATTAAAATATTTCTCAACTTCGCAAGAAACAGAGAAATTCGGTGACTACCACAAATATTTATCTTAATTTGAACCCTGCATTACTAAACTCTCTAAAATTTACAATTGCAGTTGGTAACAAATCACGCTTCCTGCTCACCTGCTATTGTCAGTTCAGGTTGTAAACAGGGAAGTTTGTACTTAGTTTGTGTAAGATACCATTGGAGACCTTATAATTATATGAGGGTTGCCCAGACAGTAACATACCGTTTTTTTTCTTCAACAGTTCTTTATTGGACATAATGAGAATTACACACACGAAAGAATGATGTCTTATCTACACACCCTATTTTTCCACGTGATCTCCATCCCGTTCTATGGTCTTCCTCCAGCGCGAAACAAGTGTATGCCTTGTCGCTACCAATCCTTGCCCTGGTGCGGAGCCAGTGCTTCACTGTGCGAATCACCTCCTCATCGTCCTCAAAATGTCTTATACAAATGGCATCCTTTAAATCGTCTGTCGTCGCGAATGACAATATCAGCTCGCTGCAACATGTCAGGTGTGACAGCCGTGGATGGTCTCCCCGACCGCTGCAAATCGTGGAACTCCGCCGGATCGCCCAGTGACTAACTACTTCTGTCGAGAGCAGATGCTCTATAGACTTTCCACAGGCGTTTATGAATGTTCCCCACAGTTTCTTTCTCTACAGTGAGAAATTCAACGACGGCACCTTGTTTGTAACCTACATCAGCTACAGACGCCATTTTGAAATTGCCCTGAAGCTACGCTATCTATCGGAAGTGACGGAAACTTAGCACGCTCACCCAGGAGACTTCAAATAATACATACGTAAAGTTTCGCATTCGTAGCATTGTTTTCGACTGACAAAAAAAATGCCGTACTTTACTTTCTGGGTAACCCTCGTAATTAACTAGTGTATAAAATATAGATTATGACTTCTTTTGGATAAAATTGTAGTAAAATTTACGGTGGTTTAGTAATGATATAACATTTTCGCCCTTCGCTGTTCTTGGTTTAAAGACTTAAGCAAACAAATCTGAACCCTTAATTCATGTTCACTATCTCAATTATTAGGCAACCTTTAGACCTTAGCTGTTTCAATATTAGGTACCCATTCAGGTATGCAGGTATCTCAATAAAGTACTTTTTGCTCTGCAGTTGTTTTCGCATAGCAGGTACAGAGCCGTACACTGCATTTGAGGAATTTAATCATATACAGGGTGGTGCACTTAAAAATAGCCCATCTCCCCTTTGAAAACCAATAAAATATCGAGATCTGAAATAGAGTAAACAACAACAGACAGTGTTATGCAAAAATCGATTGTTAGCATTCTTCTATCAGCATTTCAGTTTATTGCATCAGTGAAGTTAGACGGTTCTCCTTGCATTCTGCAAAATGACAATCTCGATAAAAGAAAGAATTAAAATTTGGGAGCATGTGTGAAAACAGGTTCGATTACAGAAACTCGTGAAATTTTCGGTATCAAGTGTGCGGACTGACGACCATCAGCAAAGAGAGCAATACGGATTCTATATGAAAACTGCCACACTACGCATCTGTGCAAAATGCGACAAAGAACTCCTTCAGTTCGGACACCAGAAGTTATTGCAGACATTCGCTCAAGAATTATTCGGAGCCCAAGGAAATTTAAACGTAAACTGGCCAAACAGGTGCATGTAAATATTAGAAGTCGCCAGCAGACATTAATCTGAAGCCATATCGTGTGCGGTTGTGCAGCAGTTATTGGACGATGGCAGTTAGAAACGTGTAGATTACTGCACGTGGCTTTTGAGCAACATCAACGGTACTTTGTTAGACCCTTTCCATTGGGCAATTTTTCTGGTCATCTGAATTCTCAGAGCACGAGGCATTACGCAACGGGGAACTCTGACATCGTGTGTCAGCAACCAATCCATGATAAAAAAAAGTCTGCGCCCGCTGCGGTGTAACAGGAACGCACATCATTGGACCGATATTTTTTGACACCACCATCAACACGGTTGCATATATGCAAATTTGTGATATATTTCGTACTCAGCTAACTGAATATGAAAGACAATACTGCTTCTTCCACCAAGATGCGGCAAGATATATTTGGAATGAGTCCATGATGTCTTCACTGAGAAACCAACTGTCAACAAATATTTATGGCCACCATGTTTGCCGGATCTAACAACATGTGATTTTTTTCCTGTAGGGACACTTCAAGAGCAAGCAAGGACTATGAAACAAGAACTGAAAGACAGCATTAGCCGTGAAGTTGACGCCATCCATATCCGAACTTTACCCCGAGTGTATCTGAATACACTTACACAGTTGTCTATTGACGTTGTAGGGGGTCACTTTCAACGTATTCTATAAATTTATTTTTCACAGTATTTTTCACTGTAAATAAATGGTAAGTCCATTTCAGCTCCTCATTTCTGTAATTTCACTGCACTTCTATTATCCTTACATCGGCTACTTTTATTTGCACCACACACACACGTTATATGGTGAAGAAAAATTATATATGTATGGTGAAGAAAACTTCACACACTCGGTATATATATATATATATATATATATATATATATATATGGTGCAGAAAAATTATATATGTATGGTGAAGAAAAATTCACACACACACACACACACACACACACACACACATATATATATATATATATATATATATATATATATATATATATACCGAGTGTGTGAAGTTTTCTTCACCATACATATATAATTTTTCTTCACCATATATATATATATATATATATATATATATATATATATATATATGTGTGTGTGTGTGTGTGTGTGTGTGTGTGTAGCATATATAGATACAGCATGTACATACATATATATAGCAGGTACATAGCCGGCGGCGGCTTGGCCAGCGCGGCTGCGCCGAGTGGCCACCATTGCTGCTGTCTCCTGACGGAGATACGTACCACACACGTGATAACAGATTATTGATTATTTCCTATCTCTAACGTCAATTTACTGCCCGAAATATGCACAGGACGAAATTTTGTGACACACAATTTTATATTGCTAGTATGTGAGGAATCGCGCCGCGAAGTCCGAGTGTGCGAATTTTTCTTCACCATATATATATATATATATATATATATATATATATATATATATATATATATGCGTGTTCTTTTCCTTTCTAATTCCTGTGTCTCTTCCTGACTTTGTAGTCTAGGGGTTCGTTTCGTTTGTTTAGACAATTTTTTTGAATTGTCCTTACTTGATACTGGGTGATCAGATCGGTCGCTGAATGCTGGGTTGTTGGGGTTTGTGTACGCCTCTACTAGCATGTCACTACCTCCTGGTGACACTGGAACATAATCGGAATTGGAACCTAGTGGTACCTCTGGATGTATAACAGGCATAGTAATTTATTTTCCAGGTGTCTTGTTACCGTCTAAGGTCTGGGTATTAGTCTCTCCTGGAGAGGCCTGATTCGACCATTTTGGCAGGGTAACCGTTGAACTCTGTTTGTCAATACGCTTCGTGCAGTTGAATCCTGATTTCCCTCATTTTCTCCCTGACGTGATATGTAAGGGCCCTGCCCATTCCAATTTTCCTGTGATGGGGCTAACAATATATATATATATATATATATATATATATATATATATATATATATATATATATATATATATATATTATCATCATAAGCGTTCTCTTCCTGAATGAAATAAAACCAACTTTTAGACACCTGAGTGACCCTGTTTTGCTTAGTAAATGTCGTCATGGGGACACTCAGAATACAAATTAAGGTTTCAGCCATTGCGTATGGGAAAGATAAACCAAGAATGTTTTTGTAAAACTATATACATTAAAAGTTGGTGTACTAGATGCAGTGATGTGTTTCAATGATGGACTGATTGGAAATCCTGAGAAATTTAGGCATAAAATGTGGCTCTAATATGGAAGATCAATTGCTTGTGTGTGACAGACAACGGGTACATAAAGCTTAAAGATTGGCTCTTCAAGTTACCAAAGGAGCAAGAAGTGCTAAAAGGAATGCGAAGAGGAAGCTTGAGGACGAAGAAATGCTGCAGGATGGAGACTATGCTTCTCGAATATTCTGAGGTACAGTTTAATTGGACTCATGTCTTCACTCGCAATTTCCCACAAGTCGTATTTTTCAGAATTCAGGTACAAATATTTCCTAAAGTTTATTAAGAATTGCTCTAATTTTTTCTGTAACTTGCAATAGAACATATTTATGTAGTAGACCTACGCTTTATTGCAGACTGAACTAAATTATGGAAAAATGACATTTTTCTAGGAAAAAATTATAAAAATTAAAATGTAAGATGTAATATTTTTTTATCCTTGTAATATACATGATAGGTAGAATTAAATAGGTCTGCTACCTCAGCCATCATGTCATGCATATCCAGTAAAAATTTGGTCTCCTTCAAGGTTATAAAATTGGATTAAATGATCCCTCATTTTGAGGAAGCACTTTGGAAAAAAATATTTCATTAATTTCCTTATAATTTTTTAATAATCCTGAGCAGGTTCAAAAATATTCAAAATACTTCAGATGTGTTTAGAAAGTGTGCTGCATTACCTGATATTAACAAAAAATCTCTAAGACATATACATCATAAACACTGCCTGAAAGAAATAATACTGAGCAAGGAAAAGTACCCTGTATCCTTAATGTAGAACATATAGGTGCCAACCTAGATTATATCCGAAAGTCCTTTGTCGATCAGAGCTGTATAAGACTTCCACCACCACAAACCAACACTAGAACCGTCTATGACTATATTACCAGAAATCGTCTTCACAATCCAATTCAGGTACAATATCCTGCTGAAAACTGGGTGAACATTTGGAAAAAATATCAATGCAGTAAAATTCCACCAACTAGAGTCAGTGCCGTATGGTATGGCGTTATAAACAAAACGATACCCACATTGGAACTATTATGGTATATCAAATTGAGACATCTCCATATTGCGACGAATGTCAGCTTGTAGAAACTGTAGCTCACGTATTCTTATGTGGAAATAAAATCACAATTTGGAACTGGACTATGAAGAAATTAACACTTGTCAACATAACCACAGAAAGCCACATACCGATAACTGAAGCTTTGCAACCCGACTAAAAATGTTACCCATCCGTAAAGAATAACAGTTATTCATGGCTTCTGGGACAGTTTGTGTTTTATGTGTTAACAAACAAAACTTCGAACTTAGAAGCATACATGTTTTATATTGCAAAAGAACATTTTAACTTGAAGAAGTATAACAAAAATAAGGACTGGTTTCAAAATTTTTATCTATTGCTTTATGTGCACACAAACAGGGGGACAGTTTTATTGATTAGAAGCAGAATACTTATTCTTTGTTTTCTATTATTCCTGGAACCTTTTTTTGTTGGTTCTAAAATGAGACTGTTCTAATTTGGCAAAACCACCCCGACTCTGAATTTACTTTCATTTGGTGAAAAATATATGGCTTCCTTACAGACATCATATGTCTCCAGTGCAGAATAACTTAAATTGTGAAATGTTTTTGAATGAATGTTTGTTATGGATTTTTCCGTCACCTTTCTGCCAGTTATGAGTTATGTCCTACAAAATGCTCTGTTATATGGCCATTTTTTCCGGATGTGTTTCGTGATTTCCGAAGATGTGGTTATGCATAATTCTAAGAGGACAGTTTAAATATTCATATGCTTGCTTGTCACAAATATTTGGCTGTTTATTTCCAGATATGTCACCCATTCCGAGTGTTTGCTACTTCTAAAAACAAAAAAAAATAATAAAACATAGAAAATAGCTCAGTCGGATAGAGCATCTGTCATGTAATCAGGAGGAAATAAGTCAGCCATGGAGGAGGTCGTGGGTTCGGTTCTAGGACGACGCTTATTTTTCTTTATTTACTGAAAGTAGTCTGGGTTTTATGGCGTCTGGCGTTGTATTGGATTGCAGTTGCGTACTACGAACATAGGAATGTAAATACAATCGCTTTTAAAGAAACATTTTACACATCATGGATGAGAATTGTTTCAAATCACTGCATCTACTACATTCCAAACTTTTTTTGAGTGTACTCTCCCCCAATGGTCCCGTCAATTAATACGAACTATTATTCTGTCACGTTCAGATCCTTTACATTCTAGAGCCTTGACCCTATATTAAAATCTCACGTTTTTATATAATAAAAAGTGAATGTCATACAAAATCGTAAGATTCTTAAGTTATTATTTTTTACATATTTTATTCTCACATTAAAATATCATTTAATGAATTAACAAACAATAAGAGGGTAATGTTGCATAAAAAGGCTAACATAATAATTTAAGTTTGTTAGGATTACATAGGCCTACCTTAGTGTTCATAGCCTAGCAATAGTCTGCTTTTCACCTCACTAGTGTGTATTGCGGTAGTAAAATATTATTTTATACAAGAACCCATTGAGATCCCATCTTGAAATTTTGCATACATGTAGTCAGTTAGACTGGACAACACATATAATTTTTATAAAGAAATCCGAGGGTACATATTTTGTAAATTTGAAAAAATGTGTTTTTGGAATAGTTTAAGATTTTCAGTTTTAGATAGCATAGTCGTGTTACATATCAAATTGAAGGGAATTTTTAGAGGAAAGCAATGGTGCAAGTTTGAGCTCTCTAGGTTGTATAGTTTTTGATCTACAGCATTTTAAAACAATCATCGATTGATCAAAAACAGATTTTTTTTATTTTTAAACCCTTGAAACTCAAAAACCAAAGGTCAGAAAAATTTGAAATCTCAAATTTAAACTAGTGTTAGTGGGTACATTACAAGAAAAAATCATCATCCCAATCTGAGAGGTCATGGTTCAAATCATGTAGTACAATTGGTTGATTTGACATGGAATGACCCTACTGCCTCTAAGTGCGACGATTCTGGTGGGCGTCTGTGCTGTGTGGACGTCCAGAGCCTCGTTTACGGGTGTGAGAATGTTCACGTGACCACTGATACCAGCACCGTTGCACAACTGACACGGCACGTCCAACTTGTGTGGAAATTCTCCGAAAGGATCATCCTGTCACCCGTAAGGCCACAATCTGACCTCTTCCAAACTCGCTCAGTTGGCTACAGGAAGCAGGAATGCGCCTCCAAGGCATGCCTGCCTGCTTGTTTCACACGTCTGCATCACACTGAGACTTTTGGCTGTCAGCATTCCCTGTTAAAGTGAAAGCCTTCTACTTAGACTTTAATAATAAAATGGGAAGGTACTGTTAATCAGAACTTAGGGAGAAGTTGTGATCTAAATGAGAATAGATTTGCGGGCCGGAGTGGCCGAGCGGTTCTAGGTGCTACAGTCTGGAACCACGCTACCGCTACGGTCGCAGGTTCGAATCCAGCCTCGGGCATGGATGTGTGTGATGTCCTTAGGTTAGTTAGGTTTAAGTAGTTCTAAGTTGTAGGTGACTGATGACCTCAGAAGTTGAGTCCCATAGTGCTCAGAGCCATTTGAACCATTTGACAATAGATTTATTCATCCTCAACATCACAAGACAACAAAAATGACTAAAGAAACGTCACAAAAACATGTTTATTTGACAAATGCTGTCGCTAACATGGGGTTTATGGTGGACAAAGTGATCAGCTTGGGATCGACATAAGACACAAACCGGAACACTAATCGCTTCATCTGATTTCATACATGTGAATCCAGGTTATGGCACAAAAACTACGCCACCATCAAGCATCTAAAAAGAAAAATATGGTTCGAAAGAACAGTGTTCTGAGAAACGCATATTGGAGTCCTACGCCATAGCAACGAATACCTTATCCTCCTGCTGGTCAAGGTGGCACACCATGAAGCGTTCAGTGACTGAAGTCATGGACGGCCGCAATCTGTTATTAATGGCCGACCAGTGTGGCCGAGCGGTTCTAGGCGCTTCAGTCTGGAACCGCGCGACCGCTACGGTCGCAGGTTCGAATCCTGCCTCGGGCATGGATGTGTGTGATGTCCTTAGGTTAGTTAGGTTTAAGTAGTTCTAAGTTCTAGGGGACTGATGACCTCAGATGTTAAGTCCCATAGTTATCAGAGCCTTTTTTTGTTATTAATGGCGCGCGCCCGAAAACTGCAAGTACGCGGTCTCGTGTTGCGTTAATTCGGAACGTAGGCACTTTCCTATGAGCTTCTGAAACCCCGGAGGATTCCAGTGTGCACATGGAGCCGTTTGCTGGTCTGCCAAATCAATTTGACTAGGTGCCACAACTATGCGAGATGTAATACGTCAAATGTTTAGATGGCCAACTCAAGACAAATAATTACACCCACGCATCACTCATTGTGTGCGTGATGCTAGAAGCAGTACCTCTGACATCTCAGAAGGTGACTGCTACAGGCTCTAAGTGACATACTAGCAAAGGACACAAGTCTCACCATTTAGGTAGAGACCTACAGTTCTTTACTGGCGATGCGCCAGTACAAGAGTGATCTCTTCTCTTTCTGTCCGCTTCCTCTTCAGCTCGGTAGCAAAAGCCCATTTACATCTTAGACTTCCCCCACTTTAGCACAAGCCAATAACGAGCTGGAGAGCGGCATTCGAAGCTGGGAGAGCACCCTTTGCTCTGCATACACCGATTTGACCAATCAGAGACTTTAAGGTTAAGTAGAAAAGAAGGAAAAAGATTCAGCTTCATGGCCTCTTTCCCACACGTATACGCTGTGCCTTTTGCTAACAGCATGAGCAGAATGGAACCACACCCCTCCATAAAAAGCTTGTTATCTCCCCTCTTGAATCCATTCCAAAGTCTCCAAAGAACGGCCATAAACTCGCTAAAAAATGGTTCAAATGACTCTGAGCACTATGGGACTCAACTGCTGTGGTCATAAGTCCCCTAGAACTTAGAACTACTTAAACCTAACTAACCTAAGGACATCACACACATTCATGCCCGAGGCAGGATTCGAACCTGCGACCGTAGCGGTCGTGCGGTTCCAGTCTGAAACGCCTTTAACCGCGCGGCCACTCCGGCCGGCAAACTAGCTAAAAGCCCCGTGCTTTCACAAATATGTTTTGTAACAGAGTCTTGACATCTGGGCGCTGTGTCCTGTCCCACGTAAATTCGCAGACTGCTCAGAGTTGTTTTGTCGGCTTCCTGCCTAACAAGGGCCCATCCTCTGCTTTATTGCCAGTCTACAATGCGCTGCTCATTGCAGTGGCGACTTCTCGGTGCTAGTCAATCCACCTTGTAATGGTACTTTAATTACGTAACCATTACGGCACCTCAACTCAACCTCTCGATACCAGCAATATTCTACTGTGTTTCTGTAAAGTAGTTGACTTGTTTCTGAGACAACATTCAGATTTGATTTCATTAATGTAGAGGTACTTTTATACATCGATATGTTTATATTGCAATGATATTATTCTTATGTGTATTCTTTCTTTTGTCACTATGATCTTTGACGTATTTGGGCGCCTAAGCGATTATTAGAGGGTCGGACCTTGAAAAAGTCAAGTCTTGGACGTCATGTTGAAAAGAGGCATATTGTAGTCAGCTTATAAAATGTGAACTTTAACAGTGAGGAAGATGTTTTCAAGTATGTTTTGTATTGTGAAGTGATGCTTTGTGTGTTGCGAGACATTGCAACAAATGCAATAAAAAGGAAGTGTAACTTAAATTCGGAGTGCTGATTATTTTTTTACATCACCATTGTGCTAACTTTCAAAAGTTTAATCTTCAAGAATGGTTTGCGAAACACATCTATAAAACTTTTGAATATCGCATAATAAAACCTAGGCCTCTTTGCATCCGAGCTTGGAATCATCACCACCTAGATTTTCGACGATTGAGCCATGATTTTACAACAAGACCAGCGTGGGAAACACGAAAAGATGAGTGCCTAGTTTATTCATTATTACATGAAATGACTTTATTAACTGTGCTCTAATGACGCCTGCCACATAATAACTTCGTTGTTGCCCGAAAATGCAGTATTTAGCAGCGTGAGCAACACCACAATCATTATAAATTTTTGACCTTTGTTGTGGTAGGGTTGTTAGAACCTGGATGCGGTTGCCTTCCGACCGGCGCCAACCAAACTACCTGCACAATGAGCCCGCGGAACTCGGCAATCTGGAAATGGCTTCATCCTGGTTGCGCAGAAAAAACGCGCTTCCCTCGGCCCACCGTCGCCGTGTTTTTACTGCAGTCGTTTAAATCGGCACCCTATTCCTTTGATCGCAGGTAAAGCTTACTGTTACTCCTTCCCTAGAGCACGCAAGCAAGACCATTAACTACTACCCTCCATTTCATCATGATGTATGAAGTCTACATCTACATCTACATCCATACTCCGCAAGCCACCTGACGGTGTGTGGCGGAGGGTACCCTGAGTACCTCTATCGGTTCTCCCTTCTATTCCAGTCTCGTATTGTTCGTGGAAAGAAGGATTGTCGGTATGCTTCTGTGTGGGCTCTAATCTCTCTGATTTTATCCTCATGGTCTCTTCGCGAGATATACGTAGGAGAGAGCAATATACTGCTTGACTCTTCGGTGAAGGTATGTTCTCGAAACTTTAACAAAAGCCCGTACCGAGCTACTGAGCGTCTCTCCTGCAGAGAGTTCCACTGGAGTTTATCTATTATCTCCGTAACGCTTTCGCGACTACTAAATGATCCTGTAACGAAGCGTGCTGCTCTCCGTTGGATCTTCTCTATCTCTTCCATCAACTCTATCTGGTACGGATCCCACACTGCTGAGCAGTATTCAAGCAGTGGGCGAACAAGCGTACTGTAACCTACTTCCTTTGTTTTCGGATTGCATTTCCTTAGGATTCTTCCAATGAATCTGTCTGGCATTTGCTTTACCGACGATCAACTTTGTATGATCATTCCATTTTAAATCACTCCTAATGCGTACTCCCAGATAATTTATGGAATTGCTGACCTGCTATTTTGTAGCTAAATGATAAGGGAACTATATTTCTATGTATTTGCAGCACTTTACACTTGTCTACATTGAGATTCAGTTGCCATTCCCTGCACCATGCGTCAATTCGCTGCAGATCCTCCTGCATTTCAGTACAATTTTCCATTGTTACAACCTCTCGATACACCACAGCATCATCCGCAAAAAGCCTCAGTGTACTTCCGATGTCATCCACAAGGTCATTTATGTATACTGTGAATAGCAACGGTCCTATGACACTCCCCTGCGGCACACCTGATATCACTCTTACTTCGGAAAACTTCTCTCGATGGACAATGACATGCTGCGTTCTGTTATCTAGGAACTCTTCAATCCATCACACAATTGGTCTGATAGCCCATATGTTCTTACTTTGTTCATTAAACGACTGTGGGGAACTGTATCGAACGCCTTGCGGATGTCAAGAAACACGGCATCTACCTGTGAACCCGTGTCTATGGCCCTCTGAGTCTCGTGGACGAATAGCGGGAGCTGGGTTTCACACGACCGTCTTTTTCGAAACCCATGCTGATTCCTACAGAGTAGATTTCTAGTCTCCATAAAAGTCATTATACTCGAACATAATACGTGTTCCAAAATTCTACAACTGATCGACGTTAGAGATATAGGTCTATAGTTGTGCACATCTGTTCGACGTCCCTTCTTGAAAACGGGTATGACCTGTGCCCTTTTCCAATCCTTTGGAACGCTACGCTCTTCTAGAGCGATCATATTCCCTAAGATCGTGAAGCGGCATAACACCGAATCAGAAGTGAGAGTGCCCTGCAGTCTCTGAAAAGGATGGACACAAGTTGCGCCCTGGTAGCTATCCCACTACGCTACCTGCTGGTGAATGATGTTGAAACCATGATCACCACATCTACTATCTCCCAGATGGCGTTTCCGTTCTGCAACCTTTCATTTCAGATGTTTAACTCATCCACTTCTGCTTGAGGAACTGAATTAGGCGTGATTCAGTACAGTTATTAGGTAACAATTCGAAAGGAAACATAATGAAACATCCATTCATTACTTAAGCAAATTTGTTTGTATTAACACTTAAACATAACGTATTCCAAAACAAAAAACAGTGTACTGTATGTAAAGAACAGTACTGATGCATTACATCAGCTGGTCATTGTGTGAAGCACCATCGTTGTTACAGACATTATACCTGCGAAGCATGTTCTGGTACACATTCTCTACCCCACCTGGCGCCCCATCAGTTTCTAGTGCAGCAGCCCGAACTCGTGCCAGAAGATCTTCTTCTGCCTCTACAGGAGTCTTGTAAATTAATGTTTACATACAACACCACAAGAAGAGGTACACAGAAGCTAAATTCGGCGATCGCATTGGCCACGAGGTTCGACCACCTCGGCCCACGCTTCACCATATTCTCTGTTGAGGTGCCGCCAAAACGCACTTGAGAAGGTAGGTGGTGCACCATCATGCTGAAATCACATTCCAGAGAGGACATTCAATGGCACAGCTTCCAAGAACGGGTCCAATACATTTTGCAGGAAGATCAAGTACACAGGTTGATTGGATTTTGGGCACGTTGCACGTCTGAAGTGCAGTTGTCGTAGAACTGAAATGGTAGTTCTGGACACGGATTGTTATTCAAATTATTATGTACTCACTCCCCTCTACAAGTCCTAGAAGTTTGTAACGCGAACATCTGAACACCCTGTATGTAGTGTCTGTTCTTTCAGACATGTTCGTGATGACGAGTGAGGGGTTCGTGGGTAGGTGGTGCTCGCTAGTAATGTGTAACACGCTGGTAATTTGGAACGGATGGGAAGCGTGATCGGATGGGTGAGGCGGGTAAGGTGAGTGCTCACTTTATGTGGGAGATCTGGCCTCGAGTCCTGGTCCTAGCTCAAAATTTCACCTGTCATCATCGATTCGTTTCGATGCCCAAATGCGGCTAACGTCGTTGGAAACCTTTGAATTAAACATTTCTTCCTTCTGGTTAACGTCACAAACGTTGCAGAATCAACCTGAAGACGTTTTGTCACATTTGGTTTTGCCAATTTCAGTTTTTTTAGGCTTACTTTTTTTCTCAGAGTCACTGTCAAGGAGGAGCCTCGTGTAAGGACTACCAGTGATCTCAACAGCAGATGATATTGCTCTGCTTCTTAATCCTCTTTGTGACCTTAGAATAAGGGAGATATGTTGTGGGACTACAGGTCTATTTTATGGAAATTGAAGGATTCAGGAGGGTATAATTCTCATTTGTTTGTCTCGATTTTGCTAGGAGCTCTTGTCTATTCTCTCATTTCTTCTTCCTCATTTCGAGTTTCTGATTACGGATTGGATTTAGTCTCTACAAAGTCAGAGACCTGAAAAATGTATGGATCCAATGGCCAGATTCCAATTTGGAAAAGTCACTCACAGCATTTTGTGTGGTTGCAAACCTGGTGTATGTCTCTCCTAACACGAGAGCAATCTTTGTATGACTAACATTGATTTCAGCTCTGTGCAAAGGCATTTCTCAGCTACTCGGTTGTAATGAGCTGGGAAGTGACTTTAAAAATCTAGTGTCTGCAGCCTGTGAGTGGTTTGTGGAGGCAGGCAAATCATGATTATACCATTATCAGTAGCAAATAGCACATGTAGTACAACTGTTAGATCAATTAGAACACCATATTAATTACTACAACAAGTATTTTATTTTCTTACTCTGTTCAGACAGGTCTCAGAAGGCCCAATGGTCCTGACTGATCGCCGTATCTTTCTCAGCCAGTAGGTGCTACTTGATGTGGATATGGAGGGGCATGTGGTCAGCACACTGCTGTCACAGTCATTTCAGTTTTCCTGACTGGAGGCGCTACTTCTGTCAAGTAGCTCCTCAATAGGCCTCACAATGGCTGAGTTCACCCCACTTGGCAACAGCGCTCGGCAGACAGACGGCCCCCCATCCGAGAGCTAGCTGAGCCCGCCATCATTTAACTTCCGCTATCTGATGGGCACTGATGTTGCCACTGTGGCAAGGCCGTTGGCACAACAAGTGCAATGAACATTATTTTAAACTGTGCCAGTACAATATCCAGAGTGGTTCAACCGCCACTGCTGAACGGTTATGTGCAATTAGCAGTGCCATCAAATACCACACACAAGATTTTCATATTCCCTCACTCGCTACATGCAAAGTATTAGTTGTTCCATTAAGTTTCTGGTGTTCGGTAGCAAGATATCTCCTTCTTCTTCTTCTAATATTTCGGCTGTATACCGTCCAGCCATCTTCAGAGTGAGTCGCAAGACTGCCGCTCCAGTGCTCACTTCGTCCCTTTGTATTCGTGTACCGCGCGACTGCGCATGCGGCCACAGATGCAAATGTGCCAGAGACGTTGGTCGGCGGCAGAGACATGCATAATGCGCGAGTTGTATCTATGACTCCGCAGTCGATCTGTGTTGGCATATCGATGTATCATTGTGAGCTGCACAGTGACGACGTCTTTGTGAGTTTTTTACAGCAAGTGCCGGTTTCCATGATTTATCAAGATTGAAACCACTATCTCTATTAATTAAATTCGTCGTCAAGCGAATTTCAATTACCTCCTTCACTATCGAGTCCCAAAAGGATAATGTAGTTGCCAAAATTTCGACGTTGTCATACAACATACTGTGACCATTATCAATACAGTGCTCTGCCACTGCCGACTTGTTAGATTGTAAAAGTCCTGTGTACCTCTGGTGTTCTGTACATCTTTCTTGGACAGTATGAGTTGTTTGTCCGGTGTAAGAAAGGCCACATTAGGATGGAATTTTGTAAACTCCAGATTTTCGGAGCAGCAAATCATCTTTGACGGAGCCCACGAGTGCAGCTGTCTTGGGTCGAGGACGAAAAATCACTTTTACTTTGTGTCTGCCGAGAACGCAGAAGAAGATGAAGAAACCTTTAAGTCGATGGGCTTCCTGCCAATGTGGGTAGCCTTTCATCAAAAATAGGACGGATTCTCGGCAGACTCAAAGTAAAAGTGATTTTTCGTCCTCCACCCAAGACAGCTGCACTTGTGGGCTCCGTCAAAGATGATTTGCTGCTCCGAAAATCTGGAGTTTACAAAATTCCAACTTAATGTGGCCTTTCTTACATCGGACAAACAACTCGTACTGTCCAAGAAAGATGTACAGAACACCGGAGGTACACAGGACTTTTACAACCTAACAAGTCGGCAGTGGCAGAGCACTGTATTGATAATGGTCACAGTATTTTGTATTACAACGTCGAAATTTTGGCAACTACATTATCCTTTTGGGACTCGATAGTGAAGGAGGTAATTGAAATTCGCTTGACGACGAATTTAATTAATAGAGATAGTGGTTTCAATCTTGATAAATCATGGAATCCGGCACTTGCTGTAATAAACTCACAAAGACGTGGTCACAGCGCAGCTCACAATGATGTATCGACATGCCAACACAGATCGACTGCGGAGTCATAGATACAACTCGCGCATTATGCACGTCTCTGCCGCCGACCAACGTCTCTGGCACATTTGCATCTGTGGCCGCATGCGCAGTCGCGCGGTACACGAATACAAAGGGACAAAGCGAGCACTGGAGCAGCAGTCTTGCGACTCACTCTGAAGATGGCTGGACGGTATACAGCCGAAATATTAGAAGAAGAAGAAGAAGATTTCGTGTGGCTGCACACCCGAAACTTAATGGAACAGTCTTTGCGCTGTCAAAACCTGAAGATTCACATATAGTTCTACAGAAGAAAATGAACGTGATCCTTTTGTAGGAAATGTAATGTAGTTAAATTTTGAATGTGAACGCGTTCTTGATAGAGGCTGTAGTTATCGAATTATTCGAGCAAAACGTACAAAACTGACCTTCAATAACGTTTTTCTTGAATTACTCGAAAACTGTCTCCTCCAGCGAAAACATACCCTATTACATAATTTAGGTACACTAAATTTCCTACTAAAAGGACCTGTTAATTTTTTCTGTAGTAGTAGTAGTTTGTGTACAGCGAGCAAGAAAATATGGAAATCTCATACGTGGTATTTGATGGCGTTGCAGGCTGCATAAAACCCAGTGGTAGGGGTCGCTGAATCGTCCTGTATAACAGTGATCGTCAAACTGCGGCCCACAGGAAGCAAGCAGCCTGACATGAGTATTCAAGAGGCCTGTGGCCAACGCTGGCAACTCACGAGGGTGCAAAACTGGCACCAGTCAGTATTTTTTATATATTTCTTGTGTTGTAGATTAAAAGGCTGTTGTCATTTTGGGGCAAATGGTTTGGTTCTTTAAGTCTACTGCTAAGCATATTTTAAAGGGGCTGTTGGTTTGTGCCACCCATCGTAAGTAGTAGTTATGTGGCTTCAGCTTAAGTGGGAGCTAAAGAAATCCTTTAGCTTTGTAATTAATATATGCTTTGTATATCCTGCATTTCCACTGGCCTTTTATGTTAAGATGCATGTGTCTTAAAGGGTGTTTTACTGTGTGTCGTACAAGTGGGAGCCCCAAGTTCTTCGAGGTTGTCCATGTTGTAAGGAATCCAAAAATTTTCCAGTGACATCGGACTGGTACCTCTAGTCCTGAGAATTTCCTTATTTGTCATATTTACATTTATTATTGGTGATTTTTTTTTTTTTTTTGTTAGCAGAAGCATGTGTCTTAAAGGGTGTTTTACTGTGTGTCGTACAAGTGGGAGCCCCAAGTTCTTCGAGGTTGTCCATGTTGTAAGGAATCCAAAAATTTTCCAGTGACATCGGACTGGTACCTCTAGTCCTGAGAATTTCCTTATTTGTCATATTTACATTTATTATTGGTGATTTTTTTTTTTTTTTTGTTAGCAGAAGAGCCAACACGTTGTTACGAGTGGAGGCCGAAATGCACGCGTTTTAGCCTAAGCAGGCTGGCGTGAGGAGGGAAGAACTATACTGGCGTGAGGACTGGAACATGACAAGGAATGAGAATTCAGAAAGCGGACGTAATTAGTTTGATACTTAACTTTAATCCGTTAATGGTGAACGTCGCTCTTGACGGTACAATATTATCTGTTCAGAAGACATTCTTGAAGATAGTACTTATAGTAACTGAATATGGCGCCTTGCTAGGTCGTAGCAAATGACGTAGCTGAAGGCCATGCTAAACTGTCGTCTCTGCAAATGAGAGCGTATGTAGACAGTGAACCAACGCTAGCAAAGTCGGCGAGTGCTAGGGTGTCTCTAGACTATATCTGCCGTGTGGCGGCGCTCGGTTTGCAATCACTGATAGTGGCGACACGCGGGTCCGACGTATACTAAAGGACCGCGGCTGATTTGAAGGCTACCACCTAGCAAGTGTGGTGTCTGTCGGTGACACCACAGATTTGATTCAAAGTGTCATGTTTGTTGTAAATTTTGTGATGAATTAATTTCATTACATCAACTGATATTTCGAAAGGTTGCAAAATTTCTGTTTAATTTCACTTTATGCTAGCAGTTTTTTTTTTATTATACAGAGAAGAGAAGAAGGGACATGAAGGAAGCTATTCTTTTGCTTTGGTTTGAAAATTGCTTCGTTAATTGATTAAAATTCGTATGAAGATTTTACTTAAACATATTCTTAAGTCAGTCAGCTGTAAGACAATAAGAAAATTGTGATGATATTGATAAATGTGTACCCGTATAATCATTACAAATGATGAAACTTCCTGGCAGATTAAAACTGTGTGCCTGACTGAGACTCCGCAGTATTCTTTCTTTCAGGAGTCTAGCTGTGCAAGGTTCGCAGGAGAGCTTCTGTAAAGTTTGGAAGGTAGGAGACGAGGTACTGGCAGAAGTAAAGCTGTGAGGACCAGGCGTGAATCGTGCTTAGGTAGCTCAGATGGTAGAGCACTTGCCTGTGAAAGGCAAAGGTCCCGAGTTCGAGTCTCGGTCAGGCACACGGTTTTAATCTGCCAGGAAGTTTCATATCAGCGCACACACCGCTGCAGAGTGAAAATCTCATTCTGATTACGAATTATGCTCAATCCCTTAAGGCCCAGTCCTTCCTGTCAGGCCAACCCACAATAAAGTTGTGCGTTATAGTGCTGTGTTTATGGTGGTACCCCACACCATCACACTAATCAAAAGTGCTGATAAGTGCTGCACTGTGTCATAACGATGACTGCAATCTGGCCTTGTTCATTGTTCATTGTCGCCAAACCCTTCACACACACACGCACACAGACACGTCCCCCACGGTGCTGTGGCTAGTAAGCAGAGTAGCCTGGAGAGATGTCCTGGTGCCACATTTGTGCCCAGTGTCCTCACTGCTGCCACCACGGGCAGCACACCTCTCTCTGCTGTCGCATCGAAGGAAGCCCAGACAGTGGCCACCGTGCCAACAGCCCCTGGTGGTCTAGACATCGTGTGAGTACTTGCCTCTCTACAGACACATTTCCTGACTCAGGACGGTTGAGCGAAAAATATGTCTGTCCTCATGTGCGTCCCTGATGAACAGCATCATCAGGGGACGATTAACCGCATTCTTAGCTGATCACATTCCTGCTGCTTTCCAATTTCGACACGTGCTGGTATACGATCTTGTTGTGTACATAGTTCCGCGTAGTCAGCGCGTACAACAGAGCGCGCCTCGCTAAGCACAACAGCGCGGGCGCAGCACTCCTCCGTCTCCGCACTAGAGATTGCGCTGTCTTAGAGACGGACCAAATTCTGCTTCCGCCGATACGAGTATTAATATGTAAACCCAATGAGATTTCTGCTAACGTGGAACCTTTTCTCCTCACAGATCACACTCGTGCAGTGATACCTGAACGCTCGAGGTATTATAACATGTGTACAGACCTCCGATTAGTCAGTCTGCATTAGTCTGTAGTCAAGTTTCAGTCTGCACCTAATAAGATTATCATATTCCTGTACATAGCCATGAAGATAAATGAATGGACACTTTGTCAAGTATCAGAGATATGTGAGAATGAGATTAACGTACCAATACCAAAGGAACTTCAGATAGTCAATTGTAAACAGCATCCAGAATCAAGTTACGTAATGTCTATGATTTTTATTATTTTAATAAATGTGTGTGAAAATTAATCAAGTTCTGTTTAAAGTTGGTCTCCATCAATCTGATACTCTAAGCGTGCAAGTGGCATTTCTATCGTCTAACCTAACGGCAGAAGATAAACACGCCACGATAAGACCACGAGACATATTGCTGACGCTCGCCTTCTTCGTTAGAGCGACAAGTCAAATAATCTGATGGTGTGTGTACCGAAGGTCTTACAAGTCGCGCACCACAATTCCCTTCTTAATGGAGGTAGAACGTGACCTTCTCACAAACAACAGACATTCAATTCAAATTTTTGAACCGGAAATCGTTTTCCTAATGTTCCTGTACATATAGGGTGTTGGGAAATTCGCATTACAGACTTCTAGGATTTGCAGAGGAGAGTGAGTACGCAATATTTTGAATAGGAACCCATGTACAGAAACATACCGTTTCGGTTTTACGACGGTTTCAGTTCAGATGTTTAACTCATTCACTTCTGCCTGAGCAATTGTATTATGCATGATACCGTACAAATACTGGGTAACAGTTCGAAAGGAAACATAAACACATTCGTTTTTATTAAAAGTTAAACATTACATATTTATTTTATTCCAAAACAAAAGAACCGAGCATGCTGTATGTTCAGTACAGTGCTGGTGGATTACAACAGCAGCTCGATGTGGCGACCACCAGAGTTGTTACGGACTATGTACCTGCAAAGCATGTTCTTGTACAGACTGTTCATCCCACATGATGTCTCTCCAGTTTCTAGCGAAGCAGCCAGACCTCATGCCAGCAGATCTTCCTCTGCCTCTACAGAAGCCTCACAAACTAAACTTTTCATACGATGCCTCAGGACATGAGTCCGGCGATTGTGGCGCCCACATGGTTGGAGCACCTCGGCCTCTCCATCTTGCACCATATCGCCTGTTGAGGTGCTTCCGAACTGCATGTCAGAAGTGAGGTCGTGCACCATCTTGCTGAAGACACATTTCCTGATGGACATGCAGTGGCACTGCTCCCAAGAACGCTTCCTATAAGTTTTGCAGGGAGATCAAGTACGCAGGACCAGTTAGCTTGACTGGAAGTAGGTATGGACCAATTACGTGATCGTCTAGAATACCTGCACATACATTAATTACCAAACCAAAGCTGATATCCCTGAACATACATGGCACAATGGTTTTTGTTTGCCTGGATGCGCCTGTTTTGTGAATTCCAAACACATTCCTTACAGAACATAAATTCATCTGTGAACAGAACTTGATGTCGAAACAGAGGAATGTCGATGCAGTGGTGCAGGAAATATGTGCAGTAGGGAACACTTTGTGGAAAATCGGCTAGAACCTTAGTGTGCACCCTTAGTACGTGGTATGGAAGTAATTGTTGCTCACACATAATGTCCCAGATGGTACTGTGACTAACACTCATTGCACACACAGTTGTTTGAGAATTCGATGATAGGTTCTATTCAGGCATGCAGCATTGCCGTGGAGCAACAGGTTCCTGCCTCCTCATGGTGAAGGTAGCTATTTCTCAGAGCCACTGGGTATCTTGGTTAAATGTTTGTGTGCTGGCACGCTACATTGTGGAAAAGTTCTTGATATAGCCAAGTAGCAGCTCTTCTGTTATCTCGAGCTTCGCCATATTCAAGGAACACGTCTCTGTGCTCCAGAAACGTGTACCAAAAGTGTTTTCTGTATTGGAGATGGACAGGTATTGAACAGGTTCCGCAGCAGGGCATATATTAAGTGACATCAGGTGATCGTCTGACGTAGTACATGTCATACTGTCTACCCTATTGCACACCAGGACAAGCAATTCTCAGACGTTCCTCTTTCTTTCAGCAGACGTGGACGCATTACACATCTGAACTGAAACCGCCGTAGGAATGGTACATTTTGGAAAAAGAGTTTCTGCTCAAAATATTAAGTAGTCACTCTCCTATACTAGTTCTAGAAGTTTGAGTGGGAATTTCCGAACACCTTGAGTGTATTGTAGATGGTGGTGTTACTCCATTAAACTTTGTGATGATGCCTAAAATGCTAAATCACCTGCATATCCAAGCCAATTATTTATTTGTTATGAGCCACTTTCATGGTGCTTCTGTTTTAAAGGCAAGTAATTTCCAAAATGTACCATCTTCTGCTAAGATTCGCTATAAGCTGTTAGTCTCAATAATTTCATGATTTTTACTCTTCACAGTGATGTTTTTTGTTGGTACTTACATAATTCAAATGTATCTTATTGACTATTTATGTACATTATGTTACATTTCTTTACCTACCTGAGAATGACAGGCATGTGCCTACTCCGTGCCCACCTCACCGTTTGCTCTACAGTGAGTGGATGTGGAGGCTGTCTCTGTAGGTCTTCCAGCACATTTAACTCAGTAAGATTATCTCCATGGCACGGAGGCTGCTGCAGAAGAACAGACAAAGGGTCTGCAGTGAGGTTGGCGAAGACTGTGGACAGTAACTTCCACATGACGAATGGTACAGCTAGTCGAAGATGGTGGCGCCGCGCCACGGCAGCTGCAGAAGCGTACTCTAGCACGAGGTTCCCCAGTCTGCCACCAGGTTGCACTGTCACTACGCCCTCCAGGCAGGCTGCAGCTGGTCCCAGTTCTGCTACTGTCTGCACACAATTCACAACAGCCTCTCAAGACTCGTCTTTGTTTGCAGGCCACTCTCTTCATGTACACAACCTGTTGACTGTCAAAAGGCTGTAGCGAGTGGAAGTGGGGGTGGAGAGTTTGTTACATCTCGAAAATATAACTCGATGTCACCGTCAGTTTTAAAATGCCACAGATGTGTTCTGTTCTAATAGTAACAGTAATGAAATACAGTACCTAAAAATTTTAATATAACAATAATAAATTGTTTGATTATCTTAAAGTGTATCAAATATGTTACAATAAAAATAACAAATAATAATAATAATAATTTGTTTAAATCGGTGATAATTCATTGCTTTACCAAAACATCCAAGTAATTACTACTCAGAAACTACAGTCTTTGAAAAGAACACATCCAAAAATTGAACACATGTGTAGGAGAGCAAATTACTCATTTTATCATATTGATGTGAGTAGCACCCAGTAGGACTCAGCAGCTCCCCCTATCCCTTCTCTCCCCCCTCTTCTTTCTCCTTCCTTCTCTCCATCCAATACTCTCCCCTCCCACCTTCCTAAGCCACTCCCCCATTCCTAAGCCATAGCCATGTTTTTCAAAGAGGCCAGTCAGAGAGATATTAACCAAATACACATATTTAGCTCTTCCACTTGCAGCTCAGTATTTTATTGTCCAACTTCATTTTCAACTGCTCCTTAAATCACATCTCTTTCTTGGCAATAGTCAAATCACAGGGCTTCCTACGGCAAGTGTGTTTGTGTGTGGGGTGGTGGTGGGTGGAGGTGGGGGGTTGGGAGAAATAACATCATTCTAGTCCCAAGTCGTTTGCCATTGCTTATCATCTGCACGAAATCACACATATTGATGTCATTGACAAAGATAAGTTCATTTTCTGCACGCCTAAAATTATGAAACGTTATACTATAAGTGGTTTGAAAGGGCATATTGGCTTATTTTTCTAGATTTCCTGTTTTCTATATAAATCTTGTGCGTTGTATGTGTTTAAGTATGCATGTTGATGTTGTGGGCGGCACAAACAGATGGTAGCTTTATTTTCTGTTTAACTGTTACCAAGAAAAAAAGAGTTGAAGTCATAGCTACTTCCACAACAAAATAAATGACCTGTGTCTGTTTTGGTGTATTTGAATGCATTTAAGACAGCAATTAAAAATAGTTTGTCTACTACTAATATGGAAAATACCTGGAGGACTGTGTACCTAGGAGCACAGGGTTTTTACTGGACAGTGTTTCAGTCTAGTGACAGATTTTATAACCACATGGAGGAATGCATACTTGAGACCACCATAACCAGTTTCAAGCATTTTCTACTGTTTTTGTTGTCCTGAGACATGAGGTTGTGTTTTGTGCAGCGTTTGTAAATATTGCAAGGTCTAAATGTTTAAGGACTGAGCAATACATGTCAAAGCTATTTGGACAATACTGTTCATTCCTGATTTACAGAGTTTTGTGGTGAGTAAAATTGTATATACTTTTAAAGTAGGTTACATGATGTGTGAGCAGTTAAGCTATACCTCGGCAGTTGACCACCATCCTGTACTTTGAAACAGAAACAGGACCTACAGCCACTTGAAAATGACCTGAGTTTCTTTAATGTTTCCACAAATGGCTCTGAGCACTATGGGACTCAACTGCTGTGGTCATGAGTCCCCTAGAACTTAGAACTACTTAAACCTAACTAACCTAAGGACACCACACACATCCATGCCCGAGGCAGAATTCGAACCTGCGACCGTAGGAGTCGCGCGGCTCCGGACTGTAGCGCCTAGCACCGCTCGGCCACCACGGCCGGCGATTCTTTTTCCTTGAAATGTGACTTTGAGGCAGTCATATGAGAAAAGTATGAGTTGGGTTTCACTGATCTACGATTCGCAATGTGGTGCTACAGCAGAATGCTGGTGATTAGATGGGTAAATCACATAACTAATGAGTAGGTATTAAATAGAATTGGGGAGAAGAGAAATTTGTGGCAAAACTTGACTACAAGAAGGGATCGGTTGCTAGGACATGTTCTGAGGTATCAAGGGATAACCAATTTAGTATTGGAGGGTAACGTGGAGGATATAAATCGTAGAGGGAGACCAAGGAATGAATACACTATGCAGATTCAGAAGGATGTAGGTTGCTGTAAGTACTTTTGCGAGGTGCCGGGATGCAGAAGTGTTTGTACCTCTTTAATTCAGACGAATTTTGCATGAGAACAAGACATGCACTCGACCCCCTCCTTATCTTCCACCTAATTAAGTATGCGCACAATGGCAACGGAAGAAAATGATGGTGGATCCTGCTAGCTGGTAAAATAAGGAGTGCACACTCACTATAATTTAATAGAAAATCGTAAGCAACTCAGAAAAAAAGAGAACTTTATCATGATAAACAACAGGAAATGGGATTCTGTATATATCTACGAAATGATCCGCGGATTAAATATTACAATGAGATTTATTATATATCAGAACACAAATGCACATGATTGTCGACACACACAGTAGGTTAAAGGATAGGGTGTACCGAAATATTATGAGAATAAGAGTTGGCTTGAGAACAAGGGGCTCCTACTCTCTGTGATGCAATAGAGTGACGATAATGACTGGAGGTCCTAATGAATCGAATATTAATCTCCCGACTATATAGCAGTATCGCAGTTAGTAGTGAGAGCTCAAATGGGATCACATGGAGAAACAAGCAAGGTGGATTTGTAGTAAAGACGATAATGACTGGAGGTCCTAATGAATCGAATATTAATCTCCCGACTATATAGCAGTATCGCAGTTAGTAGTGAGAGCTCAAATGGGATCACATGGAGAAACAAGCAAGGTGGATTTGTAGTAAAGCGAGGTCGCGTGCTGGTGAGGGGTTCAGTACAAAATTGATAAGGTCCTACAATGCCTGAGCCGCAAAATACTGTACCAGTACTTAAATCTGCAGCACGTCGTCGGTAGGAAGCATCCTTATTATGTAGGCACCGACTTCTGCCGTGCAGCAACTCTGTGTCAACCTCTGGCCGCGAAGGCTGTCCGAGAATTCTAAGTTCTTCCGAAAAAGAGCGACCACGTCACAAGACTGTCTGACGCCAACGAAGATCAGATCCCGAATCCCCCTCTGTGATGCGATGCAAGCAGCGAAGCCAGCATTGCTCAACTCTCTACTCTCCTTGAAAACCGCGAATCAGCATTCAGTGCTGATTCCAAAACTCCCCCACACTGTCTCAGAACATCATTTGCGCCAATAGCGACCGTTCCCTCCAATTCGGAGCAGGGCTTTATGACGTCAACTAGCCTCAGTTTAAGTTGACCAATCATGCCTCTGCTAGTCAGCTGAGGGCAATGAACTTGCCATTTGATCGGTTACGAAAACAACCTGCCTAGACCACCGACCAACCGGTGCCAGACACTCGCATCAGCAGGGCACAGTCCACAAGTATTCTCAGAATCAGATGGTTCAAATGGCTCTGAGCACATCTGTGGTCATCAGTCCCCTAGAACTACTTAAACCTAACTAACCTAAGGACATCATACATGCAAGAGGCAGGAT
Organism: Schistocerca americana; assembly: GCF_021461395.2. NCBI lineage: Eukaryota > Metazoa > Arthropoda > Insecta > Orthoptera > Acrididae > Schistocerca > Schistocerca americana. Next base: position 135,118,600 of record NC_060127.1, read on the forward strand.
TCGAACCTGCGACCGTAGCGGTATCGCAGTTCCAGACTGACGCGCCTAGAACCACACGGCCACACCGGCCGGCTCTCCGAATCAAGAGGACAATGCAGTCAGTTGGTGCCAGGAATCTTTGTTCCGGAAGCGCCGGAACGGTGAACATATAAACTGTGGCGACACTCAGACTTCTCACAGGTCATTTCACCCTGCATGCAATAGGCGAAACTCGAGCTACGTCAGTCGTTCCGCCAGGCGCTTAATCCCACAGAATTCAGGGAAGTGCAGCCCCCAACCGGAAATGCTGTATGCCGCGTCCTCCGATGCTTGCCTCGCACAGGCCACTCATGAAACTAAACCAACATGCATGGGAATCAAGTGAAAAGTAGTTTTTGAGTTCTCAGTACAAATTCTCTCATTACAATAACCTTATTCGGTCTGTTACTACCATGCAATGACATAGAACATTAATAAAATTGATGAAAATGAGAGGAGACATGCAAAAGAGGGCATGGAACCTCTCACTTTGAGATGAAGAAGCTTGCCGATCGCTGTGTTCGAGCGGTTTTAGGTGCTTCAGTCTGGAACCGCGCTGCTGCTACGGTCATAGGCTCGAATCCTGCCTCGGGCATGGACGTGTGTGATGTCCTCAGGTTAGTTATGTTTAAGTAGGTCTAAGTCTAGGGGAATGATGACCTCAGCCATTAAGTCCCATAGTGCTTAGAACTATTTGAATCATTTTTGAAGAAGCTTGCACGGGGTAGAGTAGCATGGAGAGCTGCATCAAACCAGTCTCTGGACTGAAGACCAGAACAACAACAACAACAGCAACTTGCTACCCAAGTTCATGGCGGTTGGTATGGGGGAGGTCGATTTGTTTGAGATACCTCATTATGTTTGAGCTCGGAATATGATCTAAGATTCTGCAACAAATGGAAGTCAAGGTTACTGGACGGTAGTTATGAGTTCTGCTACCCCTGTTCCACCTGCTGGGCACGGTTCTTTGTTTGAGGTATCTACGATAGAGGCAGTTAACAGTGGGGCTATCTCAGCCGCAGATTGGGTAAAGAATCTGACAGAGATCCGATCAGGCGCTGGATACTTGTTCAGTTTTAACAATTTCAGCCGTTTGACAGTGCCAACGACACTAATATCTATCTACTTATTACGCATCCCTTCAAGAGCAAATAACAATCAAAACGTTTAAAATGAACTTTTATGTGTTACTCGAAAACATAACTTTACGCTGGCTATTTTAACTCACCACTGAACAAGACAATTTTTTTTGTGGATCGTGTGTAATGGGTGTGATTGCTGTGGGCTGTGTTGTCTCTTTGTCAAACTTTTTGGTCGTTATAGAAAGACAATATTACATATTTAGATTACTGGATGACTGACAGATCTGGCCTCGTAACATTAAGCAAAACAACCTTGCTGTGCTGGTACTGCAAACAGCTAGAAGCAACAGAAAACTATAGCCATAATTTTCGCCGAGGGCTTACAGCTCTAGTGTATGATTAAGTGATGATGCCATCCTCTTCGGTAAAATATTCCGTAGGTAAAATAGTCCCCTATTTGGATCTCCTGGCGGGAATGCTCAGGAGAACGTCGTTTTCAGGAGAAACAAAACTGTCGCTCTGCGGTCGGAGCATGGAATGTGAGATCCCTTAATCAGGCCAGTAGGTTAGAAAATTTAAGGGAAGTTATTGAAGTTCGGTGGCAGGAGGAACAGGACTTCTGGTCAGGGGAATTCAGGTTTATAAATAGAAAATCAGGTAGGGGTAATGCCAGAGTAGGCCTAATAATGATTGAAAAATAGGTAAGTGGAAAAGCTACTGTGAACAGAATAATGTCCGCATAATTGTAGCCAATACCCCCACCAACAACAGTACTACAAGTTTATATGCCAACTAGCACCACAGATGATGAAGTGAATGAAGAAATGTATGATGAGATAAAAGAAATTATTCAGATAGTTATGGGGATGAAAATTTAATTGTCATTGGGGAATGCAATTCGGTAGAAGAAAATGAAGAGAATGAAGAGAAAGAGGAAGCTGCCTGGTAGAATTTTGAGCAGGGCATAATTTAATCGTAGCTAACATTTGGTTTAAGAATCATCAAAGAATTTTGTATACATGGAGGAGACGTGGAGGCACTGGGAGGTTTCAGATTGATTATTATATTATGGTTAGAGATTCTGGTTTTAAATTGTAAGACATTTCCAAAGGGAGATGTGTACTCTGACCACAATTTATTGGTTACGAACTGTAGTTTAGAACTGACGAAAGTAAAGAAAGGTAGGTATTTAAGAAGATGGGACCTGGATAAACTGAAATGACAAGGGGTTGTAGAGAGTTTCAGAGGGAGCATTAGGGGCATCCACCGAGCATAAGCGAAGCCAGGGGTCAATTGTGCGAGGCACGGCACGAAGGTAACAGGCGAGGACGTTCTGTTCCAGGGTCCCTACATCAAAAGCTGTCCCACACGTTAAACTGTGTTTGTCAGTGTCCGGCATTGTGGGCAGAGGGGAAAATACGTCAGCTGAACACCGTGCAACCTGTGTGATGTCACGTATCTCTGGTTAACTACATAGTGCCACGTTGTTCATACCCATGTAGGGAGGAAGGGCTGTTGGACTGCTCTCCACATCGCAGATCGTAGAGTGGTCAGGCTTTTACACTCAGTCACGTAGCAAGAGATGAATCTCAGCAGCAACCGATAGATGCCTATCGGGCAGTTAAGAGTGCACATAACTACACTACTGGCCATTAAAATTGGTACACCACGAAGATGACGTGCTACAGTCGCGAAATTTAACCGACAGGAAGAAGATGCTGTGATATGCAAATGATTAGCTTTTCAGAGCATCCACACAAGGTTGGCGCCGGTGGCGACACCTACAACGTGCTGACATGAGGAACGTTTCCAACTGATTACCCATACACAAACAGCAGTTGACCGTCGTTGCCTGGTGAAACGTTGTTGTGGTGCCTCTTGTAAGAAGGAGAAATGCGCGCCATCACGTTTCCGACTTTGATAAAGGTCGGATTGTAGCCCATCGCGATTGTGGTTTATCGTATCGCGAAACTGCTACTCGCGTTGGTCGAGATCCAATGACTGTTTGCAGAATATGGAATCGGTGGGTTCAGGAGGGTAATACGGAACGCCGTGCTGGATTCCAACGGCCTCGTATCACTAGCAGCCGAGACGACAGGCATCTTACCCGCATGGCTGTAATGGATCGTGCAGCCACGTCTCGATCCCTGAGTCAACAGATGGGGACGTTGGAAAGACAACAACCATCTGCACGAACAGTTCGACGACGTTCGCAGCAGCGTGGACTATCAGCTCGGAGACCATGGCTGCGGTTACCCTTGACGCTGCATCACAGACAGGAGCGCCTGCGATGGTGTAGTGGACGACGAACCTGGGTGCACGAATGGCAAAACGTAATTTTTTCGGATGAATCCAGGTTCAGTTTACAGCATCATGATGGTCGCACCGTGTTTGGTGACATCGCCGTGAACGGACATTGGAAGCGTGTATTCGTCATCGCAATACTGGCGTATCACCCGCCGTGATGGTATGGGGTGCCATTGATTACAAGTCTCGGCCACCTCTTGTTCGCCTTGACGGCACTTTGAACAGTAGACGTTACATTTCAGGTGTGTTACGACCCGTGGCTTTACCCTTCATTCGATCCCTGCGAAACGCTACATTTCAGCAGGATAATGCACGACTGCATGTTGCAGGGTCCTGTACGGGCCTTTCTGGACACAGAAAATGTTCGACTGCTGCCCTGGCCAGCACATTCTCCAGATCTGTCACCAGTTGAAAACGTCTGGTCAATATTGGCCGAGCCACTGGCTCGACACAATACGCCAGTCACTACTCTTGATGAACTGTGGTATCGTGTTGAAGCTGCATGGGCAGCTGTACCTGTACACGCCATCCAAGCTCTGTTTGACTCAATGCCCAGGTGTATCAAGGGCGTTATTACGGCCGGAGGTGGTTGTTCTGGGTACTGATTTCTCAGGATCTAGGCTCCCAAATCACATGAAAATGTAATCAAATGTCAGTTCTAGTGTAATTTATTTGTCCAATGAATACCCGTTTATCATCTGCATTTCTTCTTGGTGTACCAATTTTGATGGGCAGTAGTGTATATTCGATAGGAATGCTGAGATGCGGAAAAGAAACATCTTCACGTGTAGGAGGGTGAGGGTGTCGCAGCGGACTTCAAATAGGTAATATCCGGACGTCGCCTGTAGTCTGCGTGCTATCGTTGTCGGTAGTGGGAGAACATGAGCACTGTGTATCAACTTGGCTGCCACGTGAATGTTAAGAAATTGGACACGCTGTATGAAGTCCAAGCGTCGATGTAGGTTCTGGCAGCCTTCTGTGCGTATCGCCTGTGATAGTCATCTATACTTCATGGCAGCAATGTGATGCGCATTTCACGTAAATGTAATGCCCAGACATCTAATCACGTCGATCTGAGGGAGGGGCGCCGTGCAGCTCTCCTGGAGACTCCCTGGAGACTCCTTCCAATATGCATCGCTGCTGACTTGGCTACGTTCATGTGGCTTCTCGACTCCAATCCATATCGCTTGATGTAGCGCACTTGATCGGGCCAGAAGTACAAGGCCGTCAGCATGGCTAGTCAAGTGGTCCAAGGCTCCTTGCCACGGTTTGCACGGCTCCTCCCGTAGGAGGTTCTACGCCTCCCTTGGGCAGGGGTGTGTGTGTTGTCCTTAGCTAGTTTAAGTTAAATTAAGTAGTGTGTAAGCGTAGGGACTGATGACCTCTAAAGTTAGGTCCCGTAGGAAAATACCACCAACATACGCTATGTAGGGGAAGATGTGGCCCCTCAAATTAATCAATCGAAACATCTGGCAGTGCACCTGAGCCCTTTAGTAGGAAAGTGTGAGCATCATATCCGTACCTCACAAGACTTTATTCGTCGGCTCAAGAACTTACGACTCGCACCACCAGATATACTCGTGAGTTTTGACGTAGTCTCACTTTTTACTCGAGTACCATCGCAGGAATCGTTGTTGCTCATTAGCGAGAACTTTTAGACTTATTCCAACATGTGCTCACCTCGACATACTTTTTATTTAATGGACAATACTTTGAACAGACTGACGGCGTCGCAATGGGTAGTCCCCTGTCACCCATTGTGGCTAATCTTTTCATGGAAGACTTCGAGGAGAGAGCACTCAAGACGTCGGATTTGAAACCTACGTGTTTTTGGCGATATGTAGACGACACCTTTGTTATCTGGCCTCATGGCATTGCATCGCTGAATGTTTTTCTTGAGCACCTTAACTCGCTTCATCCCAACATCAAGTTCACGATGGAGATGGAGAAAAACGGCGAACTTCCATTCCTGGACGTGTTGGTACGGAGAAAAGAAGATGGCACATTAGGTCACGCAGTGTACCGTAAACCAACGCACACGGACTTATACTTACAGGCCACCATCTGTCACCATCCTTCGCAACGAAGTGGCATACTGAGGACGTTGGTCCACAGAGCACGAGCCATATCAGACTCAGACAGCTTATCCAATGAGCTACTCCATCTGTGTACCACATTCCAACAAAATGGATACTCCGAACGGGAGATGCGCCGTGCCTTACAACCGAAGCGGGTTACCCAACGTGAGGAAGTAGAAGAAGGTGAAGGGGAATGGTCATCTTGCCATACATCGGCGGTGTCTCTTCAAAAATAGGAAGATTATTGAAGAGGCATAAAGTTAAATGTGTCTTTCTTCCGCCGGCAAAACTCAGAGCTCTCTTGGGCTCATCAAAGGACAGCCTTGGCCTAAGAAGATCCGGTGTTTACGAGATTCCTTGTAGCTGGGCATGTCGAACACCGGACAAACTTGTCGCACTGTAGAAGAGAGATGCACTGAACACCGACGCTACACTCGTCTGGAGCAACCAGAAAAGTCTGCAGTGGCCGAGCATTGTCTCAGTACAGGCCATTCTATGAATTATCAACATACAAAAATTCTCGCATCGACGTGTTCGTACTGGGACAGTGTTATTAAGGAAGCAGTGGAAATACGTAGCTCGACGAATCTTGTAAACAGAGGCATGGGCTTTCAGCTTAGTACAGCTTGGGATCCAGCACTGGTCATATTGAAGTCGCTTCGAGCAGAGAGAAGTACTATTGGTCATAAGACGAACGACGATTCGCCATCAACATAAATATTCTGTTGACAACGGGAGGATAATCAAGTCGCCTACGTGGACGCGCATTTTTGCTTGCGGCTTCCGACAGAGGTCGCTGGGGCGGCCGATGACAGCGCAGAGTAACAGCGGCAGCCTCCGCGCTTGCGGCTTCCGACAGAGGTCGCTGGAGCGGACGATGGCAGCGCAGAGCAGCCTCCGCGCGTGCGCCGAAGTATTTGGTTCTTTATCCTGTAGGTGGCGTTACTATCCTTCCAGCTATCAGTTGATATCGTCGCTATTGGCCATCGAATTTGGCACCTCCATGCTTGCGCACTTCCTGCTTAAGACTGGCATAAATAGGGGGCCCTGGTCCTGCCCTAGCAGGTTCCTTTCTCTCCCACCGTCCTTCCTACGTCACCATCCATAACACGGATTCCTACACCTTTTTCCCCTCCGCCGGTGTGCCCCAAGGCTCCGTCCTCTCCCCCCTTCTGTGCCGTTTGTACACGGCGGACATGCCACCGCCGTCACACCCCCCCCCGTCCACCTCCTCCACTTTGCCGATGACACCGCCTTCCTTGCCCTTGCCCCCACCCTGCAGCGCTCCCAACACCTTCTCCAATCCCATCTTGACCGGTTCACCGCTTGGTGCAACCAGTGGTTGGTCAAGGTCAATCCCTCCAAAACCCAGGCGATCATTGTAGGCAAAACCACCCCTTCCTGCCGCCTCCTTGATTTCTATCTCACCATCTATGGCTGTCCTATCGCCCTCACTCCCACCCTTAAGTACCTTGGCGTCACCCTCGACCGTCGCCTCTCCTGGACTCCCCATCTCCAGACAATCCAAGCCAAGGCATGCTCCCGACTCCATCTCCTCAAGCTCCTTTCCGGCCGTACGTGGGGTCTGGACCCATCCACCATCCTCCACACCTATAAATCCCTCATCCACCCTAGCCTTTGTTACGCCCATCCAGCCTGGATCTCCGCCCCCCCCTACCTTTTATAAATCCCTACAAATCCTTGAACGCCATGCTCTCCGCCTCGCCTATCGCATCCGTCTCCCCTCCCCCACGCGGATCCTGAATGATCTCATCCCCTTCCCCCACCTCCTCCTTTTCCTTGAAAGGATACGGATCCTGTACACCTCCCGCAAACTCGATCCTCCTCATCCACTTGTCTCACCCGTCCTCTCCCACCCCCACCCGCTGCCGTGCCTGTATTCCCATGTCCCACTCGGTCTCCATCTCTCCACCCTCCTTACCCTTTCCCAAGGTGGCTTCCGCCAGCTCCCCCACCCTGATGATGTCCTCCTCCCCTCCATCTACCCCTCCTACCAACTTTGATCCTCCCTCCCTCTTCCTGTGTCTGTTCCTTTGGGCACCCTCCGTTCCTCCTCCCCTTCTCCCCACTCCTCCCCCGGGCCTCCCCTCCCCTGTGCCTCCACTCCTCCTCCCATCTCCTTAGCCATTGGCATCTTTGTTCTCCCCTCTCCACCCTCTCCACCCCCCCTCACCATTCTTCCTCTCTTGGCAGGTCCCCGGACTCGCACACGCTAAGTGGACTTTCGCGCGCCAGAGATCATCGCCATCAGTGTCTCGTGTGTCTGACGTCGTTTTGTGTTTTTAGTGTCCGCCGTCACGCTTCTACGTTCACTTGTGCCGTCGGATTCATCAGTGTTATGTGCGCCGTGTCAACGTGTTTTCAGTGTCGTTATCGTCGAGTGTGAACGACTCCGTGTTCTTTGTGTATCTGTGACAACTATTTTTTGCCTGTCACTATGTTCATTTTAATTCTCCATCATTGTACTGTTATTGTCAACACTATGGCTGAAGAGCGGCGTAGCATGCCGCTGCCAGCCTACCTGATTGTTCAGGTGTTAAAGTAACAATAAAAAAAAAAAACCTGCCCTAGCAGTGTGTTCGTCGCACCTGTCGGCCAGTTGCGCTGACGAAATATTGTGGAGTTTTCACTATGACATCCGATGTCTTAGACACTGGACTCGCATTCGGGAGGACGACGGTTCAATCCCGCGTCCGGCCATCCTGATTTGGGTTTTCCGTGATTTCCCTAAATCGCTCCAGGCAAATGCCGGGATGGTTCCTTTCAAAGGGCACGGCCGTCTTCCTCCCCCGTCCTTCCCTAATCCGATGAGACCGATGACCTCGCTGTCTGGTCTCCTTCCCGAAAACAACCAACCAACCAACATCCGATGTCTCGCCCGAGAACCATATATACAACATGTCCGTCGGGAAAGCCTCAAGCAACTAATCCCAGAATGTCTGTGTTTCAGACCCTCTTAGAGCTGAACGCTGGGGTGGCAAGGAATGCACCATGCATCTAGTTACAACTAAATGGGATGAAGCTCCACGTAAGAGGCGCAAAATTACGCTGAGGAAGTCAGATGGAAAGCCCATGCGGGCTAGAACTGAAATAAGAAACTTATGATGTACTCATGCATGTTGGTGGTGTTTTTGTTTTGCCTGATGGTATTCCGGTTGCTGTGGGTTTATTCATCGATTTTCATTTTTTATTTGTAGTTCACTGTTGCTATTTGAGTTTACATATTATCATTTTGTCATTTAGAGATAGTGACTAGAGCTGTGGATGCTAAAAAATAGAGTGCCAGGTGGAGAAATCGGAACATTTCCGACATGTTCTTCTGTTTGAGTTAAGCAGAGAGGAGACAGCAGCGGGGGCAGCCAGAAACATTTGAGTCGTGTGTGGGCATAATGGCAATGGGCACAGCACGGCAAGAAAATTGTTTTCTCGTGTTAAGGAGAATCACTATGACATTAGTGGCTCTCCACGTTTAGGAAGGTCTTTGGTGTTTGATGAAGATAGTTCAAACGCATTTATCCAGAATGATCCACGTCAATGTATTCTAGAACTTGCAAATGTGATCATTCCACCACCATACGACATTTGCGGGCAGTAGGGAACGATCAAAAATCGGATGTGTGGGTACTGTACACTGTAAGCCAAAATCATAACAATCAGCGGATGGCCATATGTGCATCTCTATTTGCTCGTCATCAGTTGGCTCTGGTGTCTTTACGTTGACGTAAGGAAAAGAAAGGAATGGTTGAGCCGAAACAAAGCAGCAAATCCCTGTACAAAGACATGCGCGCATGCGCAGTTGATAATGTTATGCATCTGGTGCAACAGTGACGGTGTGGTATGCTATGAATTGCCTCCCCGAGATGTAAGCATCACTGCTGATATTTATTGCCAACTGAGACGTCTGGCAGACTCAGTCCAACAACAGAGAACTGGAGGACTGCGTGAAGTGATGCTACTCCATGATAACACCCGGCCACGTTCTGCTAGACTGGCAAAAAACACTGTGCAGGAGCTGGGTTAGGGAGTCATTCCGCACCCAGCTTACTCACCCGATCTTGTTATCTATGTTTTTCACCTTTTCCTCTCTCTATCGGACAATCTCCAACGATATTCCTTTCAGGATGTGAATGTGCTCCGAGCGTGGCAGGACGAGTTCTTCGCCTCAACGCCACGTGATTTCTACAGACGCGGAATCGAAAAGTTACCCCATCGTTGGCTGACTGTTGTAACTAGCGGACAAAAGTATGTTATTGGTGATTAAAGTCTCTTTTATGTCTATCCGCTGCGTTAATTAAACTTACGTGAAAACGCTACGAGCTTGTGGACCAACCCAATAATTTATTTTCACTGTCAATGCTTTCAGACTATACACCAGGGCCTCATACATCGGGAGGACATAAAAAAGTGATGGAAAAAGAAAAATAATAAGGACGATGAGGGTTAAACAAATAATTATATATATTTTGTCACCTGTTTTAAACTAATACTCGCATCGTGCCATCGCACTTGTCTTTTCGAGGCAAAACTGTCTCAAATACATTGCACACATTTTGGTAACAGCAACTTTTTTTTTTTTTTTTTTTTTTTTTTTTTTTTTTTTTTTTTTGCAAATTACAATCTGGTAGTAAGGAAGGATACAATACAGTATCACCTATCTCGACATTTAGCAATAACGGATCTTGCCATAACTCCAAACTGATATATCAATTATTGAGCGCGGCAATCATTCGTCCTTTTTTTGCAGATTTTATTTGGCAAATCCAGATTTCGGCTAGTGCCTAGCCATTATCAATGCACTATTTTCTAGTCTCGGTGCATGCCAGTTCCCTGTTGTTCGGGCGTCAGTCACAGTCCTTTGAATACTCTGATTGACGCCCAAACAACAGGGAACTGACATGCATCGAGACTACAAAATAGTGCATTGATAATGGCTAGGCACTAGCCGAAATCTGGATTTGCCAAATAAAATCTGTAAAAAAAGGACGACTGATTGCTGCGCTCTATAATTCATAAATCACTTCATAATCGCTGAGTGCAGCCACTTTCCTAATGGAAGGTAACCTGCTGAAACTGATAGCCAGGATTTCATCTTTCAACGTGATGGCGCCCATCCACATTTCTGCAGTTGTGTACGATGTTGCCTGAATGAGACGCTTCCACGTCGTTGGACAGGCGGTGCCTTGGCCTCTGACGTCACGCTACTCGAGTGGCCACCACGGTCGCTGGACTTGATGACTCTCTTCTAAGAATATATTTTGTGTTTGTGTCAGCTACGTAGTGTTATAATTCTATTTGTCTCATACTGTTCTGTGCATAACATCATTTATGTCGTCTATGTTGGACTGATATAACGACCTGACACTGTTTATGACAATAAAACTTCAAATAAAACAATTATCTGCGTGAGTCACTCTTTGCCGGCCGATGGTGGCCGAGCGGTTCTAGGCGCTTCAGTCTGGAACCACGCGACCCCTAACGTCGCAGGTTCGAATCCTGCCTCGGGCATGGATGTGTGGGATGTCATTAGGTTAGTTAGGTTTAAGTAGTTCTAAGTTCTAGGGGACTGATGACGTGAGATGTTAAGTCCCATAGTGCTCAGAGCCAGTCACTCTTGTTATTTCATCCCAATACACGTTTAGAGTGTTTGCACTACCATCTTCAGCTGGAACAACGATATTATGTTACATTTTTTCTAACTGGATGCAGCCAGTTACTTGTTTCATTTTCCTACAAAAACATGTAACAGGCACTTATTAGCGTAATACGGAAATTGTAAATTTTAGACGGTGACAGAGTTACTTGGAATATGTTCCAGTGCACAGAACCCTGCGGGTCGTCATAACTGTACGTTTTTAACTTAATTTCTCTCACAGAACACGACCCCGTAACACAAACAAACCAAAGATTGTAATGGTGTAGATATGTAGTGCCTTGCCTCACTGATCATTCATTACTGACTTACATTATAGACCATAGATACATACAACAGTTACAACATTGTTTCATTCTTTAACATACCTTGTTAAAGATATTTCTGTTGCAAATACTTGGCATTGAAGACAAAAATAAAAATAAGAAAATAAAACTTCCAGACATAGTATCTACATAATCTAATTCTTAGTGTTTCTGTACAGTGTTTTGAGTATTATTTTTTTATGTCACTCAGGAAGTAGAAAGTGAAAGATTTATATTGCATCATCTAGCGTATCTGCAGAACTGTTAAAGAAGCTCATTGCCACTCAGCTTTCGCATTTAGTGTGTTTCGTCCATGTTTTCTATTGTGACTGAAAATTCCCAGTTCTTCAGAAACACTGAATTGTGTTTTTTGTTTCTTTTATGAAATACTATTCATTTGTCCCCTATGTTATCAAAGGAATGTCCCATGTTCTGAATGTTTTTAGCTATGGCATATTTATTGGGTTATGTATCTAAATGCGTTTATGTGTTCTTTGAATCTTATTCGGAAGCATGGGGCTTTGATTGTATTTTATTTTGTATGGAAGAGAGTGGGAGAGTTTATCTTCATACTATATGAACAGCTTTGTATCAAAAATGTTTTGAGAGATCTTTCGAAGATCTTTGTATTGTTTATCTTTCCCAAGTCTGGAGGGAGTTTTGCTACAGCCTTCCGTTCTGCGTAGGATGGATTTTATTAGAATTTCTTGGTGTTGTCTCTGGGCCCATTAAATAAATTTTGTTTCTTTGCATCACAGTTGTGTCGTGTCTCTATATCTTGAGAATCAGAATTTTGTACAGCATAGGAATTCCTGTAGGTATATGCTTGATAGCGATAGTATATTAAGTACTTTAAATGCTGGCCTACACGATTCACTCCACTTAAGTTGGGCTATCAATCTTATTGTTGTTTCCTGTATATCAATATCTCTCCTGGAGGTATCATAACTTGACATAGAATCAATTATAGCGTTTTCTACGTGTTTGCATATTTTAGATAGGAGTGGTTATAGGGCACGTTTAGCTTGAAACTGAGTTTCTCTCTTAGTCGTTCTATGTGCTTATTCCAGTTTACATTTTTAGCAATTATTATTCCAAGGAATTTTATATAAGCAAATTTTTCTACTGTTCACTAATCAGTGCTAATGTTAATATCTTATGTTTGTTGTTAGTTTTAAATTTAACCAAAGTGTTGTAGCAGCCTTATTGCGCAAATTTATTTACTACTGAGCTGGCTTTTATTTCAAGATTTTCTGTGCCATTTTCCTTGATCAGTAGAGTTGTATCTCCTATGCAACTAAATATGTGACCATAATTAGCAACGTTTGGGAGGTGATTTGTATACAAAATGAAAGGGAATGGTTCAAGTATGGATCCATGTGGAACGGAGAATTCAAGCTTCAGGTCTTAATCACTGTCGTGGCATTACTTAATTTCTGTAGGAAATAATATTGAAAAAGGATTGCAAGAAATAACATCACACGATGAAAACCTATACTCCAGTGCGTCTGCACTGGTGGGACGTGTTGATTAAAATTTTCTCCTTCTGTGAGCTTAGACATTCATACAGTTGAAGAATGGTATGAATACAAGACGGCTATTGGATGAGTCTTTTCAGGCGGCTATCGCAGCATAGCATGCTCAGAAATTCATGTGCAGCTTCTTGCTATCTTTCCGACTTTCAGAATCGTTGAATCATTGGCATGAGGGACATGGGACCACCACGTCGACAGGTGTCACAGACAGATGGAAATAGAGCAATAACTGCAGAATAAGCGATGACGATATGGACAAAGGATGGGTGAGAATGGGTGGTTCATGATGGCAAGGTCATAAGATTGTTTGGCTGCCTCTAACGGACAGACAGATGTTGTGGTCTTCAGTCCAAACACTGGTTTCATGCAACACTATGCTATTCTATCCTGTATGAGCCTTTTCATCTCCGAATAACTACTGCAACCTACATCCTTCCGAATCTGCTTACCGTATGCATCCTTTGGTCTCCCTCTACGATTTTTACCCTCCACACTTCCCTTAAATACTACATCGGTGATCCCTTGAGGCCCCAGAATGTGTCCTATCAACCGATCCCTCCTTCTGGTTAGGTTGTGCCACAAATTTCTTGTCTCCCCAATTTTATTCAATACCTCTTCATTAATTACGTTATATACCCGTCTAATCTTCAGCATTCTTTTGCAGCAGTACATTTCAAATGCTTCTGTTCTCTTTTTGTCTGTACTGTTTATCGTCCATGTTTCACTTACATATATCGCTACACTCCAGACAAATATCCTCAGAGAAGACTTCTTAACACTTAAACCTGTACTCGATGTTAATATAATTGCTCTTCTTCGGAAATACTTTTCTTGCCACTGCCACTTTACATTTTATATCCTCTGTATGTCGGCCATCATCAGTTGTTTTACTGCCCAAATAACAAAACACATCTATTGCTTTAAGCACCTTGTTTTCTAATCTATTCCCCCAGCATCACCTGCATCTACTGCATTCCATTATTCTCGTTTTGATTTTATTGATGTTTGTCTTACATACTCTTTTGAAGAAAACGTCCATTCCGTTCTACTGTTCTTTCAGGTCCTTTGCTGTCTCTGATGGAATTATAATCTCATCGACAAACCTCAAAGTTTTTATTTCTTTTCCCCGAACTTTAATTCTTACTCCAAACTTTTCTTTGGTTTCCTTTACTGCTTGCTCGATGTACAGATTGAATAACATTGGGGATAGGCTACAACCCTGCATCACTCGCTTCTCAACCACTGTTTTCCTTGTAAGGTGGCGTGGTCTCCTGACCTTCATTTCTTACATATTCTGTCTTCACAATCGTATTCTGCACATCAAGACACTTCATTCGAACCCAAACTCGATAAGGTTTTGTATGAATTAATGTAAGTGATATGAAAATCTAATAAGTAAATCGCAAGTGCACACCGAGGTTGAAAAAGTCGAGGCTGGCATACACAACATGACGGCCACAGGAATTTTCGTTCTAAAGAGGCAACCAGCCCGCTGGGAGGCCTGTCCATTTAGAGGGGTGAGTCAACACACACCTACTTCGGCTGGAACGATCACCCAGAGAGAGGACAGCTTTTGCCAGAACGAAGCGCTAACGACCCCCATGTTCGACTTAAAAGCAAATTCCGCTACATTGTGTGGGAGCACCCAGAAGACACATTTTATGATGGACCGACTGTGTAGTTACAGAGTTCTCACAGGAGGACAATATATGCCTAATGGAGATGCTACATAGTTCCGCATTGGTCGACTTAAACGAAACGTCATTCTCCCATTTAAAGAGCAACCCTGATTGGCAGAATATATCTGACACAAAGAGCCAGAGGAGTGAGGGAAGACAGTGAATGATATACCCTTGCAATTTTTCCAGAAAAATGAGCCGTTCTGTTGTCGCTCTTGGAGCAGGAACACGTAACGAGAGCGAGTGCGCAAAGAGTGAGGAACAAAGTCTCTCCTCAGTACCTCACTGGGAGAGCACCTCTGTCGTTAGCAAATCAGAGTGATACTCTATATTGAGTCGTTCGTGATTAAGCGTTTTTCACTGTGTCGGCTGCCACACTTATTGTGCAGTGTGAAGATGGACAGAGTACTAGTTAAACGCCTTTGAGCGAATATAGAGTGGCATCACGGTGGACTGGTTATCTGACCAGTGTACCATGCCAATAGTTAGACTAGGGGTGGATAGGAGTCCCTGACTTCATCAAGGTGTAGGGAGAGTTTGATTGGCGACGGTCAATCCAAATAGAAAGAGATAGTTGTTTTATTTGTCAGCAGCAAGCGACGTAGGCAGCAGTCGTCGCAGCTTACAGTATTGTGCGGTACAGCATATGCGAGCCCCATCTGTCCTCTGTAACAGTGCACACCATTACATTCCTCATGCGACAGCCTTCACTGTACCTAGAAAAGTTATTGAAGTTATGTAGGCGTGCCACTCATCCATTCTGTCAAGTAAATAACATTCTTAAAGAAAAGGAAGAAAAGAACCTTTCCATACTTTGTTAAATAATAGCATTCCTATCCATAAGAGGAAATCTACTGTTCCAAAAATAACCCGGAAATTTATTATTTTATAAGAAAAAGTTTCACTTGATTTCTCAGAATTTTTTGCAATAAATAATATTTTTCGTTCGCCTAATGTTTTTCTTACACTAACTAGCAATACTCCAGTACCCAAGTATTCCACTAGTTACATAAGAATAAAGAATATTTTTGTGTCTTTTCCTTACAGAGGGCGACTCCAGAAGATATTTGTTGTTGAATGTTTTTCAAGCAGTTCTTGTTGGTACATTAGGAGCGTCTGTCTGACTTCTGTAGTAGTGTGACGTGGAAATTGTTTCTTGCAGGAGCCAAAGGGTACTTGTTGGATCAATCCATTGCGCAACTTGACAAAATAAAACAAACACACTCATACCCTTTCATGTTCCTCGACTCTTATAACTGCCAACTGGCTTCTGTACAAGTTGTAATAGCCTATCGCTTCCTATATTTGACCCCTGTTGCCCTCAGAATTTCTTCGTCCATAAAAGCCATAAACGTAGGTTGCTGTGCGGCTGGCCCCAGTGGAGGTTTGAGTCCTCCCTCGGGCATGGGTGTGTGTGTTTGTCCTTAGAATAATTTAGGTTGTGTGTAAGCTTAGGGACTGATGACCTTAGCAGTTAAGTCCCATAAGATTTCACACACATTTTTTGAATGTAGATTGCCTTTCCTTAACCTATCTTCTAAGTTAAGTTGGGGATCAGCATGGGTTTCGAAAACATCGGTTATGCGAAACCCAACCCGCCATTTTCAGTGCCATGGATAGAGAAACCCAGGTTGACTTTCAAAAAGTTTTGATTCAGTACTATACTACAGCTTTCTGAAGAAATTACTTTCGTATTGGATGTTTGACCAGCTTTGCAATTTGTTCGAAATTTGCTGACAGTCGGGAGACATCACATTATCCTGGGTGGAGAGTCAGACGGCCACATATAATTGAGTAAACATTGGTGTGGTCTCTGGGAGCATAACGGGACTGCTGATTTTCATGCTACACATGAATGATTTGACGGATATTATTAGTTGCATTCTCGGATGATTCAGAGGTAGAGGAAGCTGTAGCTGTAGATGTAGCTCCAGGTATAGTTGTAGAGGAAGAAGATGATGTAGACAGAGGTATGGCTGTAGGTACAGATGCAGATATAGATGCAGATACAGATGTCTATGCAGGTGCAGATGCAGATCTAGATGCTGATAAAGATGCTGATTCAAATGGAGATGTAGCTGTGGATGAAGATGTGGGTGTAGGTATGGATGTAGTTGTAGATGTAGATACAACTAATGGTGCACATGCAGATGAAAATGTAGATATAGATGCATATGTGGATGCAGATGCAGATGTTGATGCAGATGCAAGCAGAATAGATATACATGTAGGACTTATATGTGCAAGAGGTATGTTTTGTCACAGATATTTAAAAAACATCTGGGGTCATGTCCTTTATTTTAATCTGGAGTAATAAGTGGAAAAAATCTCCTTTTTTAAAAAAGCTGGGGTCACGCTACAGCTTTATTTGTGCTCTTTGTCTGGAGTTTCCTCTGTTTCCAGTACTCCCTCCTATGGTCATTATGCTGTTACTTTCGTTGTTCGGTCCACGTTATTTCAATCTTCGTACTTCTTGTTTCATCTTCAAACCCTTCCAAACTTCATATTCTGTTTCTAAACTTGTGCCATTCATGCATGAGAGATTCTGGCATGTGTGACCCCTGAAGGTCTTTCCCAGCTTTTTTAATCCACTTTGGTGTGGTGTTCTTGCTCCAGTGTTAATCAAATAATTGTTTGGAGAGTCTATCGTTGTCTATTCTGTACAAGTGTCCATGAAATATTGGCCTCCATTTCGCTCGTGGTCTCTAAGATCCTTTCCACATGCTGGTAGACTTTGTTGCCCCGAAGTTTCCAGCCAGCCTCAGTCAGGATGGCAGCCCTGATTTTTCGTAGAATCCTCCTTTCCAGATGCTGCTTTCCAGGATCTCTAAATTCTCTGGCTTGTTGTTTATGGAAAGGCGTTCATCGGCGTACAGGCATTGTTTCGACCACAGTATAATAGCACCTTAGTTTGGCATTCGAAAAGATAAACGTTCTGTTGTAAGAGTTTTTAATCAATCCACATGCTCTCTCCATTTTTGAGATCCAGTCGCTTATCTTAGCCTATTCTATTCCCTTTTCTTGCACAGTATAACCGAGGTACTTGCATTTTTTTCTGATCTATCTCTGTTTTCAGGAATTTCGGCCAATATTTGTCATTCATCATGATTTTTTTTTTTATCGAGAGTCTCAGGTCCGACTTGCTGGCAATCATTTCTTGTAGGCTGATCTCCAGCAAAATCTCACCTTACTACTGATCCTACTAAGCGAGTGAATGGATCTGGTCTTCCCAGGAAACTATGAACAGTTCTGAATCGATCGTGCACAGGGCATGGAAGGTGGGGTGCCTGTTTGCATGAATGGGGGTTCAAAGACGCCTCGGCGTGCGAATGTGGGGATGCTGAGCAAACTACGCAGCGGATGAGAGTAGAAACTTGCTTGTGGTCTCAATGCACTGCACTTGGTGACGCCAAGATCTACAAAACTTAAGTGTGTTTGTTTCTTTATATCATGTATAGTTTCAGCTGTACTGAACAATCTATGTAGAAAAGAATGTTCGTTAAAATAATGTACCTCCGAAAATTCTTTACCGACTGCTTTGAAATATAGACACAACGTTGAATTCTAACACAGGCGTGTATTTTTAACGCATATTATCAGACATGTATAGAGTATACAGGGTGAATCACCTAACACTACCACTGGAAACGCGTCCCAAACCACAGCACACTGAATAACTAATTCCACAGACCGAACGTGAGAAGAGGGGCTGGCGGAATTGGTTAATACAAGCCATTGAGAAATGTATGGAAGTATGGTTTTCAACAGTAAGTACAACCGAAGTAATTTGTAACGTAAAGTTACCGCTTGAAATCTCAGACGTTCGGTCGTGTGCTGTAACAGACAAGAGCTGTAGGGGCATGTTTACGAAGAATACGATGTTTGTGAGATTGGCTGTCTCAGTGTCTGAATGTAGCACTTGCTGAATTAGTCCTCGAACTCAGAATAACTGTAGTACACTGTGTTACCGAACGTCTTTGATAGTGTACTGTACACAAGTAAGAACAGAAGTACCCACAGTAGGAACCTGAGAAGGCGGCAAGTACAACAGTGTGTACAGTTTTATAAGAACTGTGTAAATGGTTCATTCTAACTTTGAAAAGGCAGAAATGATACTCATCTGTGGCGAGCGTAGACAAAATGCAGCAGAAGCCTGCAGGCTGTATGCAGAAAAGTACCCGTACATAGATCATCCAACGCGCTGCACATTTGAAAACATCTACAAACAATTGTATGCAACAGGTATGGTCGTAACACGCAAACAGATCTGTAACAAACCCATCACTGGAGAAGCAGGTGCAGTTGGTGTGTTAGTTGCTGTTGCATGAGTTCATGTAACATCGCTAGAGGCAGTGCAATGAGTCAAACTAGTGTAATACGCATACTTCATCATCACAAATTTCATCCGTATCATGTGTCGCTGCATCAGCGATTATATGGAGATGACTTTGATAATCGAGTGAATTTCTGTCAATGGACATTAATAGAGAATGCGTTGCAGCTCTACGTGTTTACCGATGAAGCAGGTTTCACAAACCACGGTGCAGTGGATTTACGAAACCGGCATTACTGGTCCGCGGACAATACTCGCTGGTTTCGACAGGTAGAGCGACGGCGACCGTGGAATGGAAAGGTATGGTGCGGAGTAATTGGCGACCATCTCATTTGTCCTCACTTCATTAAAGGCACTCAAACAGCTGCAAAATACATCGAGTTTCTACAAAATTATCTGCCAACATTGCTACAAAATGTACCGCTAGACGTGGTATCAACACGATGGTGCTCCTGCACATTCTGCAATGAACACTAGGCTGACCCTTGACAGAATGTTCAGTGGGCGTGTTTCATAAGACGTGGTGGACGCATAAATTGGTCAGCCGGTCTCCTGATCTTACACCTTTAGACTTCTTTCTGTGGTGTACGTTAAAGGAGAACGTGTACCGTGGTGTGCCTACAACCCGAGAAGATATGAAACATCGTACTGAGGCAGCCTGTGTCAACGTTACACAAGATGTGCCACGTCGTGTAAGACATTCATTACGCGGTAGACTGCAAATGTGTGCGGCAAATAATGGGCACCACTTTGAGCATTTATTGGCGTGAAATGTCAGGACACACTCCTTCTATAATTGAAACCAAAAACAAATTTGTAAGTATAACTCATGTTAACGAACATTTTCTTCTAACAGATCGGTGCCATACAGTATTCTTTAGAGAAAAAGACTAATAAAAATGTTAGCATGTGGACTTAATTTGCTGTTCAAGTCTCTTCTGTGCCTACGTTACATCACTGTTCTTTTTGTTTCCCTTATTAATTCGGTTCTCTGCGAAACACACGATTGAACTGCTGAGGAGTTACTCACGAGTCAACTTTACGTTACAAATTAAACTGGATGTAATTAACATTTTACAATGTATGAAACGGCATTGATTAAGCATTTTTTTATTTTCAGTTGTGCTAAAAATAATAAGAGGTTTCCATTTAAAAAAACGTAAGTGCGTGCTGAAAATCATACTTCGGTGGATTTCTCAATGTTTTGTATTAACCAATGACACCAACCCCCCCTCCTCACTTTCGGTCTGCGGAATTGGTTATTCAGTGTTTGTTGTGGTTTGGGAGGTGTTTCCAGTGGTAATGTTAGGGGACTCACCCTGTATACTCTTTAATGCATGACTGGTTTATGATTAGAATACTAGTACGCAATCTGAAACTTCAATAACAATAAACAAGGCTCAAGGTCAGAGAGATGGACAGTGGCGGGAGGAAATGGACACAGAAAAGGGAAGGATGAGATGGATAGAGAGACGGCGTAGAAGGAGACAGAGAGAGAGGAGAAGACAAAAGAGAAAGGGTAGAAGAGGTGATGGGAAGAGAGGGGGAGAGAGAGGGACAGGGGGAGATGGAGAGAGCGGAGACAAGTGCAAGGACCAGGAGATGGACAACGAAAGCAGGGAGGGGAAGATGGCAGAGGGAAGAAAAGGGGATTAGTACTTATATTCAGTTCCCATACACATGAAAAAAAAGTTTGCCTCCTCTTTTCTTTCTCTTCCATTTAAGCAGACTGTGCCACAGCTAGGCGTGGCCGGGTACAGATAGTTTATATAAATAAATCCCTAGCGAAAGAATGTAAAATGACCATGTAAGTCATACAAATAAATATAAAACCACAGCATCATCTACGAACAGTCCTATGGAACTTTTTACCTTTACCACCAGTTCACTTATGCAGGTTGGTTCCGTGATACGTACATACTGTCAGGGATGATGAATCAATTTGAGGTAAAGAACTCTCGTCCACAAATGACCTAGTCGAAAGGTACAAGCAAAAATGGTTCTGACAGTGGAAAACATGTACCGTTAGTATTGTTGCTAAAAGGTAGGGCAGGCAACTTTCCGAAACAGCAGTTTGGACCGAAACAAGAAAAAAAATATGTAGTACACGTTGTGCTCTAAATTCACACCTTAAGAGCTACGAGGACTTATTCATCTTCACTATTGTGAAACACATCTCTTCTGCTGAACAATTGCCTATAACACTTAAGGTATGCATTTTAGAACCCATAATTACTGTACATTTTTTTCCGATTTTGGTCCATACCACCACTTCCACAAATGGGGATAGCAACGAGATTGTAGTAGAAGAGATGTGTTTCACAGTATCAATCTAAGTTGAACAAGTGCTCTTCGCTCATAAACTATAGATTTTAGAGATCATGTTTACTAGCTGTTTTTTGTTTTCCTGTTTTTTTGTTTGTTTTGGTCCATATTAGTCACTCCGAAAGTCGCCTACCCTAGGATCTCAGCAACAACAGTACCGGTACATGTTTCCTCATTCCATAGTCAGAAGTATCAGAACGACTTTCAATAATTTTTAAACACAACGACTTTCAAGAATTTTTAACATTGTGTAGCCCTGTCAGCAACTGTGATAAATGAACATGTAACACGTCAGTCTCAGTTGCAAATAGAAAATCAAACTTTACCCAGGTTTCAGCCAAAATAATTTGGCCTTCTTCAGAAGCGAGTGACACTAAGCTACTGCACGCCAAAGTTTGGCCATGTCAAGTATAAAACTGTAGCACCGTAGTAACTAGTCATAATCTACATTACTTGGGCTGAAGAGAAACAGAGGGCCCCACTGTGCGGATGAAGACAGTCGGTAGGCTGCGAGAGCTGCGCCGGAACTGAACTCGGCGAGTAGCTGTGTACCGAGCACTGCTGAAAGTCATGCGCATGCGCTCGTGGAAATATAGATGCATAACAATAGCTAACTTTACATTATGAATTGGATTAATATAACCATTAAAACCTTTAGTGGCGTTATATGCAAAAGAACTTACTTCTGAGGAGACCGATACCCCTATAACAGCTTCGGAGTCCGTGAGAAAGAACAGCTATTACTCGGCAAAATTATTTCTCAATTTTGAATACGTTGCTCAAACTTTATCTGGTTAGTTAATAAACGTATGTGTGGCTGAAACTTCCTGGCAGATTAAAACTGTGTGCCGGACCGAGACTCGAACTCGGGACCTTTGCCTTTCGCGGGCAAGTGCTCGCAGGAGAGCTTCTGTAAAGTTTGGAAGGTAGGAGACGAGGTACTGGCAGAAGTGAAGCTGTGAGGACGGGGCGTGAGTCGTGCTTGGGTAGCTCAGTTGGTAGAGCACTTGCCCGCGAAAGGCAAAGGTCCCGAGTTCGAGTCTCGGTCCGGCACACAGTTCTAATCTGCCAGGAAGTTTCATATCAGCGCACACTCCGCTACAGAGTGAAAATCCCATTCTGGAAACATCCTCTACGCTGTGGGTAAGCCATGTCTCCGCAATATCCTTTCTTTCAGCAGTGCTAGTTCTGCAAGGTTCGCAGGAGAGCTTCTGTAAAGTTTGGAAGGTAGGAGACGAGGTACTGGCAGAAGTGAAGCTGTGAGGACGGGGCGTGAGTCGTGCTTCGGTAGCTCAGATGGTAGAGCACTTGCCAGCGAAAGGCAAAGGTCCCGAGTTCGAGTCTCGTTCCGGCACACAGTTTTAATCTGCCAGGAAGTTTCATATCAGTGCACACTCCGCTGCAGAGTGAAAATCTCATTCTGGTATGTGTGGCTATTTACAGGAATGACCTGTAATATCGTGGAGAGTACATCAGTATGACTAAGCATCAATAAAGGCAACAGCGCCTAAAAATTTAAAAGTAGATGACTTTGAATTAACATGGCATTAGTAGCAGTAATGAAGACAGTATTAACAAAAATTGTATAGGGTAGTTAGAAACTGGATAGGCCTGGCAGAACATCAGGTAGTAATATAACATGATGTAACACGTTAATCATGGTACTACAAAAGTATCAGGCTAAGTGTTAGGTTTCCGAAGACCTTTTTATAAATTTGACGTATGACGCCATAAATACAATGGAACAATGTACATGCACGTATATTGTGTCAAATTACATATTCTTAGCAAAACATAATTGTTGAGAGAAAGAACATGGTTGCAACATACACTGTGTTCCAACGTCATGAATTACCTCGAAAACAATGATTTATTGCAAAGAGGCCACACGGATTCAGAAAACATCGTTCTTGCGAAATAAAACTAGCTCTTTATTTACACGGAGCAATGAGTGCCATCCAGAGAATGTCAGACTTATTCTAATGTTCTTAGATTTCCAGAGAGCCTTTGACACCGTTCCTCACAAGCGACTTCTAACCAAATTACGTGCGTATGGAGTATCGATTCAGTTGTGCGACTGGATACGAGATTTCCTGTCAGAAAGATCACAGTTAGCAGTAATTGACGGAATTTTATCACATAAAGCAAGAGTAATATCTGGCATTCCCCAAGAAGTGTTACAGGCCTTCTGATGTTCCTGTTCCTGAGACGTTCTGAGCAGCCCTCTTAGATTTCTTGGAGATGATGCAAATATTTACCGTCTTGTAAAGTCCAAAAATGATCAAAAGCAATTGCAAAATGATTCAGACAGGATATATGTATGGTGCGAAAAGTGTCAGTTGACTCTAAATAACGAAAAGTGACAGGTCATCCACATGATTGCTAAACAGAATCTACTAAATTTTGACTACACGATAAATAATGCAAATTTAAAAGCTTTAGATGCAACTAAATACCTATGGATTACAATTACGAATAACTTAAATTGGAAAGCAAGCCGAAGACTGCGATTTACTGGCAGAACACATAGTTCTACTAAAGAGACTGCTTACACTATGCTTGTCCGCCTTCTTCTGAAGTACTGCTGTGCGGTTAGGTGTCCGCACCAGATAGGACTGACGGAGGACAGCGATAAAGTTCACAGAAGAACAGTTCGTTTTGTGCGAGTACAAAGTAGGGGAGAGGGTGCCACCGATATGTACGCGAATTGGTTTGGAAATCGATAAAACAATGGCTTATTTCATTGAGGCAGAATCTTGCCATAAAATTTCAATCGCCATCTTTCTGCTACGAATGTGAAAATATTTTATTGGCACCCATCTAGATAGGAAGAAGTAAATATTTAGTTGGCGACCACCTACATATGGAGAAACGATGATCATTATAAAATAAGCGAAATCAGAGCTCGCATGGAAAGATTTAAGTGTCTGTTTTTTCAGCGCGCTGTTTTCGGTAGTGGAATGGTAGGGACATAGCTTGAAAGTCGTTCACTAAACCCTCTGCTAAACCCTTAAGTGCCAATGAGACTGGTTCACGTGTCTAATATGGTGTAGGGCCACCATGAGCACGCAGAAGTGCCGCAACACGACGTGGCATGGAGTCGACTAATTGACACCATGAATCCTGCAGTCCTGTACATAAATCCGTAAGAGTACAAGGGGGTGGAGATCTCTTCTGGACATGGTACTCTCAATAATGTTCATGTATGCGTAGTTTGGTGGCCGGCGGAAATGTTTAAACTCAGAAGAGAGTTCCTAGAACGACTCTGTAGCAGTGGTGGACGTATGGAGTGTCGCATTCTCCTGCTGGAATTTTCCAAGTCCTTCGGAATGCACAATGGACCTGAATAGATGCAGGTGGTCAGACACGATGCTTACGTACATGTCACCCCTCAGAGTAGTATCTAGCCGAATCAGGGGTTCCGTATCACTCCCACTGCACACGCCCCACACCATTACAGACCCTCCACCAGCTTAAACAGTCCCCTGCTGACATGCAGTGTCTACGGATTCACGAGGTTGACTCCATACCCGTTCGCGTCCATCCACTCGATACAATTTGAAACGAGACTTCTCCGTTCAGGTAAAATGTTTCCAGTCAGCAACAGTCTAATGTCAGTGTTGACAGGCCCAGGCAAGGCGTAAAGCATTGTGTCATGCAGTCATCAAGGCTCCGAAAGCCCATATCGATGATGTTTCGTTGAATGGTTCGATCGCTGACACTTTTTGATGGCTCATCATAAAATCTGCAGCAATTTACGGAAGGGTTGCACTTCTGTCACGCTGAACGCTGGTTGAGCTGAAAAAATTCTAACACGTTGAATGCAGTAAATAGTAATAAGACGTCGAGGAAAGCTAATCAGATCCGCCTTCCCCAAGCTCTCCACTCGCTGCTCTTCGCCTCGGCGACACCATGAGCAGCAACACGAACCCAAGTCACTGGAGAATCGCGAGATATGACAATGGTGGAGGCATCTCTACTTGGATTGAAATGCACTCGTCTTAAAGCTGGCTGGCTCCGGTTCACGACGAGATCGTGCACCCTCGTGACCACAGCCCTTCCATCCGGCAGTCCATGCGCGCAGCCAACGGTCCCGGCGTGTTCCCGCACTGCGCGGACCTGGCTCCTCCTGAGTCCCCAACCGAACTGGCCCACTCACACGACCCAGAAAAACGACGACATTGCCCCAAAGATAGGGCAACTGTTACTACATATCGACAACCGCCGCTGCTGCCACTAGCGGACAGGCAACGCCTGCGAAGCCGTTGGCGCCAGTCAACACGAGAAGAAGACAAACAACCATAACCATGCCAATTAAACGATACCGTTTGGCCTCCACAACTGAGGGCGGAAACCTACAAACAGCACCAACGCAAGCCGCTGCACGACTCACATGCGTCGACTATAACGCCACGTTCAAACTCACTTAAATCTTGATAACCTGGTATTGTAGCAGCAGTAACCGATCTAACTGCGTCAGACACTTGTCTTATATAGGCGTTGACGACCGCAGCGCCGTATTCTGCCTGTTTACATGCCTCAGTAGTTCAATATACCGGGTGATCAAAAAGTTAGTATAAATTTAAAAACTTAATAAACCACGGAATAATTTAGATAGAGAGGTAAAAATTGACACACATGCTTGGAATGACATGGGGTTTTATTAGAACAAAAAAAAAAACAAAGTTCACAAAATGTCAGACAGGTGGCGCTGGACAGCAAAACTGCTACCGTGACGGGTGAGAGGTACGCCGATATGTTACAGAATCGCAAAATCCCCAGCCTGGTTGATAAACACCTGCTGGAACGTACGATGTTTATGCAGGATGGCGCTCCACCCCATATTGCTAGACGCGTGAAAGATCTCTTGCTCGCGTCGTTTGGTGATGATCGTGTGCTCAGCCGCCACTTTCGTCACGCTTGGCCTCCCAGGTCCCCAGACCTCAGTCCGTGCGATTATTGGCTTTGGGGTTACCTGAAGTCGCTAGTGTATCGTGATCGACCGACATGTCTAGGGATGCTGAAGGACAACATTCGACGCCAATGCCTCACCATAACTCCGGACATGCTTTACAGTGCTGTTCACAACATTATTTCTCCACTACAGCTATTAGCTATTGTTGGGGAATGATGGCGGACATATTGAGCATGTCCTGCAAAAGAACATCATCTTTGGTTTGTCTTACTTTGTTATGGTAGTTATTGCTATTCCGATCAGATGAAGCGCCATCTGTCGGACAAAAATGGCTCAAATGGCTCTGAGCACTATGGGACTTAACATCTGTGGTCATCAGTCCCCTAGAACTTAGAACTACTTAAACCTAACTAACCTAAGGACATCACAACGTTAGCTTCGCTTCAGACCACAGAGCCCAACATCGCTGCATAACCTGGTTTGCACTCCTCATCCGCACTTCCATCTACACTGAAGCGCGAAAGAAACTGGTACAGGCATTATTCGAACCTGCAACCGTAGGAGTCGCGCGGTTCCGAACTGAGCGCCTAGAACCGCGAGACCACCGCGGCCGGCTCTGTCGGAAATTTTTTGAAATTTTGTATTTTTTTTCGTTCTAGTAAAACCTCATGTCAGTCCAAGCATGTGTGCCAATTTGTACCTCTCTATCTACATTATTCCTTGATTTATTCAGTTTTCAAAATTTATACTGACTTTTTGATCCCCCGGTACATGCCTGTACCAGTTTCTTTCGCGCTTCAGTGTAGATGGAAGCGCGGATGAGGAGTGCAAACCAGGTTATGCAGCGATGTTGGGCTCTGTGGTCTGAAGCGAAGCTAACGTTGTGACTCATCCTACAGGTGCTCCATTGGATTCAGGTAGGGAATCTGGGCGGGCCAGTCCAGTGTGGGATTGTTATTGTCCACAAATCATCGTCTAACAGATGCTGCTTTATGACAGCGTGCTCCGTCATGCTGGTACAATCAACTGTTGTCTCCAAAATGTTCCCTTACTGTATGCTGTACTGAATGCAGCCATGTGTTCACATCTTTTCGCATTTAACTTTTTTTTACGTGCAATAAGGGGACCATACAGTACCCGCGAAAAACACCCCCGTACGGTAACACCACATCCTTTGTACAGTCGGCACGACACACCATGCCAGGTAACGTTGTCCAGGCATTCACCAAGACCAGGACTGCCACAGGGTATATCGTGATACATTACTCAAAAATCACTCATTTATAGTCATCCACTCCCCAGTGGCGTTGTTCTTTACATCATCTCAACCTTCGTTTAGCATGTACTACAATAATGTTTGGCTTATGTTCATCGACCATTATATTCCATTGTTTTGAAATCTGTATAAACCATTACTGTGTTAATAGCACTGCTCGTAGCACTCACGAGTGTTGTTTCCGCTTATTTAGCGCGATTTTTTGCAACCATCCTTCACAGTGCTGGACGATCCCTGTCTTTTACATCTGGTCTGCTTGGTCTTAGTTTAGCTGTGCTTCTTCCTTCACTTTTCCACCTCACAGTCACATTGCCAACAGTCGGCTTGGGCAGCCTAAGAAGGCTCAGGTCACGCCCAATGACCAGTGCACGTTGGAAGTCACTGATCTCTCGGGCCGTTAAGTTACTGACAACACAACACTGGCGAATCCGACACCAGGACCATGTAGTGGTCGAGCCCACGGTGCACGGTGGTTCCCAGATAACTCTGAAGAGACAGTGTGTGCTGAGATGTACAGAGAGGCTATAGAAATTCATAAGCACAAGAACAACTTCAATAGAAAAGTAGGACGATTGTACACTACTGGCCATTAAAATTGGTACACCACGAAGATGACGTGCTACAGACGCGAAATTTAACCGACAGGAAGAATATGCTGTGATATGCAAATGATTAGCTTTCCAGAGCATTCACACAAGGTTGGCGCCGGTGGCGTCACCTACAACGTGCTGACATGAGGAAAGTTTCCAACCGATTTCTCATACACAACCAGCAGTTGGCCGGCGTTGCCTGGTGAAACGTTGTTGTGATGCCTCGTGTAAGGAGGAGGAATGAGTACCATCACATTTCCGACTTTGATAAAGGTCACACTGCAGCCTATCGCGATTGCAATTTATCGTATCGCGACATTGCTGCTCGCGTTGGTCGAGATCCAATGACTGTTAGCAGAATATGGAATCGGTGGGTTCAGGAGGGTAATACGGAACGCCGTGCTGGATCCCAACGGCCTCGTATCACTGGCAATCGAGACGACAGGCATCTTATCCGCATGGCTGTAACGGATCGTGCAGCCAAGTCTCGATCCCAGAGTCAACAGATGGGGACGTTTGCAAGACAACAACCCTCTGCACGAACAGTTCAACGACGTTTGCAGCAGCATGGACTATCAGCTCGGAGACCATGGCTGCAGTTACCCTTGACGCTGCATCACAGATAGGAGCGCCTGCAATGGTGTACTCAACGACGAACCTGGGTGCACGAATGGCAAAACGTAATTTTTTCGGATGAATCCAGGTTCAGTTTACAGCATCATGATGGTCGCATCCGTGTTTGGTGACATCGCGGTGAACGCACATTGGAAGCGTGTATTCGTCATCGCCATACTGGCGTATCACTCAGCGTGATGGTATGGGGTGCCATTGCTTACGCGCCTCAATCACCTCTTGTTCGCATTGACGACACTTTGAACAGTGGACGTTACATTTGAGATGTGTTACGACCCGTGGCTCTACCCTTCATTCGATCCCTGCGAAACCCTACATTTCAGCAGGATAATGCACGACCGCATGTTGCAGGTCCTGTACGGGCCTTTCTGGATACAGAAAATGGCCGACTGCTGCCCTGGCCAGCACAAATCTCCAGATCTCTCACCAATTGAAAACGTCTGGTCAATGGTGGCCGAGCAACTGCCTCGTCACAATACGCCAGTCACTAATCTTGATGAACTGTGGTATCGTGTTGAAGCTGCATGGGCAGCTGTACCTGTACACGCCATCCAAGCTCTGTTTGACTCAATGCCCAGGCGTATCAAGGTCGATATTACGGCCAGAGGTGGTTGTTCTGGGTACTGATTTCTCAGGATCTATGCACCCAAATTGCGTGAGAATGTACTCACATTTCAGTTGTAGTATATTTGTCCAATGAATACCCGTTTATCATCTGCATTTCTTCTTGGTGTAGCAATTTTAATGGTCAGTAGTTTAATTAGGCAACTTGTTGGCTTCGTATAAATAAAGTAAACATCGGAAACTCTTCCCCACCAGAAGCTCCACAAAAGATGTCGGCGCGGGTCTCTGGTGTAGGCACGCATATTCAAATACAGAGACATGTAAACAGGTAGAATACGGCTCTGCGATCGGCAACGCCTACATAAGACAAACAAGTGTCTGGCACAGTTATTAGATCAGTTACTGCTGCTGCAATGCCAGGTTATCAAGATTTAAGTGAGTTTGAACGCGTTGTTATTGTGGACGCAAGAGCCCTGGGCAGCAACATCTCCGAGGTAGCGATTTATTGGGGATTTTCCCGAGTGGCCATTTCGCGAGTGTTCTGTGAACATCAGGAATTCGGAAAACATCAGATCTCCGACATCGCTGCAGCTGGAAAAGATGCTGCAAGAACGGGACCAACGACGGCTGAAGAGAATCGTTCAAAGTGACAGAAGTGGAACGCTTCCGTAGATTGCTGCAGATTTCAATAATGGGCCATCAACAAGTGTCAGCGTACGAAGCATTCAACGAAACTTTATCGATATGGGCTTTTGGGGCCGAAGGCCCACTCTTCTACCCTTGATGACTGTATGACATAAAGCTTTACACCTCGCCTGGGCCTGTCAACATCGACATTGGACTGTTTATAACTGGAAACATGTTGCTTGGTCGGACGAGTCTTGTTTCAAATTGTATCGAGGGGATGGAAGCTAATGGGTATGGAGACAACCTCATGAATCCATGGACCATGCATGTCAGCAGGGGACTGTTCAAGCTGATGGAGGCTCAGTAATGGTGTGGAGTATGTGCAGTTGAAGTGATATGGGCCCCCTGATAAGTCTAGATAGGACTCTGACAGATGACACGTATGTAAGCATCCTGATCACCAGCACCCATTCATGTCCATTGTGCATTCCGACGGACTAGGGCAATTCCAGTAGGACAATGCGACACCCCCCACATCCAGAATTGCTACAGAATGGCTCCAGGAACACTCTTCAGAGTTTAAACACTTCCGCTGGGCACCAAACTCGCCAGACATGAATATTATTGAGCATATCTGGGATGCCTTGCAATGCGCTGTTCGGAAGAGATCTCCAACCCCTCGTATTCTTACGGATTTATGGACAGTCCTGCAGGATTCACGGTGTCAGTTCCATCCAGTACTACTTCGGACATTAGTCGAGTCCGTACCAAGACGTGTTGCAGCACTTCTGCGTACTCGCGGCGGCCCTACGCGATGTTAGGCAGGTGTACCAGTTTCTGTGGCTCTTCAGTGAATGTGTATGTGTGTGTGTGTGTGTGTGTGTGTGTGTGTGTGTCTGTGTGGGCGTATTTGTCTAACCTGTACCTGTTGCGTGCCCACAATGACAGTATCGAGCAGGGACGACTCCTCCTGGTACCACCTGTATGCCAGCAACAACGACACTGACGTCACCAGCGCCCAGACAACTGCTGCGCGTCGGGCCGTCACCAGTGACGCCACCATGGATGGAAAACCCCTGTAAAACGAGACAGATTGTCAACTTTAGAATCACATCACGGGTTAATGCATGGAAAGCTTTGTCACACACGTATAGAGGTACTAACGTACACTGGGGTGACAAAAGTCATGGGAAAGCGATATGTACATCTGTAGAGGACGTTAGTATCGTGTACACAAATGTTTTGGCTCATCGACCATTATATTCCATTGTTTTGAAATCTGTATAAACCATTACTGTGCTAGTAGCACTGCTCGTAGCACTGCTCGTAGCACTCACGAGTGTTGTTTCCGCTTATTTAGCGCGATTGTTTGCATTGTGCATTGGAGAGCTGTCATTTGTGCTGAGGCAATTAATGTGAAAAGGATACAGACGTGATTATGACCTCACGACGGGTATCACCAGACCGTAAAAGTGGAAAGGTAGGTGGAGCTTGAAACACTCCCTTAATTAACCGCCGTTATTGACTAGTTGATTATAGCCTAACAGTTCAGAATAGTTTGACCATGTGCAACAGACAAAGGCTGATCGGTTAATACACTCCTGGAAATTGAAATAAGAACACCGTGAATTCATTGCCCCAGGAAGGGGAAACTTTATTGACACATTCATGGGGTCAGATACATCACATGATCACACTGACAGAACCACAGGCACATAGACACAGGCAACAGAGCATGCACAATGTCGGCACTAGTACAGTGTATATCCACCTTTCGCAGCAATGCAGGCTGCTATTCTCCCATGGAGACGATCGTAGAGATGCTGGATGTAGTCCTGTGGAACGGCTTGCCATGCCATTTCCACCTGGCGCCTCAGTTGGACCAGCGTTCGTGCTGGACGTGCAGACCGCGTGAGACGACGCTTCATCCAGTCCCAAACATGCTCAATGGGGGACAGATCCGGAGATCTTGCTCGCCAGGGTAGTTGACTTACACCTTCTAGAACACGTTGGGTAGCACGGGATACATGCGGACGTGCATTGTCCTGTTGGAACAGCAAGTTCCCTTGCCGGTCTAGGAATGGTAGAACGATGGGTTCGATGACGGTTTGGATGTACCGTGCACTATTCAGTGTCCCCTCGACGATCACCAGTGGTGTACGGCCAGTGTAGGACATCGCTCCCCACACCATGATGCCGGGTGTTGACCCTGTGTGCCTCGGTCGTATGCA
Organism: Schistocerca americana; assembly: GCF_021461395.2. NCBI lineage: Eukaryota > Metazoa > Arthropoda > Insecta > Orthoptera > Acrididae > Schistocerca > Schistocerca americana. The sequence goes on from NC_060127.1 coordinate 135,150,769, forward strand.
GTCCTGATTGTGGCGCTCACCTGCACGGCGCCAAACGCGCATACGACCATCATTGGCACCAAGGCAGAAGCGACTCTCATCGCTGAAGACGACACGTCTCCATTCGTCCCTCCATTCACGCCTGTCGCGACACCACTGGAGGCGGGCTGCACGATGTTGGGGCGTGAGCGGAAGACGGCCTAACGGTGTGCGGAACCGTAGCCCAGCTTCATGGAGACGGTTGCGAATAGTCCTCGCCGATACCCCAGGAGCAACAGTGTCCCTAATTTGCTGGGAAGTGGCGGTGCGGTCCCCTACGGCACTGCGTAGGATCCTACGGTCTTGGCGTGCATCCGTGCGTCGCTGCGGTCCGGTCCCAGGTCGACGGGCACGTGCACCTTCCGCCGACCACTGGCGACAACATCGATGTACTGTGGAGACCTCACGCCCCACGTGTTGAGCAATTCGGCGGTACGTCCACCCGGCCTCCCGCATGCCCACTATACGCCCTCGCTCAAAGTCCGTCAACTGCACATACGGTTCACGTCCACGCTGTCGCGGCATGCTACCAGTGTTAAAGACTGCGATGGAGCTCCGTATGCCACGGCAAACTGGCTGACACTGACGGCGGCGGTGCACAAATGCTGCGCAGCTAGCGCCATTCGACGGCCAACACCGCGGTTCCTGGTGTGTCCGCTGTGCCGTGCGTGTGATCATTGCTTGTACAGCCCTCTCGCAGTGTCCGGAGCAAGTATGGTGGGTCTGACACACCGGTGACAATGTGTTCTTTTTTCCATTTCCAGGAGTGTATTTGCGTGGGAGTGGCTGCGTATCAAATCCAACACAGCTAATTAGTATGTCAGGTAACTATAATTGGTACATACTTTGCTGTTAATGTTCAATATCTATTGTCTAAACATCACAGATTAGGTAGTTACTCCTTTCATTTGACAAAATAATAACAGTTAGCTCATCACATGTCGCCTGTTAATATCGTCACACGCGAGTATTCTTCATGTGGCTCTGAATGCACAATCCACACTCCAATCCAAATCCTGGGTGCCAGTGCGGTTGTCGAGTAATCACGGTGCACAAATGAACACTTAAACACATCAACAAATCACTCAGTTGATGCCATTTCCGTACTTGCTGGAGGTCAGGCCCACGGCGTTGGATGACACACACAGCAGTTAAACAATTGTAAGTGCGGTCGGCCGTCGTGCCGAAATCCGTCCTGCTCGCTTGGCAGCCAACAACTTATTGAGGGTTGAATAACACTTAGGCTGTTTTTTGTTCTACTGATTTTTATTTGTATGAACTAGTTTTCGGCTTATTATTTCTGAGGGGCTCATTTTCTAGGAACTGTTTTTCGAAATTGTCCATGAATATTTCAGCTAAGAGGGGACTGAGACAGGACCCCATTGTTAATCCTTCTAGCTGTTTGTAAAGGGTACTTTCAATTTGGAAATAATTTTGTTTCAGACATGTTTGGATGGCAAAATTTATGTCTTCTACTTGTACTGGGATGACACCTGCTCTGTATAATAGTTCTGTCAGAATATCAAGGCATTCTTGTGTAGGTATGTTTCTAAATAAGCTGCTTACATCAAAGGATACTAGTTTTGCAATACTTGGTATTGGAAGGTTTTTAATTTTGTTGACAAGTCCACTGAGTTTACAATTCCAAACTTAGATTTGAATTTTGTTTTGGTTTTCATACAGGAATGTAATTCTTTGGTAATTTTGTAGTTTGTGCAACCTTGAACACAAATCCGAAACAAAACTTTTCTGAATGAGTGGTAAATTTATCCGAAACAAAACTTTTCTGAATGAGTGGTAAATTTATCAGAAACAGTCCTTTCCAAAAAGGAAAACCAAGTGTTAGCAGGAGGTTTCAAATATGTACCCTTCCACTAAGAAGTTAGATGTATTAAAAGTTGATATAGAATACAGTATAAATAACGACATTGCAACCAAACACATAGTAAAGCGGAAATAAAAAAATGGCTCGAGTGTAACACAACTACAACTCAATCTAGAAACCACAACACACTGAATAATCTACAGAAGGAAATCACCCAAAACAAAACAATCATTATGAGAGCAGATAACGGTAATACCTTGGTCCTCATGGACAAACGTAAATCAGTTGCAAAAGTGAAACAATTCCTCACGCCCAGTACCTACAGTGTCCTTAACAAAGACCCCACAAAAATCTTCAATGAAGAAATTAAAAACTTAACCAAGTCCTGCAAAAGTACGATAGACGATTAAGAAGCTAAATATTTGATCAACATGAGTCCAAAAGCTCCTAAGCTGTGTGGACTCCCAAACCAAAAAGACCATCCTCTATCACCACTTGTGGCAACCTACAATGCACCAAACTTCAAAATTGTCAAAGAATTACATTCCTGTATGAAAACCAAAACAAATTTCAGATCTAAGTTTGGAATTGTAAACTCAGTGGACTTGTCAACAAAATTAAAGACCTTCCAATACCAAGTACTGCAAAACTAGTATCCTTTGACGTAAGCAGGTTATTTAGGAACATACCGACACAAGAATGCCTTGATATTCTGACAGAACTATTATACAGAGCAGGTGTCAACCCAGTGCAAGTAGAAGACATAAATTTTGCCACCCAAACATGTCTGAAACAAAATTATTTCCAAATTGAAAGTACCCTTTACAAACAGCTAGAAGGATTGGCAGTGGGATCCCCTCTCAGTCCCCTCTTAGCTGAAATATTCATGGACAATTTTGAAAAACAGTCCCTAGAAAATGAACCCCTCAGTAATAATATCAAATACTGGTACAGATATGTAGATGACGTACTGTGTATGCGGACAGGTACCAACAGACAACTGAACACATTCCTAGAACATCTAAATTCACAACGCAAAAACATGCAATTCATCATGGAGCTAGTTGAAAAATCCATTAACTTTTTAGACCTTAACATAGATATCACCATAAACACACATACTTCCAAAATTAACAGAAAACCCACAACAATAGACACAGTAATACCCTCAAGCTCACAACACACAAACATGCACCCTTCCATTCCATGGTACATCGCTTCACATCCACACCAACGTCAAAAGAGAATTTCCAAACAGAAGTAGACTCCATTAATAAATTGCATATAACAATATAACCCAGAATTAGTTGACAAAATCCTGCACAAGAAACAAAGAAGGAAAACCTTGCCCTACATTTATGCCCCCTCTGCAATAACAACCACACCTAGCGGTTCTAGGCGCTCAGTCCGGAACCGCGCGACTGCTACGGTCGCAGGTTCGAATCCTGCCTCGGGTATGGATGTGTGTGATGTCCTTAGGTTAGTTAGGTTTAAGTAGTTTTAAGTTCTAGGGGACTGATGACAACAGATGTTAAGTCCCATAGTGCTCAGAGCCATTTGAACAACCACACCAAAAACCAACTGGTGTACTATTCCATACGTAAGCAAGCTATCACACAAACCAGCCAAAACACTGAAGTCCCAAAACTATAAAACATCATTTTATGTAAGAGGCACTGCAGATAATCTCCTATTCAATAGCAAGGACAAAACAGATAAACTAAGCAACAGTCGGGTCTACAAAACAACTGCACTGACTGCAGTAAACTGTACATTGGTCAAACGGGCCAGGCCATATCAACAAGGCTGACTGAACATGAATGCAGCAGGAGATTAAATAAATCAGACTCCACCTTTGCTGAACATGTGCTCAAAGAAGGATACAAATATATAACACACACAGGAGTGCTACATATAGCCAACAAAGGCAGAAAACTCAGCCTACTAGAAGCACTTGAAATTAACAAACACTTAGCCCTAAATCCCCAGCTGATTCTAAGTGACCAATTGCAACTGAGCACATCACCACTCTTAAACTTTTCACCACAAAGTAAACCTGCTACTAACCACAAAATGTCCCAATAGTAAACAAATTCACACCCCAATATTATGTAATATCCCTTAATTGTTTACATTCCCAACTGTAACTCAACTGTAATAATTTAATACTTGGTATACATTAATGCACAATTTTTCTAATAAGAAACTGTAACCTCCAAAGAAAACATCGCTGTTGTACAACCAACAATTAGTGTCCAGTGCAACTGTTCACAACAAATGCAAAAAATTGTAATTTTGTAATAATGTGTATTCTAAATAATTCTAATTGTTGTCATACATGGTACTGACAAACCATAAAATGTGATTTACTAAGTTAAAGAACAGTTTTACAGAACAAAAAGTCAAAAGACACGTTTTAGAATTCCAAAGCCAATACCACGACTAAAGATCGTATGTAAGTGCGTTATATCTTAGCCCAGAATGATTGGTTCGTATGAACACAAGCGTCTTGTAAACAATAGCCAGTAGCTATCTGAAGATGGCCTAGTAAGCCGAAAACTAGTTTATACAAAGAAATATCAGTAGAACAAAAAACAGCCTAAGATTTAACCGCCAATATAGAATTGTTCTATCAAGAAGCGCCGGAAGAGTCCATAAATAAGACAACAACTTACTTGCTCGGACTCTCAACACTGACTACCTTGTGGCGCGCTCGGCGCTCGACTATCGACAGTACCTACTGTGACCTGCATGAGGCAAAGATATATGGTACTCAATACGTCGGTTAACGCATTACAAGCTAGACTCATGAGAATTCCATTTCGGAAATCGTTAGGGAATTCAGAGATCAACATTGTCAAGAGCGTGCCGAGAATACCAAATATGACGAATTCCTCTCGCCAAGGACAACGCCAGCTAAAGGTGGCAGGGGAAAATACAGGGAGCGAAAGGCTATTTACAATTTATAAAGAAACCAGATGGCAGTTATAAGAGGCAAGGGACATGAAAGGGAAGCAGTGGTTGGGAAGGGAGTGAGACAGGGTTGTAGCCTCTCCCCGATGTTATTCAATCTCTATATTGAGCAAGCAGTAAAGGAAACAAAAGAAAAATTGGGAGTAGGTATTAAAATCCAGGGAGAAGAAATAAAAACTTTGAGGTTCGCCGATGACATTGTAATTCTGTCAGAGACAGCAAGGGACTTGGAAGAGCAGTTGAACGGAATGGACAGTGTCTTGAAAGGAGGATATAAGATGAACATCAACAAAAGCAAAACGAGGATAATGGAATGTAGTCGAATTAAGTCGGATGATGCTGAGGGAATTAGATTAGGAAATGAGGCACTTAAAGTAGTAAAGGAGTTTTGCTATTTTGGGAGCAAAATAACAGATGATGGTCGAAGTAGAGAAGATATAATGTCGACTGGCAATGGCAAGGAAAGTGTTTCTGAAGAAGTGAAATTTGTTAACATCAAGTATAGATTTAAGTGTCAGGAAGCCGTTTCTGAAAGTATTTGTACGGAGTGTAGCCTTGTATGGAAGTGAAACATGGACGATAAATAGTTTGGAAAAGAAGAGAATAGAAGCTTTCGAAATGTGGTGCTACAAAAGAATGCTGAAGATAAGATGGGTAGATCACATAACTAATGATGAAGTATTGAATAGAATTGGGGAGAAGAGAAGTATGTGGCACAACTTGACAAAAAGAAGGGACCGGTTAGTAAGACATGTTCTGAGGCATCAGGGGATCACAAATTTAGCATTGGAGGGCACGGTGGAGGGTAAAAATCGTAGAGGGAGACCAAGAGATGAATACACTAAGCAGATTCAGAAGGATGTAGGTTGCAGTAGGTACTGGGAGATGAAGAAGCTTGCACAGGATAGAGTAGCATGGAGAGCTGCATCAAACCAGTCTCAGGACTGAAGACCACAACAACAACAACAACAACATGGACAACGCAGTGGTGGATTGCCTTCACTTAACGTTCGCGAACAGCTGTTTCTGTATACAGTTGTCAGTGCTAACAGACTAGCAGCTGTGAGTGAAATAACCTCAGACATCTGTGTGGGAAGCACGGCGGACTTGCCTGTTAGAACAGTGTGGTAAAATTTGGTTTTAATGCAGTGTGGCAGAAGACTACTAACGCGAGTGCCTTTGGTAACAGGACGGCGTCGGCTGCTGCGTATCTCCGAGGGTCGTGACCATATCGGTTGGACCCAACACGACAGGAAAAACGTGGCCTGATCAGAAGAGTCACGCTTTCAGTTCGTAAAATAACCGCTTCTAGAATAGCGTAGCGTTCCAAAGGATTGGAAAAGGGCACAGGTCATCCCCGTTTTGAAGAAGGGACGTCGAACAGATGTGCAGAACTATAGACCTACACTCCTGGAAATTGAAATAATAACACCGTGAATTCATTGTCCCAGGAAGGGGAAACTTTATTGACACATTCCTGGGGTCAGATACATCAGATGATCACACTGACAGAACCACAGGCACATAGACACAGGCAACAGAGCATGCACAATGTCGGCACTAGTACAGTGTATATCCACCTTTCGCAGCAATGCAGGCTGCTATTCTCCCATGGAGACGATCGTAGAGATGCTGGATGTAGTCCTGTGGAACGGCTTGCCATGCCATTTCCACCTGGCGCCTCAGTTGGACCAGCGTTCGTGCTGGACGTGCAGACCGCGTGAGACGACGCTTCATCCAGTCCCAAACATGCTCAATGGGGGACAGATCCGGAGATCTTGCTGGCCAGGGTAGTTGACTTACACCTTCTAGAGCACGTTGGGTGGCACGGGACACATGCGGACGTGCATTGTCCTGTTGGAACAGCAAGTTCCCTTGCCGGTCTAGGAATGGTAGCACGATGGGTTCGATGAAGGTTTGGATGTACCGTGCACTATTCAGTGTCCCCTCGACGATCACCAGTGGTGTACGGCCAGTATAGGAGATCGCTCTCCACACCATGATGCCGGGTGTTGGCCCTGTGTGCCTCGGTCGTATGCAGTCCTGATTGTGGCGCTCACCTGCACGGCGCCAAACACGCATACGACCATCATTGGCACCAAGGCAGAAGCGACTCTCATCGCTGAAGACGACACGTCTCCATTCGTCCCTCCATTCACGCCTGTCGCGACACCACTGGAGGCGGGCTGCACGATGTTGGGGCGTGAGCGGAAGACGGCCTAACGGTGTGCGGGACCGTAGCCCAGCTTCATGGAGACGGTTGCGAATGGTCCTCGCCGATACCCCAGGAGCAACAGTGTCCCTAATTTGCTGGGAAGTGGCGGTGCGGTCCCCTACGGCACTGCGTAGGATCCTACGGTCTTGGCGTGCATCCGTGCGTCGCTGCGGTCCGGTCCCAGGTCGACGGGCACGTGCACCTTCCGCCGACCACTGGCGACAACATCGATGTACTGTGGAGACCTCACGCCCCACGTGTTGAGCAATTCGGCGGTACGTCCACCCGGCCTCCCGCATGCCCACTATACGCCCTCGCTCAAAGTCCGTCAACTGCACATACGGTTCACGTCCACGCTGTCGCGGCATGCTACCAGTGTTAAAGACTGCGATGGAGCTCCGTATGCCACGGCAAACTGGCTGACACTGACGGCGGCGGCGCACAAATGCTGCGCAGCTAGCGCCATTCGACGGCCAACACCGCGGTTCCTGGTGTGTCCGCTGTGCCGTGCGTGTGATCATTGCTTGTACAGCCCTCTCGCGGTGTCCGGAGCAAGTATGGTGGGTCTGACACACCGGTGTCAATGTGTTCTTTTTTCCATTTCCAGGAGTGTATATCTCTAACGTCGATCAGTTGTAGAATTTTGGAACACTTATTATGTTCGAGTATAATGACTTTTATGGAGACTAGAAATCTACTCTGTAGGAATCAGCATGGATTTCGAAAAAGACGGTCGTGTGAAACCCAGCTCGCGCTATTCGTCCACGAGACTCAGAGGGCCATAGACACGGGTTCACAGGTAGATGCCGTGTTTCTTGACATCCGCAAGGCGTTCGATACAGTTCCTCACAGTCGTGTAATGAACAAAGTAAGAGCATACGGACTATCAGACCAATTGTGTGATTGGATTGAAGAGTTCCTAGATAACAGAACGCAGCATGTCATTCTCAATGGAGAGAAGTTTTCCGAAGTAAGAGTGATTTCAGGTGTGCCGCAGGGGAGTGTCGTAGGATTCACAATATACATAAATGGCCTTGTGGATGACATAGGAAGTTCACTGAGGCTTTTTGCGGATGATGCTGTGGTGTATCGAGAGGTTGTAACAATGGAAAATTGTACTGAAATGCAGGAGGATCTGCAGCGAATTGACGCATGGTGCAGGGAATGGCAATTCAATCTCAATGTAGACAAGTGTAATGTGCTGCGAATACATAGAAAGATAGATCCCTTATCATTTAGCTACAAAATAGCAGGTCAGCAACTGGAAGCAATTAATTCCATAAATTATCTGGGAGTACGCATTAGGAGTGATTTAAAATGGAATGATCATATAAAGTTGATCGTCGGTAAAGCAAATGCCAGACTGAGATTCATTGGAAGAATCCTAAGGAAATGTAATCCGAAAACAAAGGAAGTAGGTTACAGTACGGTTGTTCGCCCACTGCTTGAATACTGGTTAGCAGTGTGGGATCCGTACCAGATAGGTTTGATACAAGAGATAGAGAAGATCTAACGGAGAGCAGCGCGCTTCGTTACAGGATCATTTAGTAATCGCGAAAGCGTTACGGAGATGATAGATAAACTTCAGTGGAAGACTCTGCAAGAGAGACGCTCAGTAGCTCGGTACGGGCTTTTGTTAACGTTTCGAGAACATACCTTCACCGAAGAGTCAAGCAGTATATTGCTCCCTCCTACGTATATCTCGCGAAGAGACCATGAGGATAAAATCAGAGAGATTAGAGCCCACACAGAAGCATACCGACAATCCTTCTTTCCACGAACAATACGAGACTGGAATAGAAGGGAGAACCGATAGAGGTACTCAAGGTACCCTCCGCCACACACCGTCAGGTGGCTTGCGGAGTATGGATGTAGATGTAGATGTAGATCTAAAATCTACTGTTAGGGATCGAGTGTCGGAAGTTCCATGCGGCTTTCGCGGATGATGCTGTAGTATACAGAGAAGTTGCAGCATTAGAAAATTGTAGCGAAATGGAGGAAGATCTGCAGCGGATAGGCACTTGGTGCAGGGAGTGGCAAGTGACCCGTAACATAGACAAATGTAATGTATTGCGAATACATAGAAAGAAGGCTCCTTTATTGTATGATTATATGATAACGGAACAAACACTGGTAGCACTTACTTCTGTAAAATATCTGGGAGTATGCGTGCGGAACGATTTGAAGTGGAATGATCATATAAAATTAATTGTTGGTAAAGCGGGTGCCAGGTTGAGATTCATTGGGAGAGTCCTTAGAAAATGTAGTCCATCAACAAAAGCGGTGGCTTACAAAACACTCGTTCGACCTATACTTGAGTATTGGCCATCAGTGTGGGATTCGTACCAGATCGGGTTGACGGAGGAGATAGAGAAGATCCAAAGAAGAGCGGCGCGTTTCGTCACAGGGTTATTTGGTAACCGTGATAGCGTTACGGAGATGTTTAGCAAACTCAAGTGGCAGACTCTGCAAGAGAGGCGCTCTGCATCGCGGTGTAGCTTGCTGTCCAGGTTTCGACAGGGTGCGTTTCTGGATGAGGTATCGAATATATTGGTTCCCCCTACTTATACCTCGCGAGGAGATCACGAATGTAAAATTAGAGAGATTCGGGCGCGCACGGAGGCTTTCCGGCAGTCGTTCTTTCCGCGAACCATGCACGACAGGAACAGGAAAGGGAGGTAATGACAGTGGCACGTAAAGTGCCCTCCGCCACACACCGTTGGGTGGCTTGCGGAGTATGTATATGTAGAATGTGGCACAGGCGTCACGTGGTCATGGACCAAAGCTGTTAACAAGGCACTGTGCGAGCTGGTGGTGCGTCCATAGTGGTATCGGCTGTGTTTGCATGGGATGGACCGGATCCTCTGGTTATGTTCGGCTACTTGGAGACCATTTGCAACGATTCATCGAATTCATGTTCCCAAACAACGGTGGCATTTTTATGGATGACAGTGCGCCATGTCACAGTGCCAGAATTGTTCATAATTCGTTTGAAGAACACTCTGGACAGTTCGAGCGAACGATTTAGCCACCCAGATCGCCCGACACGAATGCCATCGAACATTTATGGAACAATATCGAGAATTCAGTACGAGCACAAAATCCTGTACTGTCAACACCTTCGCAATTACGGATGGCTGTAGAGGCAACACGGCTCTGTATTTGTGCAGGGCACTCCCAGCGACTTGCCGAGTCCAGGTCGCGTCGAGCAGCTGCTGTACGTCGGACAAAAGGAGGTCCTACACGACATTGGGAGGTATCCGACGAGTTTCGTCACCTCAGCATATGCTGCCCTGCTTGCACTCTGACGAACTGTAAGGGTGGCAGGAGCAGTGGCTCCGGCAGTTCACACGGCATATCCTGTCTAAAGGCGTCTGTCCCGTTTTGCATTCTCAGAGACAGGCTACAAAAGAATTTGTGTTTAAAACAGCTGCTTCCTCGAGATTATAGTGTTACAATTATGGCCGGCCGGTGTGGCCGTGCTGTTCTAGGCGCTTCAGTATCGAACCGCGCGACCGCTACGGTCGCAGGTTCGAATCCTGCCTCGGGCATGGATGTGTGGGATGTCCTTAGGTTAGTTAGGTTTAAGTAGTTCTAAGTTCTAGGGGACTGATGACCTCAGATGTTAAGTCCCATAGTGCTCAGAGCCATTTGAACCATTTTTTGTTACAATTATAGCATTCACTGAACACATGCTGCAGTTTTTCCTGAGATACAAACATTTCCTCAGGCAGAAAGTATTTTCCATACATGAAAAACTGTTCTGAGCCACTACATGGTCATGTACCTTGGACCAAATTGCATTCAAATTTAAAACTGTTTGAACTGAGGAGTTCTTGTCAATATTGTTCCTGTTGTGTTGGCTGAAGAGCCAACACCGTGTTACTAGAGGACGCCGAAATGCACGCGTTTTAGCTCACGCAGGCTGGCGTGAGGAGGGAAGAACTAAACTGACGTGAGGTCTTTAACATTACAAGGAATTAGAATTCAGAAAGCTGCCGTAATTAGTTTGATACTTAACTTTAATCCATTAATGACGAACTTCCCTCTTCACGGTACATGATTCACAATATTATCTGTTCAGGAGACATAGTAACTGAATATGGCGCCTTGCTAGGTCGTAGCAAATGACGTAGCTGAAGGCTATGCTAAACTGTCTTCTCTGCAAATGAGAACGTATGTATACAGTGATACATCGCTAGCAAAGTCGACCGTACAACTGGGGCGAGTGCTAGGGAGTCTCTATACCTGCCGTGTGGCGGCGCTCGGTCTGCAATCACTGATAGTGGCGACACGAGGGTCCGGCGTATACTAACGAACGGCGGCCGATTTAAAGGCTACCACCTAGGAAGTGTGGTGTCCGGCGGTGACACCACAGTTCCTAACAGTATATGTGTTACATTATTACTGTACCGCACACCGATAATCAGTAAGAGAATTTACGTTAAGAAAAAGCCGAAACATTCTCCGCTAGTTCCTCTGGTTTTCACGTTAATCTGGTTTGGGACTCTGTAGCGCCAATCAAAACGAAACAAAGCAGTTAACAGAGAGAGAAGATAACTGACGTTTCAAACAAAGTACCATAAACAAACTGCCTGTATAAGTATGCAGAAGTCCATTGAAATCTATTGAATAGCAGACCTACCTGTTAGCGCTGCATGTTCGAAGTCCAACTGTGCATCCCACGTCACTCAGCGAGACATATTACAGCTTGCTGCCTCAAATTTGAATCTCAACTGACATAAAAACCCCACTCGCAGCGAACATGAGTCATAAAAAAATTTAATTAACTCGTAAAAATCTTAACCTCTCGGTGGCTTAGACTGTAATAACTCTGAAACGATACCTTCAAGAATTCTTTTGATGTATAGTAATAACTCGCTATCGTTTGTTCACTGCCATACATTTCTTAGCCTCAAATAGCAATATATGCAAATCATGCTACTGAGATATATTACTCGTCTCTAATTAAGCATGGCAATAGTTATAACTTATCAATAAATATCTCTCTTTCTCTCTTTCTTTTATGACAAATTATTAAACGTAATCGATATAGGCCTATATGAATATCTTTTGCTTTCTACTTCTTTTCTTGTTAAACACTATGTCGTAATCAGAAAAATTGGTTCAAATGGTTCTGAGCACTATGGGACTTAACATCTGAGGTCATCAGTCCCCTAGAACTTAGAACTACTTAAACCTAACTAACCTAAGGACATCACACACATCCATGCCCGAGGCGGGATTCGAACCTGCGACCGTAGCGGTCGCGCGGCTCCAGACTGAAGTGTCTAGAGCCGCTCGGCCACTACGGCCGGCACGTAATCAGAGCTGAGACAGGTTGTCAGTTGGTCGTAATGTTTAGCAAAAATAATAAGATCTTTGAATGTCACCGACAGTGCCTAAGTACTACCAAACTTCGTTACCAACTGTTATTTCCTCTAAAGAGTCTTTTAAAATGTCAATCTGGTTTACTTTCTGTGTCCTTTTTTCTATCTTTTACGTTAACTACCCGAAAATATCAAACATTCCCAGTTACGTTTTTAATTTCACTAAATGGCGCATTTACGATCAACTAGCAATTACCATTTTAAGTTGAAAGAGGAACTCTTCTTTATTTACTGCTTCCAGAGTAGAGTATTTCTTATTATCCTTAAGCAGATTCATTTACTGATTCTGATTGCTATACCCGATTTAGGTAAATGCTGCAAATATTCCCTCCCTTTCTAGTTGACTTTACCTACATAAACTCAGCCCGCATCTCGTGGTCGTGCGGTAGCGTTCTCGCTTCCCACGCCCGGGTTCCCGGGTTCGATTCCCGGCGGGGTCAGGGATTTTCTCTGCCTCGTGATGGCTGGGTGTTGTGTGTTGTCCTTAGGTTAGTTAGGTTTAAGTAGTTCTAAGTTCTAGGGGACTGATGACCATAGATGTTAAGTCCCATAGTGCTCAGAGCCATTTACATAAACTCAGCGCAATTAATGAAATTTCTACGATACTACAATAAGAAATACTACATCTATCTACAATAACTGTAATTCAGAATACATTCCCTCTTTTATTCTTCAATCACGTAGCATCATTTCATTGGAAGCTTTTAATGTATGTCAATACAGTATTCTCGACATAAGTGATCGAGTGCCAGCAACAAAGTAATACTCCCCAAATCGACGATAATAGAATCAATAAAAATAAAACAAAAATACTGAATGACACCGCCTGTTTCATCCTGGCAATTACCAATCAAAGCAAAACTGTCTCTTCGCACACTGGTGCTGTAATTTCCTATTTGAAGTGACTTCTAACTTTGCAAATCTCAGTTTACTTACGTGCGGCTCCTTAGTGGTTCCACTTTATTGTGCTGCGCTCTCAAATCGTCTAAGAGTACGATCTATTAAACAGTTCGTGGGCCAATTCAAACTAACGAGCCAAATGATATGGGCCTTACATATTGGGGCCGAAAATTCCACCAAAACGCACTCGATACACTTCAAACAACCTAATCCACCACTGACAGACCAACAAACAACCCAAATACCCCCGAGCGAGCTGTAGGCAACTAACAGTACGTCAAAAAATCAGATACACCCTATATTACAACAAAATTCAATTACTAGTTTGCACCAAAAAGCAATGAGACGACGAGGCCATCTGGATGCATTTTTAATAACTTTACTCACGTCTTGACCACACTTTTATTTTTCATCAACCTTACGCGTTTCGACTTTCTGGCACTTTTAAAGGCATTGCTATGTCAGTCACATAAATACATTAGATACATTGTGTCACGTCAACATTCTCGAGGACGAGACAAGTGCAAACTATTGCAAACTACTGCACTAGTGCAAACTATTGCACTTGTCTCATGCTCATTAAAAATGAAGAAACGCGTGACGCCATCTAGACTTTTTTGGCTACAACATGCGTAAAACTTCTGTCATGCAGGCGCGTACCATGCATGTAGAAAAATGGTGTTACACATCGTGTAAGTTATCATACACATCAAATTATATATTTTCATTTGATTTTAGAACTCAAATGTCTTCTCATGCCGAGAAATATTACAGGCGTACAAACCGCGCACCTGACACAGGACAAACCACAGCATCTCCAGTTTTATAGGTGTACAGTAGTTACATCAATTGCACCAATTTACCAATTTCTTTTATCAGGATTCACGGAGGTCATGAGACCGTAACTCCTTCCTCTCTACACGACACTACCGATACGAACAAAAAAGGTACTCGTGGATGAAGTTAAACTTCTTAGCTGCCACAGCTCTGATATTCTGTGCGGCATATAATTATACTCTTCCCCACACGGAACTTCAAACTACAACGTCAGGATACTTTAGGAAATGCTGGAAATTAATAAACCAATATTCTCCAACATACAAAAATAAAGTAACACCACTGACTAAACCGAGTAGTCATCAGCGACGACAAACTCACAACCCTGAGACAGTGAAAGCTGAAGTAGACGAGACATCCTAATTACCGACTTGGACTGGAGTGATCACGTCTCGCCTGGCGTAAGCGTCTACTTCTACATATCTACATCTACATCTACATACATACTCCGCAATCCACCATACGGTGCGTGGCGGAGTGTACCTCGTACCACAACAAGCATCTATTCTCCTTGTTCCACTCCCAAACAGAACGAGGGGAAAATGACTGCCTATATGCCTCTGTACGAGCCCTAATCTCTCTTATCTTATCTTTGTGGTCTTTCCGCGAAATGTATGTTGGCGGCAGTAAAATTGTACTGCAGTCAGCCTCCAATGCTGGTTCTCTAAATTTCCTCAGTAGCGATTCACGAAAAGAACGCCTCACTTCCTCCAGAGACTCCCACCCGAGTTCCTGAAGCATCTACGTAACACTCGCGTGATGATCAAACCTAACAGTAACAAATCTAGCAGCCCGCCTCTGAATTGCTTCTGTCCTCCCTCAATCCGACCTGATAGGGATCCCAAACGCTCGAGCAGTACTCAAGAATAGGTCGTATTAGTGTTTCATAAGCGGTCTCCTTTACAGATGAACCACATCTTCCCAAAATTCTTCCAATGAACCGAAGACGACCATCCGCCTTCCCCACAACTGCCATTACATGCTTGTCCCATTCTGCAATGTTACGCCCAAATATTTAATCGGCATGACTGTGTCAAGCGCTACACTACTAATGGAGTATTCAAACATTACGGGATTCTTCTTCCTATTCATCTGCATTAATTTACATTTATCTATATTTAGAGTTAGCTGCCATTCTTTACACCAATCACAAATCCAGTCCAAGTCATCTTGTATCCTCCTACAGTCACTCAACAACGACACCTTCCCGTACACCACAGCATCATCAGCAAACAGCCGCACATTGCTATCCACCCTATCCAAAAGATCATTTATGTAGATAGAAAACAGCACTGGACCTACCACACTTCCCTGGGGAATTCCAGATGATACCCTCACCTCCGATGAACACTCACCGTTGAGGACAACGTACTGGGTTCTATTACTTAAGAAGTCTTCGAGCCACTCACATACTTGGGAACCAATCCCATATGCTCGTACCTTAGTTAGGAGACTGCAGTGGGGCACCGAATCAAACGCTTTCCGGAAGTCAAGGAATATAGCATCCGTCTGATACCCTTCATCCATGGTTCGCAAGATATCATGTGAAAAAAGGGAGAGTTGCGTTTCGCAGGGGCGATGCTTTCTAAAGCCGTGCCGATGCATGGACAGCAACTTCTCTGTCTCAAGGATATTCATTATATTCGAACTGAGAATATGTTCGAGAATCCTGCAACAAACCGATGTTAAGGATATTGGTCTGTAATTTTGAGGATCCGTCCTTCTACCCTTCTTATATACAGGCGTCACCTGCGCTTTTTTCCAGTCGCTCTGGACTTTACATTGGGCAAGGGATTCGCGATAAATGCAAGCTAAGTAAGGAGCCAATGCAATAGAGTACTCTCTGTAAAACCGAATTGGAATCCCATCAGGACCTGGCGATTTATTTATTTTCAACCCATTCAGCTGCTTCACAACCCCAGGGATGTCTATCACTATGTCCTCCATACGGGAATCTGTACGAGACTCATATGGCAGTATGTTTGTACAATCCTCCTGCCTGAAAGATTTCTCAAATGCTAAATTTAAAATTTCAGCTGTCGTTTTGCTGTCTTCCGTTGCCAGGCCAGAATGATCAGTGAGTCACTGGATGAAAGCCTTCGACCCGCTTACTGATTTCATGTAAGACCAGAATTTCCTTGGGTTTTCAGCAAGATCTTTTGCTAAGGTATGACGGTGGTAGTGGTTTAATGCTTCGCGCATCGCTCTTTTTACAGCAACACGAATCTCTACTAACTTTTGCCTGTCCTCATTCTCCCGATCTTTCTTGTACCGCGAGTGCAACTGTCTTTACTTCCTGAGCATTCTCCGAATTTCTCTGTTAAACCATGGTGGGTCTTTTCCGTCCGTAACCCACTTTTTCGGCACATACTTGTCCAGTGCGTGATTTACAATGTGTTTAAAATTTGCCCATAATTCTTCCACGTCCATCGCACCGGAAGTAAATGACGTCGATTCATTTACTGAGTGGGATGCTAACAACTGCTTATCTGCTCTTTCTAGTAAGAATACTCTCCTAGCCTTCTTGACCGATTTTTTAACTTTCGTAACCATAGTCGTAATGACAACATCATGATCACTAATCCCTGTCTCATCACTGACACCGTCGATGAGGTCTGGTCTGTTCGTGGCTACCAGATCTAAAATATTTCCATTACGCGTTGGCTGTCGATTTAGCTGCCCAAGACAGTTTTCGGATAATGTGTTCAAAGGTAATTCACACGACAGCTTGTCTGTACCACCTGTAATGAATCCATAGACATCACAGGTAGGTAGGTTGAAGTCGCCTCTGACTAATATAGCACGATCCGGGTACTTCTGCGATACAGAATGTAGAGTCCCTTTGAATGATTCTAAAACTGTCACGGTGGAACCTGGTGGCCGGTAATAACACCCCAAAATTATCTTTATTTCCACTAGCCCTGTTAAACGTGTCTAGATAACTTCACAATCACACTCCCATCTCAGTAGACACAATATTTTTGTCAACTGCGATGAAGACACCAACTCCTACGGTGTCTAATCTGTCTTTCCGAATTACGTTCCAACCATCAATAAATATTTCAGAACTTCCTATCTCAGGGTTCAGCCAGGCCTCAGTCCCGAGAATAATTTGCGCGCCACACGCTTCCTGGAGGGCAGTAAATTCAGGAACTTTATTCCGAACACTCTGAAAATTTACTGCTAATATCTTGATAGCTGAAGCGTCTTTAAACTGAACGCGTCCTGATTTCCCTGCCTGCACGTCGACTGGTGAGTGTTCATCAGGACACCTCGCACTACTGCCTAGCCAAGCCTAAAGAACCGCATGTGCACGCCACAAGTACTCTGCTACCCGAGTAGCCGCTTCCTTTGTGTAGTGCATCCCTGACCTATCTAGGGGCGTCCTACAATTCCGCACCCAACAGCGCAAGTCTAGAAATCTGCAGCCAAGACCGTCACAGAGTCGACGAAGCCTCTGGTTGAGACCGTCTACTCGGCTCCAAACCAAAGGACCCCAATCCACTCTAGGAACGATGCTGCAAATAGAGAGCACTGCTTGCACCCCGCGTGCGAGGCCAGCTGTCTTCACCAAATCGGCCAGCCGCCTGCACGAACTTAAGATCGCCTCAGAACCCAAGCGACAGGCATCATTAATGCCGACGTGAGCATCGACTTGCAGACGACTGCACCCCGTACGCTCGATAGCCACAGGCAAGGCCGCCTCCACATCTCGGATGAGGCCCCCCGGCAGACAAACCGAGTGCACGTTGGATTTCTTTCCAGCCCTGTACGCTATTTCCCTAAGGGGCTCCACCACCCGCCTAACGTTGGAGCTCCCAATAACAAGCAAGCCTTTGCCCCCGGGTGCCTGATCGGGCCCTGCTGAAGGAGCGGCCACCTGCCCACTGACAGGATGAACGGGCGAGAGGCCAGCCGGCCAGCCTCCACATTGACCCTCCGCCTCGAGCGACGCGAACGAGTTGCAGTCCGCCATTCACCCTGAGGTGAGGGCGGCCCCAACGCGCAGGGTACACTAGAAGGTGCCTCGGCGGCTGAGTCAGTGGAGGCAGCAAGCGACGCACCAGACCCTCCACCGTCGCTGCACCTCGAGGCAGCAGCCTGAAGGCGGCTGACCGTGGCCAACAGCACGCTCAGCTGCTCGCGAACCGCGGCCAGTTCCTCCTGCGCCCGCACACAGCACGCACGCACCCTATCCATCCTACTGCTAATGTCTAACGACTCCACGAATTTATACTCTACGGCCATCAATAACCAATATTATTATTCTCAAATACGAGAATACGCAAGGATTTTATGTAATTAAATATGCAAGCGCACAAACACTCGGAAAGAAATTAAGAATCAAACTACAAAACAAATATGAAAGCTAAATATGCGACTCGCTACTGCACTGTTGCTGCACTGATACTTCACCAGCGGCTGCTCAAGGCTCACATATGCTGTCATGAATTAAAATACACTTTATCAACAACCAAAAAAATTCACTTGCTTCAAGACTGTACTTGATCAACCGTTGTTGACTCACTATGAGCAGAAACAAAGCTAGTTATGCTTATTATGCCATAACTGAGGAGCTGACATTCGCCGCTCGTACGAAACCTTCGAATCCAGCCGCCTTCTCCTCTTACAACGGCACGTTGCCCCCACTGCTGCCCACCCGGGGCGTCAGCAAACGTCACACATCTATTTTAAGAATGTTTAATTCTTCTAATACACTGCTGGGAAAAAAACAGTACAGCCTTTGTAACGTAGCTACAGCCAATATCTGCCTATGTTCGTCAGTGAAAATGGACTCGATAAGCAACCCGAGCTAACAGTAATCGAAATCTAATCCGCATAACTCTGTGTGCGTGTTGTATAAGTGTCAGTTTCACTGTCATTTAAGCCCTCAACAGGTCGTTGCACGAAAAACTTAGAACTCACAATTGGATAAACTATCTGAGTGCGTATTTGATTAAAAATTTACAAGTAATACAGAATCTGACAACGGAATTTGATGGACAAGAGTACATGACATTTTGCGGTGTGTCAGTGTCTCTGTTTTGGCCCTAAGTTTTGCACTCACCTCTTTAGACGACTGTCTTTTTCCACGTGCTTTACAGCAATTCGCATCAGCATGCAGCAGCAGCGGCTGAAGCTTATTGTTACTAAGAATGAATGTAATAAAAAGGAGTTTGCTGGGGTTCTGTTAACTATCATATAGCTTTTGAGAAGGGATTTCATTAATTAAGTCTTGAGAATCATCATGAACAAGTATTAATAATGACAGACATATGTCTCAATAATTGCTGAGTGCCAGATTAGCAAATTATTTCAATTTCTCAGTTGCAATAACTTTTCGTAACCACAGCAGTTATATATTAATTAGATTTGGTGAATAGTTATTATTATTTTGAGGCTAAGGAGGCTTCTTTAACTGACAAGCAAAAGATGGGATTTTTGAAAACTCTGACTAACAATCACGAGCTTAACCCGGCAATTGCTTTTGCGCTATGCTTGCAGGCGTAGTTAAGGCATTTAAATCTCTCCTGGCCGTATAAATGAAATCAGACCTTGAGTGTGGTAAGGTCTGCCATCACCGACGTGAGGGCAGCGTGACACGTCTCCTGTCTCCCAGCTCTCGACCTACACTACTACTTCCACTCTCGTAGACAGACCTCGTCTCACAACAATGCTTAAAATCGCGCTCCCATGTTTCGCCCTCAGATTGTCACTATCGATATCATAGTGCTTACACAATGCAAAGAATAGCGTTAAGTTGGTATATAGTGTTACGTAACGGAAAGTTTTGACACACTCCTTACGCTTTTTAGGTGTTTCCAATTACTCAAGATTTACGAGGGGCGTTTGAAAAGTCCGTGCAAAGTCCGAGAGATGGCACCACCAGCGGGTATCGAGATCATGTTTAGTTAGTAGCGTCTTTGGAAAGAACGCACACTAAGTTTCAGCCATATTGTTCTATTTCTTTGAGTGCGGCATTCGTGTGAACAAAGGAAGTCGAGTGATTGTCAAAATATGGACGATAAAAAATTTCGTGTGGGGATTAAACATTACTTTATGAAAGGCAAAACGCCTCAGGGGACTAAAGCGGAGCTTGATAAACATTACGGTGATTCCACACCTTCTATTAGAACAGTTTATAAGTGGTTTCAGAATTTTCGGAGTGGCCATATGGCCACAAGTGTTGCTGAAAGTTCTGGACCCCCTGTGGAGGTTACAGCTCCAGAAATCATTGATAAAATCCATGATACGGTGATGTATGACAGAAGAGTTAAGGTGCGGGAGATTGCTAGTGCTATGGGCACCTCGAATGAACGGATACATAATATTTTGCATTAACATTTGGACATGAAAAAGTTTTCTGCAAGATGGGTGCCGCGATTGCTCACGCTTGACCAAAAACGGAATCGTGAGAAGTGTTGCAAGGATGGTTTGCAGCCATTCAGGAAAAATCTGCAGGCCTTTAAGCGTCGTTTCGTCACTGTGGATGAAACATGGATACATTACTATACTCCTGAGACCAACCAACAATTTAAACAATGGATTACCAGTGGAGAATCTGCACCAAAAAAGGCGAAGACCTTTCCTTTGGCCAGAAAGGTTATGGCGACTGTCTTTTGGGATTCGCAAGGGATAATCCTCATCGACTATCTGGAAAAGGGTAAAACAATCACAGGTGAATATTATTAATCGTTATTGGACCGTTTGAAAACCGAGCTGCAAGAAAAACGCCGACGATTGGACCACAAAAGAGTCCTTTTCCATAACGTCAATGCACCAGCACAGATCTCAGCAGTTGTGGTCGCAAAATTATTGGAAATAGGATTCCAACTCGTTTCACATCACTCCTATTTTCCAGACTTGGCTCCCTGTTCCCCAATTTTAAGAAATGGCTGGCAGGACAAAGATTTTATTCAAACAAGGAGGTGATTGCAGCAAGTAGTAGCTATTTTACAGACTTGGACAATTCCTGTTATTCGGAAGGGATCAACAGCTTAGAACAGCGTTGAACGAAGTGTATAAGTCTAAAACGAGACTATGTCGAACAAATAAAAAAGGTTTACTCTAAACACGTGAGTAGTTTTCATTTTTGCACAGACTTTTCCAACGCCTCTCGTATGGTTGCAACAGTGCGCATGGACCACATGAGATGATTACATTTACAGATTAATAGCACAAGCAGTTCTGATGTACCAGGTATTGACCCACGCTGAAAAACCAATATTACTGCATAGTGTAGCCTCCACAGGTGGCAATGCCAGCACTGTCTCTGGCATCCAGTCGATCCTACAGAGGGCGAATACTGTCCTGGGATACGTTATGCCACGCCTGCTCGACCCCTTCACGTAGTTCTGTAAGAGCTGTTCTTGCCCAATCGTGTCCTACATGCGCTGACTGGAGACGAGCCTGCATGTGGTGCTGACCAGGGACGCTGCTGCACGTCTTTGCAGAGCACGTTGAGCTTTACGGACAGTGTGTTGGCGAGCATTATCCTGCTGGAACAAAGCATCACTTTTCCGTTACAAGAATTCAAAGGAACAGGTCTGAGCTGTGCGTGGCTCGTGTTCCCGCCATCATGTATTTTACACTTCCACCTCACTACGTTAATTTAAATTACTACTGTCACTGAGTTGGTGCTTTGCCTGACCGTGACCGGCGCTAGCAGCGCGCATCGATATGTCCTCCCTCGTAGTATCTTTGCTCGACTGCTGTTACTTCCTGGTCGTTGTCTGTCGTAAGGCAGTTCGGATAGCGAGTTCGGGTCGCGAGTTGGGGCTGCCAGTCAGTTGGAACGCGTCTGGAGCGCAGTCCGGATCTGCCAGTTGGGGAGTTGCAGAAACACCGACTCAAAGGAAGGCCTCGGCGCTTGTTGGTGACGTCACGTCAGCTAGGCACGGCGAACGCCAGGTCTGTTGCAAGCAGAAACGCCTGGGCGTGCTTATGACTATAAATTCTCTTATTTTAGGGCAAAATGTTTGGTATTGTTTTGGATGCTGCAGTTTTATTTAGATGAAAGATTTTCTTACTAACGTAAAGCTACAAATGAAGATCATAGTTCTGTATTACTGAATCCTGTCGAAACAAACGTAGATCAATATGAGAAGATGCTTTGCCCCATTGCAAGCTTAGGAAATTTTACATTCAAGTAACTATATTTACTTGATCCATTTTGCTATTGAAACTTACCCCAACCCCCCTTACAATGAACTCGTTTCTTTTATTTATTTATTTATTTTCGTTTTACATCGTCACTGGAACTGTGAACTAATTTACATGTGTAAATGTCCAACTGTTGCCAGTCATTAGATTACAGTCGTTTTCAACGAAAGGAATTATAAACAGGAATCAAAATAGTTTCATACATCGAAAATACTGCTGAGCTTAAACTTTTTTAAACACACACATTAGAAAAGACAAATATTCCCCACTTGCAACTGAAAGGAGAAACTTTATAAGATAAAAAAATTTTATTTGATAAAACAAGTATCTCTCTTTTGCCTCTTCTTCTGTCCCCCACCCCCTCCCCCAACGTGTACAACCGCAAGACATTTCATTAACATTCAGTGTTCCTCGCCCCATAGTCAACCAAGATACCTAAAGAAGAGCACCAATATGTTCACAGTTTCTTATAAAAGCAACCCAGTACAAAAGCAACTTCCTCAGATTTACAAATAAGGTAAAGAAGCACGAATTCTGTTGCTGCTGGACCATGAAGTTGTTTTTGTATATCAATCCTTAAAACAGGTGGAAATTTAAGTTCAGGAGTACATTATTTGTTAAGAAGTGTAATGAAGTGCACAATTAATTGATTGCAGAAACCTCTCAGAACAATGTGTGTTGGTCAACTACCGCCAATAGTTTCACATTTTCCTGTGTCAGAGACGGAGACACCACCATTATGAGTATGCCTGCAACAGACCTGGCGTTCACCGTGCCTAGCTGACGTGTCGTCACGAACAAGCGCCAAGGCCTTCCTTTGAGTCGGTGTTGGTCGCAGTGTGGCACTACTGTAGTCGGGTCGGAGCAGTGAGGTCTGCGCCTACATGGCTCTCCCGACCATTGCCGCCACGCATCACTTGAGCCAGGCCACGGTCTTGGTGGACCGTCGGTCGGTCGTCCTACCGGGTGACGCGTTTTGGCTCGCCGATCGTTCATGAGTCGGCTGTGTGTGTGTGTGTGTGTGTGTGTGTGTGTGTGTGTGTGTGTTGTGTGTGTGTGCGCATCGACTCCCGATTTGTCATCGTGCGTGCTTAGTTACTGTTGAGCATCGTTCAGGTCTTCCTGCAAGTGTTTGTCAGGTTGTGTGTGTAGTTGCCATTATTTCCTCTGACGACTATTTTAGATGTTGTCAGTATTCTGAGTCAGTCGGTCGGTTGCTGCGGACCAGGGAGGATATATCCACGCGGTGCTGTCGGCTGCGTCCGCTGGCGGTCCCCGTGCAGTGTCGGAGCGTGTGTGGAGCTGTCCGATCGCTATGAGCTTCGTGGTTCACCGACCCATGACGTCAAAGCTGAGTAGTGGTTTCAAGTACCCAAGCCGCGTCCATTTATGTTGTGTGGTTCGTTTCGGTGGTTCGCTGTTGGGGAGGTTAGACCAAACCACAACAGTGCACTACAGCCACACTCGTAAACACGGTCGTCATCGTAAACATGTCCCTGCAGATGCTGCTCGCCGACCGTGGCCCCCGTGTTTGTTACAACACGCAACTGAACGTCGGAGGTTTCAAGCGTCAACTTTAGGTTACAATATCTCCGGATCTAATTAACGTTTTACAATGTAACAAACGGCACTGATTACATGTTTGTTTATATGTTCAGATGTGCTAACAAAACTAACGGGGTTCCATTTAAAGAAACGTAGGTTTATGTTAAAAAACATACTTCCGTGCATTCTTTTATGGTTTGTATTAACCAATTACACTAGCCCCTTTCCTCACGTTCGGTCTGTGGAATCGATTCGTCAGTATTTGATGAGGTTTACAAAATATATCCTATATCCAGCGGTAATATTAGGTGACTCACCCTCTATATATATATACATATTGATTTATTATTTTGGCCGCGCGGGACTAGCCGAGCGGCCTACGGCGCTGCAACCATGGACTGTGCTGCTGGTCCCAGCGCAGGTTCGACTCCTCCCTCGGGCATGGGTGTGTGTGTTTGTCCTTAGGATAATTTAGGTTAAGTAGTGTGTGAGCTTAGGGACTGATGACCTTAGCAGTTAAGTCCTGTAAGATTTCACACACATTTGAACATTTGAATTAATTATTTTGTTTGTAATTGTAACTGCATGTCTTTAGTCACTTGAAATTACCTTGTTGATTTTTTTACTATCTCTTGTTTGGGGGCCTTCAGCCGTGAAAGAATTGCATTTTGAAACTCGTGGTAGTAAAAGTTCGACTATGTGTCGCTTTGGTTGTAAATTTGTTATTAATTTACAATAACTTTCAATTTTAAGGTGAAACTGACCCCAACCTTATTTGGCCCTTTCCACAATCCTAATCACCTGTTCTGCCCAGCGGGTTTAGCGGGTGTATCAAGGTCAAACAACATTCTGCACTTACTGAGAGCTGGTTAGCGTACTTTCCAGAAACACGAAAGTTGCAGCTTATCGCACCACAGACCAAAAAGCCTGGGTTTGGGGCCAGCGTGTCTTGGTAGAAAGCACTTTACGAGACATCCCGCAAGGGGTATGCACAAACGACCACCACTTGCGTGCAGGCAGAATTTGCTTTCATCACGGCACGCCATTCCAAGTGGCCCGACTGCACCAGTTAAGCCGCGCACGTCGATACTGTGGCGTGAGTAGAAGAGGAGCTAGAGGTTTGCGTGTTCGTACTCCCACTGCTAATAACCAGTTCGCAACAGTTCGTGTCGACGCGACTCGGCTCACAAGCCCTCTTATCTGTGCTGTGTTAGCTGTACTTTCTGCCACTGCTGCCCTTATAATACGATCCTGGCGAGCGTCTGTGCTGCATGGACCTCCAAACCTCGTCTACGGTGTGAGAATGTTCACGTCACCACTGATACCAGGGTCGTTGCACAGCTGACGCAGCACATCCAACCTGTGCGGCAGTTCTCCAAAAGGACCATCGCGCCACTCGGAAGGCCACAGTTTGATCCCTTTCAGATTCGCTCAGTTGGCTGTAAGAAGCACGAGTGCGTCTTTGTGGCAAGGTTGCCTGCTTGCTTCACACGTTCGAGCTACACTGAGCCTTCTGGCTGCGAGCATTCCCTATTGAAGGGTAGACACAGACAGCACTCTGGTAGCTGTGACACTACGCTGTCAGTTGGTGGACGATGTTGGATCCATTATCAGTACGTCTACTATCCGCCAGGTGGCATATGCCATCATCCGATCAAAATCGACGTCGTCTTTCCAGCAGTGCATTATACTAGCTTAAAATCGATGGCGCCACGGTACACACTCTGAGAATCACGCATGCCAGAGTTCACTCTGCTTGTAATTATGACAGTCCGTATCTTCGCATGTACTATCTTCCCTCTTTTCTCCTTAGATCCCTTGGCATATTCCACTAGATCGTAACGAAGTGGTGTCCATCCCTGCAAACTACGCATTACTTTTATTTAAGTCGCAGTAAATATTCCTCCACTGATACATCTGGACGCTTTAGTCTGGATTCTCGCTTCGGCTCGCCCACTTGCGTTTTTGTGGGCACCAGTGCCCCCTCCCCTCAACAATGGCTGCCAGCGGTCATCACTGTTGTTGTTGTTGTTGTGGTCTTCAGTCCTGAGACTGGTCTGATGCAGCTCTCCATGCTACTCTATCCTGTGCAAGCTTCTTCAACTCCCAGTACCTACTGCAGCCTACGTCCTTCTGAATCTGCTTAGTGTATTCATCTCTTGGTGTCCCTCTACGATTTTTACCCTTCACACTGCCCTCCAATGCTTAATTTGCGATCCCTTGATGCCTCAGAACATGTCCTACCCACCGGTCCCTTCTTCTTGTCAAGTTGTGCCACAAACTCCTCTTATCCCCAATTCTATTCAATGCCTCCTCATTAGTTATGTGATCTACCCATCCGATCTTCAGCATTCTTCTGTAGCACCACATTTCGAAAGCTTCTATTCTCTTCATGTCCAAACTATTTATCGTCCATGTTTCACTTCCATACATGGCTACACTCCATACAAATACCTTCAGAAACCACTTCCTGACACTTAAATCTATACTCGATGTTAACAAATTTTTCTTCTTCAGAAACGCTTTCCTTGCCATTGCCAGTCTACATTTTATATTCTCTCTACTTTGTCCATCATCAGTTATTTTGCTCCCCAAATAGCAAAACTCCTTTACTACTTTAAGTGTCTCATTTCTTAATCTAATTCCCTCAACATCACCTGACCTAATTCTACTACATTCCATTATCCTCGTTTTGCTTTTGTTGATGTTCATCTTATATCCTCTTTTCATGACACTGTCCATTCCGTTCAACTGCTCTTCCAAGTCCTTTGCTGTCTCTAACAGAATTACAATGTCATCGGCGAACCTCAAAGTTTTTATTTCTTCTCCCTGGATTTTAATACCTACTCCGAATTTTTCTTTTGTTTCCTTTACTGCTTGCTCAATATACATATTGAATAACATCGGGGAGAGGCTACAACCCTGTTTCAGTCCCTTCCCAACCGCTGCTTCCCTTTCATGTCCCTCGACTCTTATAACTGCCATCTGGTTTCTGTACAAATTGTAAATAGCCTTTCGCTCCCTGTATTTTACCCCTGCCGGTCATCACTGGATCGCGTAAATTCAGATCAGAAAACAAAATTAAAATTCCACTCGGACCATGCTGCGGTTGTTACCTAACTCGATCGATTGAAATTGTACATACATTTACTTATAATTCCTCACAATTCCTTGTTCCCTTCATTATTTTACCCTGACGGATTATTATCGCTGAGAAGAGCGAGCGCTGCGGGGTGATCTCACTGCCAAGTGTCAAAGTATTATTAAAAGCCAGTTACAAGTTAAAAACGTTAAATAGAAGCTACTGGCAAGTAACACAAATATTCGTTTTCAAGATAGTGGAAAGTAATAAGACATTCAAAAAACTCAAACGTTTTGGAGTACAAATTGGTGCCTGACTAACAAAATATAGCTTAACCATCCAAAAATTATGTAACTATTTTCAATAACATCCAAAATTTTTCTCACCATAAGTGTGTTTAATTGAACAATCAATAATAATCTCCAAAAAGTAGGAGATGTCGAAATTTCAGACCGGTCTGAAGCTGTATTGTATTAACACTCTCGCAGTTAATAAACAAGTCTATATGGTGTCAAGGAAGCCGAACCGTGCCGTGATATTTATTCTGTAAGCGATGGCTGTGTGGGAAACACGTCAGCCAAATGATCGCATTTGAAAGGCCAACGTGCAGTACAGTAAAGTCAAGTAATAATCAAGTCGATGTTAGTTCCAAATAACAACCCTAACATTAGTGTCCAGTTCTGAACTTATTAGGCACTACTTTCAGAGTAAGTGATCTCTAAGGGAGCCAAGTTGTCTTCACAATTCATACAGAAGTATAAAAATTCATAAATTATGTACATTTTATAAAAACAGAGTATCTAAGTGAATAAATGAGTCATGATAACTTCGCGAATTTTAACAATTGAGTTATCTGAGTTCCTTGAAAACATCCTCCATGAATGTCATGAACAACATAAGCTAACTCTGGAAGGAAAATTTGTAACCGTCCCGAAGAACTAAACTCAACGCGTAGCAAGAAGACCACCCGGCAACCCACATACAAAGGCCTAGTCAGTTCTACGCCACCGTTGCCACCCCCTGTCAGGACCAGGCTTGGCCATCTGCATTGTCTCCAGCTGCAGGCAAAAAGAAACGACCATTGAAAAAGACCACATCCTGCATTCTGACGGAATCTGAGCTATGTCGTCTAATGCGGTATACAATGATAGTAAAAGCAGGAAGTAACTGAAATGTCTACACTTCATAAGGGATCATTTTTTACTTTCATTAACACTATTCTATTGAAATTAAGGTGTAATCTGTTGCAAAAGCAAGATTGAGAATGCTTTATGTACGTATTAATCGGGAGTTGGAAAGAAGGGAGAGATAAAAGTTCCATGGCCTGTAAAAGAGCTACTTAAGGAGCCATCTACACCTCTATTTAAGACATTAAGTACACGGCACATTGGTAGCCGCCGTAAGTGCCATAAAACAATCGATGAACCCACCTTTCGTAAGGCTTAATTCCGCCCGCAGCATAGTATAGTAGCTCCGGCATACGTGCGTGCAGACGCTAGTACTGCCGCCGAGCCAGTTTAAACTGGTCGCAACCATACTGTCAGCAACTTGCAATCTCACGAGCGCGATGCCTGTCGCCTCTTACTGCTCCAAGCAGTGCTGGATCTCAACACTGAATTCTTAACCATTTTGTAACGAATCTTTTGAATAACTTTACACACATTTTCAATACTAAGGGACTTACTTTCCTTCCTATACACTCTACACATGACAATTCGACTCTAATTCTAACAAAAACAAAACCGCCAACAGGTAAGTCATATCGACGTCTTCGAGATGCAACTAGCTTCGTTGAGCCGTAAATAATGAATATATGGAAGCAGGGTAAGTGAGATAATTAACAAAAGGAACAACAATCATACCCTTGAACTATTGATTGGGAGACTGATAAGCACCAATATTCGCAATTATGAGACAAGGAGTACAAATCAACACAAGAAATATCATACAAAATATTTAATAATTATTGATCTGTTACCTGAAGGAGACATAAAACTACTTTAAATTAAACCTTGCTAAAGAAAATATTAACGAAACAGTGCAATCTTGCACAGCATTACCGTACCCATAACGTTGACATAACTCAACAACAGCTTTCCTGTAGGTAGACATACCCAAGACATGTCAATCTGTATGGAAGTATAAACTAAAAGGCATAAGGGAATAACAGAGAATACTTCCTACGAAATGTAACTGGAGAATAAGGGAGTTTTGTGTAAGGGAAATAATATTTTTTTTACTTTTGCTTCTATTATGGTTTTGCCACCGCTTGTATCACTATGATGGGTTGCCAATTACTTATGTCGATGTATTATTTTTACTATTGTTCATTTTGTCCATGTTTTATTTATGTTATTATCAGTCTATTTGAGAGACTTGCTAGAGTTTTGCCAGAAATAGTAATCTAGTATAGGGTACCTGAACCTAATGCTTCTATGTTTTACTTTGTAGTTAGAATTATGGGGATAATTATTCAATTTGTGGGATTCCAAGTATACCAGAGAAAGTTCCCGAGTATTGCCAATTACTTAAGTGTTTATTAATAATGTTCTAGTTAAGAAACTATTGTGGAAGGGTAATTTAAGATGTAACCATGTTTTACTTCATTTTTATTTGAATGTTTATCTGGCCGGACATACCACATGCCTACACCCATGATAGGTAATGTAAACAGAGGGAATCAGGTTCACAGGATGAGCAAGCTTTGGCCACATACCTAGCCTGTTGGATGAACAAGAGAACCAAACCCGCAGGGGCACGTACCTTATGTTACGCGGCTGGCACCCACGCGGACCCTTAGCTGTCTGTGTCGTTCCTTCGCTTTTCAGTTTCGAGGCACAGTCCACCCTAACCACTTTCATCTTCCAACTATCAACAGAACTATTCAGTTCAGGTGAACTAACCCGGTTAGACTTTAATTTTGTTGTCGAAGAAGAGTTCACGGGAACAGTGTTCTGTGCTCTCTGACGACAGCTGATCAGGCACCATCAGACACGAACCGTGTCTAGCCCGCAGCTAAACCATCAGTAAGCAGATATCTCCATTCAAAACTTGAGCCTTCTTTGATACTATTTTTCCGTTGTATTTTACAAAGGAATACCGACTACTGAAGTAGTAGCATTTAACTGTATGACGTGTCTCAGGACACTGTGATATACCCAAGGATAGAGGGTGATGTCTGGTTTTAAGAAGAAATATGTAGCAGCTATCTTGGAATCACAGAATTGTCGTATACACAGTTAAGTAGGCGATACCATAGTATCAACGATGCGCCGTACACTCTACCTTCATAAAGGAGATATCCTTCAGAAATTACGCTCAATATAGCTGTTTCTAACTCAATTCCCTGCGCTTTCTATGTCCACTATGGAAGTCTCTCGCTTCTCGTCAAGTTTTGCTTTTCTCCTCTCGTTATCAACAGTGTAGACATCCAATCGCACAATCTTTGTATCTGAGAATAGGAACCCAACTTTCATAGTCCCAGGCAACGAGATGCCCCACCTGCACAAAACTAGTGTCATTTTTCTTTGTCGTTTTCACTCATAACTTTATGGTGTTTAGCAAGAATAATGAGAAACTTATTCTCATAATGTGAACATTATCGCACTTGGATGGTTTGCCCAAAGTGGCATTTAACTTTGATTACTTATTGATATAGCATATGCAGCAAAGTAATATGATATTTGTGTACCTCATTTTTATATTTCATGTTTATGTAACAATTATGTTTCGGCTAAAATTGATTCCATAGGAACTTTGTTACAGGGTGTAACTGACACTATGTTAAAAACTTTAATTACTTCGTTTTGCAGAATGCTAATTGTTTAGCCTTCGTTGATCAGTTAATAGGGAGTGTTTGGGTTAATTTTCGGGGACTGGGAGGGTGAAGCTGTGGCAAGTCCGTTCTGTAGGGAATGCTGATCACACTTCTCCCTCCGGCACCACAGTGAAGCACTGGAACAGTAGGGGAACATGGGTTGGGGGGTAGAAGGGTTTTCCTCTCTTTGGGGTCTGTCATCTTTTCTTCTTCAGGAGCCAACTTTCCGAATCTTCAACTTCATTTCTTACTTATGGTCATAGTACCAAGCTATACTTGCCTCTGTCTGCATGCATATGTCTCTATTACTGAGACCCTTCTCATTTGCTGTGTCAACACTTGTGGTTGTTGACTGAAGCCTATTATATAGGAGGATCCGGGTAACATCATTTCTGCACTATTGAGGATACTGAATTTACTTGAATATCCTTTATGTATAATAACTAAGTAGATAATTGTTGTGACGTATCTGTCATTTATGAACAACTTTACTAACGCATTATGTAATTTTAATCAGGACCCACTGTAACAAGGCATCTAGCATGATGTCACGCGTAATCCCATTTCTGATACATGCCGCCTTGACATAGCGCCATATTGATTGTTTTCTTGGTCACCATTGAATAAACCATATCGATTACGCAGGTCTATTCCCCTTTATTCAGTAATGCTATGCCCTCTTTTTGTAACATTTATATTAATCACTTCTCACTCTGAATCCCATAAACCTCTACTCAAATCCAGAAGTTTTTGTGCAGAATTGTGTTGTGCAATTGCACAGCGCACATGCGCACTGCATGCTGCATTTGACAGCCGCAGCCGCACGAGATTCGGGCTTGCAGCCAGCTGCCTCTCTGACGTAGCCTCCGTGCAGATCTTTAGGAAACGGTTCCTGTTGGAACACCACTTATAACCTTTCATGCCACTGTGGCTTACTCAATATACATGCCCATTTACCTACGCTTTTTATACCTGAAAGCTCATTCGTGATTCCATTGTGTGGTGTGCGTACTGTTAAGACCTTCGGTACACACACCATCAGATTATTTGACTTGTCGCTCTAACGAAGTAGGCGAGTGTCAGCAATATGTCTCGTGGTCTTATCGTGGCGTGTTTATCTTCTGCCGTTAGGTAACAATAATAATAATGGCGTGTGACGAGGGATTCCCGTCGGGTAGACCGCTCGCCTGGTGCAAGTCTTTCGATTTGACGCCACTTCGGCGACTTGCGCCTCGATGGGGATGAAATGATGATGATTAGGACAACACAACACCCAGTCCCCAAGCGGAGAAAATCTCTGACCCAGCCGGGAATCGAACCCGAGTCCTCAGGATTGACAGGCTGTCGCGCTGACCACTTTTTTTTTTAAATTTCGTTGAATGGTTTTTATTTATTGTGATGTTTCCGCACAGGTGAATTTGAGCATCAACTAGTGCGTAAGAGATTAGAAGCATCCAAAAAGCGGTAGTTCTCAACTTTTACATGATTTCGTTCCACAGCTACCACAGCTACCAGGGGCGGACTGCCGTTAGGTCAGACTATAGAAATGCCACTTGCATGCTTAGATTAGCAGATTAACGGTAACCAACTTTAAACAGAACTTGATTCATTTTCACACACATTTATTAAAAATAATAACAAACATGAAAATTACTTCACTTGTTTCTGGATGCTATTTACAGTTGACCATCTGAAGTTCCTTTGGTATTGGTACGTTAATCTTATTCTCACATATATCTCTGATACTTGCGAAAAGTGTCTATACATTTATCTTCATGGCTATGTACAGGAATATGGTAATCTTATTAGGCGCAGACTGAAACTTGACTATAGACTGGTACAGACAAATGTAGAACTCGTACAGACTGGTACAGACTAATGCAGAGTGGTACAGACTGGTGCAGACAGATGCAGACAGACTAATCTGAAGTCTGTACACTCGTTATAATACCTCGCGCGTTCAGGTATCACAACGCGAGTGTGATCCGTGAGGAGAAAAGGTTCTACATTAGCAGCAATCTCATTGGCTGCGTTACATATTAATACGCGGATCGGCGGAAGCAGAATTTGGTCCGTCTCTACGGCAGCGCCATCTCGTGGTGCGCAGACGTCGAGCACTGCGCCTGCACTGTTGCGCTTAGTGGGGCGCGATCTAATGGGAAAGTTGTGTACGCGCTGACTACACGGAACTATGTACACAACACGTTGTCAACTGATTTGCCCGCTTTATCCAATATATCAAATGATCTCCTTTTAATGTCAATTGATGACCTTTTAAAAAATGAGCAAGGACAAATTTATTACGCTCGCCTGTTAGCACACCTAAATGAATGGCAAACAGCCACTAAACTACATACAACCATTACACCCAGTGCCACAGTAACCCCAGTCACTGTTATTCTTATTATTGTACAAAAAGGGGTTTTGTAAACGGTTAAGATCGTCCCGTTCAATGGTTCCAGAACCCCAGCCGCAGGGCGAATATGGCCCATGACCAGAAGAAACAACCTATCAGGCATGTGCCCTCCCTTAGTTTTAAGAGTGCAACTGTGTTATCAACCAATGCAAAAGCTTATGCAGCATAGTGAAATACTTCCCCAGTGTTAACCCCTTTTTTAAATGTGTGTGGAACGTGTGAACCTCCCTTCATACCCCACTGCGCTGAGTTCAAGCGAACAGACCTGGCCACTGCCACGCCCCCTTCTCGCCAGCAGCTTGTGCGCTGCCCGCTGAGGACAACACACCAAGCCACCTCGCGCCACTCGATCTTCATGTGACTCCTCTGGTGATGTGAATATTGAGCCGTACAGCTCATATCGATAGTGCCACTCTGGTGGTTTATCTTTCCTGCCACGGTCAGGGCGGTAAGCAGCGCCCTCTGGGGCCTGCACAAGGAGTAACGAGGCGAGGTCCTGTGGGAGTGTGCTCCGGGACGTGGTGGAGGACGGTTGTCGGGTTGACGCAGCGAGTGTGGGACCGGACCTATCGCATGGAGACATACAAGTTGACTCTGAACGGAAGGCGCCTTAGCAAGCAGCGGGAAGCGGGCGTTCTGTAATTTGGGTGAAGGAGTAACGATTTTTGCATTGGATGTCCCAGTGGTTCCCGAGAGTTGTGGTGGCTGCTTTCGGAGAAGAGAATTGGCAAGAGCTTGTGTCTACGCTCTTTTCCGTACGATGTTGCTGCCTGCCGTTATAAGTGGGTGAAAATCAGGCGCTTGTATTGACTATATGGGAACTGGTGATGTAAAATTGCATTTGTGATTGAGTCTCACTTGTACTGTGACAATTTATAGGCGAGAACTGTGGTGGTTTCGTTAGGTCTGGTTCTTTGCTGTGCAACTAAGGGAGTCAGTTATTTGGGGTAACTGAGGGAGCACCATTATATTGGTCTTAGTGATACGTTCTCCACGTTTTGTCTATGGCTTTGCGAATCGAAATCGTGGGGGAGTACGCGTGTGAGTAATTTGCTATTGTAGTGGTGGTTATGTTGTAAAGACTGTTCTCTGGTGTGTTAAATCACGCGCTGATTTGTAGCCAATCTAAGCAGAAGTTAACGTTGCTACTTGCTAATGATTGGCGTTGTTTGTCTTTTGATTGTGGATGTGCTCACGTTTAAAAAAAAATTACAGCTACTATTCATAACGGTTGTCCAGTAAGGAAATTAAGCTCTTATCATATGCTGGTGTGTTTGCCTACCACATTGGCTTTCTATGCAGTAACTGAAGGAATGTGTATGGTGGTTCAAGATTGTAGGCTGACTAGTATTTGAACTGGTGTTGAGGTTAAGGGCGAGATCAGCATCCCGCAAACCCACACGCTGCGCGTGGTTAAATGTTCCGCTATTGCGGAGCCGGCTCTCTGTTCTTGGATTTTGTAAGGATACATAATGAGTGCATCGCTGTAGTTTTTCGCGTGCTAAATTGCGGGGTGTCGGTGCCGTCCTAGGGCTAGACTTGTGATGTAAGTTATGTTGAAAGGGAATTAACTGTACCAAACTTAAGAGAGCTTTTAGTTTGTTTTAGGTCTGTACATGGAATGATGATATTTTGTCGATTGCGGCAATAACTTCCTGTGTGGGGAGATCCTCTGAGGGACTTGTATTGTACTGTTGCAGTGCAGTCCATCTGAAACGTGCTGCTTAAAACTTGGGACTGCAGCTCTCTGGTTTATATATTACTGTTTAATCTCAAATGTCTTCGATGTAATATGGTTGTTGAGGATTATGTAATTTTGACCGTTGATTCCTTAAAGGAAGTATTTCGTTTTAAAATATGCGCTCGGTCAGAGCCTATTTAACTATGATTTTAACTTATCCTTCAAATTTTCTAGTCTTGCTTTCTTAAAAGGCTTTCAGTTAAATGATTGCTATTTGCCTGTTTAAATGTTTGAGTGACTTCAAGGAAAAGAATATTACTTTGTAATTTGTACTGATTGTTCTTTTGGGTAATACCTCACTTATGTGTTCAATAAATGAGTGTCTAGTCAATGGTGATGCACTGTTCTATTGCTAGCCTACCCCTTCCACTCCACTCCTTTTGAGCTGCTTTGTGTCGAAATTGTGTTCAGAACACCCCTCTAACCTGACACCTCAAATATGTTAATTTTGTTTAAAAAAAGAGAACACTTGGCATGTATGCCACATTCAAACAACACTTGTTCGCTCATTTAATTTTGTTCTGATGTTTTGCAACTAATGTGATTTTATTCTGATGTTTTGTAATGTTTATGTCTTGTTTTGTAAACACATAATATTTTTGACATGTGTAAGGCCTTTTGTGACCCTTAGGAGGTCTTTAGGGTCCCTAGACCCTCCAATAGGATAAGGCCCCTGCCGTCTTCTGTGGGAGCTCTTAATATCCAAGTAATGTCTACTTTGTTTTGCAACCTAAAGTGATCTACATCTAAATTACTCACTTTTTAAGAGAATTCACTTACGTTCTCCACTCCCACAGAAGGGGAGGAGTGTAAGGATGAGGCAGACAGTAGGCGATTTTACTTTATTATACAGGGTGCTACAAAAAGGTACGGCCAAACTTTCAGGAAACATTCCTCACACACAAAGAAAGGAAATATGTCATGTGGGCATGTGTCCGGAAACGCTTACTTTCCATGTTAGAGCTCATTTTGTTACTTCTCTTCAAATCACATTAATCATGGAATGGAAACACACAGCAACAGAACGTACCAGCGTACTTCAAACACTTTGTTATAGGAAATGTTCAAAATGTCCTCCGTTAGCGAGGATACATGCATCCACCCTCCGTCGCATGGAATCCCTGATGCGCTGATGCAGCCCTGGAGAATGGCTTATTGTATCACAGCCGTCCACAATACGAGCACGAAGAGTCTCTACATTTGGCACCGGGGTTTCGTAGACAAGAGCTTTCAAATGCCCCCATAAATGAAAGTCAAGAGGGTTGAGGTCAGGAGAGCGTGGAGGCCATGGAATTGGTCCGCCTCTACCAATCCATCGGTCACCGAATCTGTTGTTGAGAAGCGTACGAACACTTCGACTGAAATGTGCAGGAGCTCCATCGTGCATGAACATGTTCTAGCAGCACAGGTAGAGTATCCCGTATGAAATCATGGCGGTGAATCGAGGAAGTACAGTACATGCTGACGAAACTAAAATGAGCTCTAACATGGAAATTAAGCGTTTCCGGACACATGTCCACGTAACATCTTTTCTTTATTTGTGTGTGAGGAATGTTTCCTGAAAGTTTGGCCGTACCTTTTTGTAACACCCTGTATTACCTTTCAAAAGGTAACTTTATTTTTCTTGTTGTTCTTGTGCAGCGTCGGCTGCCTGCAATTTTTCCATCCCACATTCCAGCAACAGGAAGTCAGCACCGTGGTAGGCAATCTTGATCATGAGCCTCCCTCGTGTGCTGACAAAGTAACAC
Source organism: Schistocerca americana (assembly GCF_021461395.2). NCBI lineage: Eukaryota > Metazoa > Arthropoda > Insecta > Orthoptera > Acrididae > Schistocerca > Schistocerca americana. The sequence continues at coordinate 135,187,439 of NC_060127.1, forward strand.
TGTCTCTTCGACGCTGACCAGACCACGCTCTGGAAAGCTCCATTGCCACTCCCACGGGTTTCTCAGTCCTTACCAATCAGGGCGGAGGAAGCTGTGTGGTGTGTTGAATGTACCCGGCCGCCCATCGGCGGGCCCGCTCTCTTGGACGCGCACCCTGTACCAGTGAATATCTCCCGCTTCTCCCGGTGCTGTGGCGCCATGGACTTCGTTTTCGCAGACACCAACCTTCGTTAGCTTCACAAACTATGTTTCTCCAAACTCTACGCTCTGGCTCACTCTCGCCTACCTAGGCCTAACGATGTGACCCTTCATAAAGCAAAAGTGGTCAGTAAAAGATCTATTACTTCAACACTTTTAATCCTTCCTTCACGCCCACAGCCTTCCCATCCGACCGTCCTGTACAGAAGAAAATTTTTGGAATAGGTTTGTCTAGGTAATATATTTCAGTGATTAACATTGCAAGATCGTATGTCAGTACAAGCGCGAGATAAGATGTGAAATGGTGGTACATTTGTAACCACTGTAAACACCGGAATGTTGTTGAATGCAAGCGACCAAACATGCATGCATTGTGCTGTACAGCTGCCGGATGTCAGTTTTTAGGATGGAGTTGCACGCCTGTTGCACTTGGGTTGTCAATATAGGACAGTTAACACTGTTTGTGGATGATGTTGTCGTGCGATGGTGTCCCGTATCTGCTCGACTGGAGACAGACCGAGCAGGCCAAGGGAACATGTCGACAGTCTGTAGAACGGGATGGTGGGCTACAACAGCGGTGTGGGAGCGAACGTTATCGAGATGGAAAACACCCACTGGTGCTCTTCATGACGCAAATGACGCTAATCTGGAGTCAGCGGAAAGCACAATAAAGGCGTCTGGCTCGGAGTTGTCTTTGAAGTAACCGATTTGTAAAAGTTGGTTGTGTCACTGTGGTGCCAACTGCTGCAGTCATGTACAGCATGTAGTAGCAGTCATGTAGAGTGACTACATTTCTCCTGTCTTTCTGCAGTATCGCAGAAGGAACGTCCAGATTCTCGGAACCTATTACACGACCTTGTTCAAACTCACTGACTAATATCAGATCGCATAACAATGGTATTTAACGCTCGGCCGGCCGGAGTGGCCGTGCGGTTCTAGGCGCTTCAGTGTGGAACCGCGCGACCGCTATGATCGCAGGTTCGACTTTCGGCGGGTGAGCATTTGGATGAATACATTATCAGCAAGGGCATTTTGTGTAAAAGGGTGGGACGTATCAAGGAGCTTAAGATCCGTGTACCAGGCACCCTAACATTCCCAGCTTTCCATCATTTTCACAACTCGTTGACTGGTGGGAATTTAGGAACCTATAAGACCTTGCAGAAGATTAAGGAGACGTTAGAGAAATGGTCTCTCGGTGTCAGTTGTGTCGTGTTGCCAAACTGAATAACGCACTTCAGCAGAGGTTCCTTAGTTCTGAGGGCGAATCTTGCCCCATGGACAAACTCTATATTGATTATGTGGGGCCCTTGCCTCGCACCAAACGAGGCCATCGGTATGCATTAGTCATTATCGACGCTTTTTCGAGGTTTACCTGGCTTCTTCCGAGTCGTAATGTGACTGCTGCCACCACCATTGCGCATTTAACTAATGTATTTAGTGTGTTTGGACCTCCCAAGCAAATCGTCAGTGATAATGCACTGGCCTTTCTTCTGTTTTCAAAGCGGTGTTGAGCATGTAACTTTTTTCTTTGTCATCAGTCTACTGACTGGTTTGATGCGGCCCGCCACAAATTCCTTTCCAGTGCTAACCTCTTTATCTCAGAGTACCACTTGCAACCTACGTCCTCAATTATTTCCTTGACGTATTCCAAACTCTGTCTTCCTCTACAGTTTTTGCCCTCTACAGCTCCCTCTAGTACCATGGAAGTCATTCCCTCATGTCTTAGCAGATGTCCTATCATCCTGTCCCTTTTCCTTATCAGTGTTTTCCACATATTTCTTTCCCCTCCCATTCTGCATAGAACCTACTCATTCCTTGCCTTATCAGTCCACATAATTTTCAAAATTCCTCTATAGCACCACATTTCAAATGCTTCGATTATCTTCTGTTCCGGTTTTCCCACAGTCCATGTTTCACTACCATACAATGCTGTACTCCAGACGTACATCCTCAGAAATTTCTTCCTCAAATTAAGGCCGGTATTTGATATTAGTAGACTTCTCTTGGCCAGAAATGCCTTTTTTGCCATAGCGAGTCTGCTTTTGATGTCTTCCTTGCTCCGTCCGTCATTGGTTATTTTACTGCCTAGGTAGCAGAATTCCTTAACTTCATTGACTTCGTGACCATGAATCCTGATGTTAAGTTTCTCGCTGTTCTCATTTCTACTACTTCTCATTACCTTCGTCTTTCTCCGATTTACTCTCAAACCATACTGTGTACTCATTAGACTGTTCATCCCGTTCAGCAGATCCTTTAATTCTTCTTCACTTTCACTCAGGATAGCAATCTCGTCAGCGAATCGTATCATTGATATCCTTTCACCTTGTATTTTAATTCCACTCCTGAACCTTTCTTTTATTTCCATCATTGCTTCCTTGATGTACAGATTGAAGAGTAGGGGCGAAAGGCTACAGCCTTGTCTTACACCCTTCTTAATACGAGCACTTCGTTCTTGATCGTCCACTCTTAGTATTCCCTCTTGGTTGTTGTACATATTGTATATGACCCGTCTCTCCCTATAGCTTACCCCTACTTTTTTTTAAATGTCGAACAGCTTGCACCATTTTATATTGTCGAACGCTTTTTCCAGGTCGACAAATCCTATGAAAGTGTGTTGATTTTTCTTTAGCCTTGCTTCCATTATTAGCCGTAACGTCAGAATTGCCTCTCTCGTCCCTTTACTTTTCCTAAAGCCAAACTGATCGTCACCTAGCGCATTCTCAATTTTCTTTTCCATTCTTCTGTATATTATTCTTGTAAGCAGCTTCGATGCATGAGCTGTTAAGCTGATTGTGCGATAATTCTCGCACTTGTCATCTCTCGCCGTCTTCGGAATTGTGTGGATGATGCTTTCCCGAAAGTCAGATGGTATATCGCCAGACTCATATATTCTACACACCAACGTGAATAGTCGTTTTGTTGCCACTTCCCCCAATGATTTTAGAAATTCTGATGGAATGTTATCTATCCCTTCTGCCTTATTCGACCGTAAGTCCTCCAAAGCTCTTTTAAATTCCGATTCTAATTCTGGATCCCCTATCTCTTCTAAATCGACTCCTGTTTCTTCCATCACATCCGCCAAATCTTCACCCTCATAGAGGCTGTCATTGTATTCTTTCCACCTATCTGCTCTCTCCTCTGCATTTAACAGTGGAATTCCCGTTGCACTCTTAACGTTACCACCGTTGCTTTTAATGTCACCAAAGGTTGTTTTGACTTTCCTGTATGCTGAGTCTGTCCTTCCGACAATCATATCGATGTCTTCACATTTTTCCTGCAGCCATTTCGTCTTAGCTTCCCTGCACTTCCTATTTATTTCATTCCTCAGCGACTTGTATTTCTGTATTCCTGATTTTCCCGGAACATGCTTGTACTTCCTCCTTTCATCAATCAACTGAAGTATTTCTTCCGTTACCCATGGTTTCTTCGCAGCTACCTTCCTTGTACCTATGTTTTCCTTCCCAACTTCTGTGATGGCCCTTTTCAGAGATGTCCATTCCTCTTCAACTGTACTGCCTACTGCGATATTCCTTATTGCTGTATCTATAGCGTTAGAGAACTTCGAACGTATCTCGTCATTCCTTAGTACTTCCGTATCCCACTTCTTTGCGTATTGATTCTTCCTGACTAATGTCTTGAACTTCAGCCTACTCTTCATCACTACTATATTGTGATCTGAGTCTATATCTGCTCCTGGGTACGCCTTACAGTCCAGTATCTGATTTCGGAATCTCTGTCTGACCATGATGTAATCTCATTGAAATCATCCGTATCTCCCGACCTTTTCCAAGTATACCTCCGCCTTTTGTGATTCTTTAACTGGGTATTCGCTATTACTAGCTGAAACTTGTTACAGAATTCAATTAGTCTTTCTCCTCTTTCATTTCTTGTCCCAAGCCCATATTCTCCTGTAACCTTTTCTTCTACTCCTTCCCCTACAACTGCATTCCAGTCGCCCATGACTATTAGATTTTCGTCCCGCTTTACATACTGCATTACCCTTTCAATATCCTCATACACTTTCTCTATCTGTTCATGTTCAGCTTGCGACGTCGGCATGTACACCTGAACAATCGTTGTCGGTGTTGATCTGCTGTCGATTCTGATTAGAACAACCCGGTCACTGAACTGTTCACAGTAACACGCCCTCTGCTTTACCTTCCTATTCATAACGAATCCTACACCTGTTATACCATTTTCTGCTGCTGTTGATATTACCTGATACTCATCTGACCAGAAATCCTTGTCTTCCTTCCACTTCACTTCACTGTCCCCTACTATATCTAGATTGAACCTTTGCATTTCCCTTTTCAGATTTTCTAGTTTCCCTACCACGTTCAAGCTTCTGACATTCCACGCCCCGACTCGTAGAACGTTATCCTTTCGTTGATTATTCAATCTTTTTCTCATGGTAACCTCCCCCTTGTCAGCCCCCTCCCGGAGATCCGAATGGGGGACTATTCCAGACTCTTTTGCCAATGGAGAGACACTTCTTCAATTACAGGCCACATGTCCTATCGATACACGTTACGTGTCTTTAATGCAGTGGTTTCCATTGCCGTCTGCATCCTCATGTCGTTGATCATTGCTGATTCTTCCGCCTTTAGGGGCAATTTCCCACCCCTAGGACAAGAGATTGCCCGGAACCTCTATCCGCTCCTCCGCCCTCTTTGACAAGGCCGTTGGCAGAATGAGGCTGACTTCTTATGCCGGAAGTCTTCGGCCACCAATGCTGATTATTTATCAAAATTTAGGCAGTGGCAGGGATTGACCCCGGGACCGAAGACGTTCTGATTGTGAATCAAAGACGCTACCCCTAGACCACGGGTACATCCTACCACTCTGTGTTATCTGCAGGCGTCCTTTGCGGAAAGGGTCAATCGTAAACTTATTATCTTTCATCAGAAGTCTCCCTTGTCTTAGTTTTTCCTTCAATACCGGCAGCCATGAGGTTTTGAAGGCTACTCTGGTTTCCTTGGTGTTGGTTTAACCTGTTAATTCCCTCCCTTTCGAACTTATGGGTGATTCAAGACCTACTTCCTGCAGAGATCACCCCTCAACTCGTCAAGGAAAACTGGAATCGTGCAAGGTGCAATATTCTCAGGACCCACAACAAACAAGTTGATCGTTATAATCAGCGGGCCTTCAGGGGTAAGCCGGACAATCAGGTGTATGTCCGCAATTTTCCCGGAAGGGAAGCGCGTATTGGCAGGCATGGTAAATTTATGCCCTGTTTTCTGGGTCTTTGTACGATGATGCAGATTTTAGGCCCAGTTAATTATCTTCTTGCTAAGGACAACCGTACTGGTAAGCAATACCGGGTCCATCTTAATCAAATTATGTTTGGTTAAGCCGCTAGTTGGGTCGTTGGGTCCTCTACACCCCCCCCCCCCCCGGGCCATCGGGGTTTCTCCTTGAGAGGGGGAGATTGGGCCGTGATCTGGCTCGCGTTGGAGCCGTGGGTAGGTTTCTGCCAGACCGTATCGTTTAGTTGGCACAGTTGCACTATTTGTCTTCTCCTCGTGTTCAATGGCACCACTCAGTTTCGTAAGCATTGCCTGTCCGCTAGTGGCAGCAGTGGTGCTTATCGATATGTAGTTCTGCTGCCCTCTCTTTGGGGCGAACTGGTGCTTCTTCCTTGTGGTGTGAGTGTGGAGTTCGGTTGGGGACGGAGCAGCAGACAGGTCCGTGAGAGCGGAAACACGGCGGGACCGCTGGCGGCGTGTGTGGACTGGCGGATCGAGGGGTGCACGACCTCGTCGAAACCGGATCCCGCATCTTTAAGTTGAGTGCATTGTAATTCGAGTAGATAAACCTCCAGCATTGCGAAATCGCGCTATTATCCAGTGGCTTGGGTTCGTGTTGCTCCTTGTAGGGTCCCTGGGGCGAAAAGCAGTGAGCAAAGTACATGGGGAAGGTGGATCTGATTTGCCTTCCTGACCTTCTAATTACTTTTTACTATTTTCAGCTTCTTAGGTTGTTAAGTTCAACCAGCGGCATTTTTCTGTCTTATGGCCGCTAACGCACCAGTTACCAGCCCTGGGGATTTGTGTATATAACGGCAGTGTACGTACCCACGCCATGCTGCCACTGTCCAGTGAGGCGTGTAAGTTTGACAGCTTCTTGATTTTAGGTTGGGTGGCGTTATTCTACGTTAGTGGTAGTCTTTCGTTCTTGTTCCAGGCGCTCGAAGCACAGTATTCTGTGGGCAGAGCTCAGACCACCGGTTCTGGCTTTGGCATAATTTTACATCTTGCATTTGTTTTGCTGGATGTCAGATAGCCTCGCCAAGATTATCATTAGTCGCTCGTTAGACTGCCACTAGTCCGAGTTAACATTTTTTGATCTGAATGCAACTCTTGGCTGCCTTTCTCTTGGCTCGTGAAAGTGTTTTTGGTGTGACCTACTCAAAGGTCGATTCCTGGAGGACCGTCTGTCACTGGCCTTTGTGTTTTATTTTATTATTGTATTATTAAGATATCATCGTTCGTCTCACCTGTTTCGTGGTCTGTTGTTTTTTTAATTAACTTTTGCTATGCCATTCACCATTTGACAGTATATTTGTTAAATTTTTATATTTGCCATTTTGGCGTTAAAGGCGTTCAGCCATAATTGCTACCACATTGGCATCTTTTCAAAAATTATTTACTGTCTGTATTTTATGTTTTTTAATAATTGCCATTTTGGGCGTTAAAGGCTTTCAGCCATGATTGTGGTTACGTGCCTTAAAAGTCTAATGGCGACCTGATTGGTTTGTTTTCAAAAATTATTTATTAAAATAAATGAATGAAATTGCAAAGCAAACCAATAGTAATTGATTCGGGCCCCATCCACAATCGTAACCCAATCCTGCCTTCCTTAATTACCAGGTCTGATCTATGTAATTGGTCCTTACTTTGAAGCGTGGCTTAATTGCCGCTTCATGTGGGTTAACATGACATTTGACAACTTTAGTCAGATGCTTAACTAATTTTTTAATTTTCTTCAGTTGTTATATTCAATGAACATTACAGTAATCACCCCTGTGGTTATTCTGAATGGTGGCAAATAATGTGTTGACTTACTTTTTTATCATATTACAATTTTTACATTACCATTCCCATCCCATCCTGCTCGTGTGAATGAACTTGTGTGAATGGGTTAAGTCAAATTTTGAGGTGTAGTTTCGTTTGGTAGAGGTGACTTGTAGTGCACGGTGCCAACTTTAAAGAGAGGGTGAGGTGACTGTCATTTGTCAGAGAGTCAAAGATAGTGTCGGTGAGCAGGTAGGCCAGTCAAGTTGGCAACAGCCAGAGGGATGTCTTCCCGCTCTGGAGGGTTGCCTTTTGAAGTCGCGGAACGGTTAGTGGGTGGCACGCTTGTGGTCAGTGAGCGGGGCAGTATCAAACAGAGATGGGCAACAGTTTGAAAAAATAGTGGTGCATTTGTGTTGTGTTGGAAATAATTGTGAGTATAAATACCACAATGCACCACGACAAAAGGCATAAAGTATAAATTTCAGTTCTTGAGTCATAAGAAGTGCTATAAAACTTCAGTGATGATAGCGTGTGCGGGTCCAAAGGAAATGTTCGATTAAGAGTTTTATACTCACTATTTGGGATCATCCTATTGAAAATTAATTGTGTTTTCGTTTCGGGATGCTCTGATGTAAATTATATGGGGTTCAGTTCAATAATTTCGGTTGTTTCTTTGTCGGTTCGAAAATACTATCGCGACGAAAAGTGTGGTTACCAATAAAAGGCTCACTATGTGTGCGTGTGTTTTCCAAAGTAAACCAAGTGAGTTAACAAATCTGTAAGTGGGGTTCAATATGATTTTCGTGTATTTTTGGTAAAAGAACTTACAATAACTTGGAGGTTAGAACACATGGTGGAGGCCTCACTTTGGTTCGCGATTTTGTTGCCAGATTCTATCGTATTACAGTGAAATCCACGATAAACATTTGCGTAGTAAGTGTAGTGTAAGCTGTACGATAAAATTTTTTCAGAATTTTTTTGGGGGCTTACGTTTGTGATGAACTTGGCCGTATTCATCAGTGTGGGACACAGACACACATTAACGTAGTATTGGGGGGGGGGGGGGGGGGGGAAGTATTCAGTTTATTTGTATCAAATCTAAATTACTATTCCTTTAACGGATATTGGGGGCTTTGATTTCCATAACTTGTAGCATTTTTTGTTGTTTGCTAAGGAAACGCACCCACGTGGTCGCGAATTTCATTATGGTAATACATGTGTATGATTACTAGACGCCACAGTGTGCAGTAACTGAACGTAATCGAATAAAACTAATTCAATCCGTGTATTCCCATTCTTTTTGCACTGAGTTAAGAGTAGTTTTAAATGTATGCATGTGGCATAGTCCGTTCCGAGCCTTGTCCTATTCTGAGTGGCGTACGCTCACCGATTTCTTCGTATTTATTAGAGCCTGGCTTTTTCCACAAGCTCAGGTAAATCCATCCCATTTCCTAGTCATTTAATAATGAACAAGTAATGGAAACTAAATTTGTGTGCTGGTGAGACTACTAAGAAATATCATGTATGGTGAAGAAAAAGCCAAACTATTATGTAAGTTGAAATTTCATTTGGCTCTGAATAAGGATGTATTTTCCTTTGAAATGGAGCTGTACAGTAGGCAGCAAATAAAAAATTATTTTTATAATTTTCTTGGGTGTTTTGAAAAAAAAAGCTTTCATTGCCCAAATACACGTACCCCCACTCCTTTGATTGGCCCTCAATATTTAGGTCTGGATTTCAGCTGCATTTCAGTCAATTTAATCAAATAGTGCACTTCGTTTAATTTAGAGATTTAGTCTGAGTAACAAGGAGGTTGATAGTACGTGATGAAGGTTTGGGCGTGCTATAACGAAAGATCAAGTCAGGTCGATATATATAATAGTTTGGCTTTTTCTTCACCATACATAATATTTTCTTAGTAGTCTCACCAGCACACAAATTTAGTTTCCATTACTTGTTCATTATTAAATGACTAGGAAATGGGATATATATATATATATATATATATATATATATATATATATATATATATATATATATATATACATATATTCCGTTGCGCATAAACAAATAATACAATGCTATATTAAATTTCCAAAGATAACTATGAGAGCAACTCCCCTTCAACTTCATTTAAGATACCATGAAGATAAAATACATGCACAATTTCTTACTGAAGTGCTACTGGCTCTCTTAGAGGAATTATCACTCGTAACGCGTAGGCGTATGTGGTACTAGCGCAATGTGTGCCCGAGTTGTGTCTAGCAAAGCGTTCACCCTGCTCTTTCCTCATCGCTGGATAGGACGAAAAGGTTGTTATCAGTTAGGCTTTACGTTCGACTGCGATAGAGCGTGTTTATCCGCTTATTGTAATTAAGACACTTACCTCTATGAGTTTCCTTAAAACAATGGCCTACTCTGGATCGAATCCACAATGTACGACAACCCAATACGATTTAGACTGAGGTGACAAAAGTCATGGGACAACTCCTAATATCGTGCCGGACGTCCGTTTGTCCGGCGCAGTGCAGCAACTCGACGTGGCATGTGCTGGAAATCCTCTGCATAGAAATTGAGCCATGCTGCCTCTATAGCCTTCATAATAGCGGAAGTGTTGCCGATGGAAGATTTTCTGTACGTGCTAACTTCTCGATTATATTCCAGTAATGTTCGATTGGTTCCCAAATCATTCTCTCGAACTGTCCAGACCGTTCTTCAAACCAATGGTGCACAAATGTGGCTTGGTGACAAGGCGCATTGTCATCCACAAAAATTCCATAGTCGTTTGGGAACATAAACTCCATGAATAACTGCAAATGGTCACCAAGTAGCCGAACATAGCCATTTCCAGTCACTGATCGGTTCACTTGGCCCAGAGGACTCAGTCTATTCAGTTTAAACACAGCTCACAACATTATGGAGTCCCCACCAACTTGCACTGTATCTTGTTGACAACTTGGATCCATGGCTTCGTTGGGTCTTTTCACACTCGAACTGTAATGTTGATTATATGAAAAATATTATATAGACTCACTTGCTTTAGAATATGAATATATACAGAATGAAATCAAACAAATACCATCAAATAATTTATGTGAAAAAATGTAGATTTTATTATCTGTTAAAAACTTCAAAAACTACTAATGAGGTTAAAATCTAAGGTTACCAATGAAATTAGGGACTATTTTATAACATCAGAAAACAATTATTTGATTTTATTAAATGTTGATCAGAACAAGAAAAAGGACAACTTGTGACCGAATTTGAAAGTAAATTAGGAATAGAAGCACAAAAAACAAGAAGAGAAATCTAAAAATAAACATATAAGATAGCTAAACAACAAAATATCCAAAATAGACTCATATGACACCATCTACATGATCTACAAAAAGAACATTTCCTTAAAGTTGGAGGAACAACAATCAAGTTAATAAAATCAAGATTATGGACCCCTAATACTGGTGAATATCCAGACAAAAAATTTTACTATGTGTATTTCAGAGAATGTATCAATTATAAAGTAACTGAATCAAAAACTAAATCTGTTTTTAAGTGCTTCAGGACTGAAGAAAGTAAAGCACTACATAATACGAAATTTGATGATATTAAATACAGTTTTGTTGAGGTAGAAAATTATTCATTATTTAATAAACTCGATTTCAATACTGAAGAAATTAAAATAAGTTAAATGACAAAATTCTAACACCAGCAGAATATATTCAAACTGTTGTCATAACTCAGGAACTCACAACTGAAGCAAACTATAAGACAGTTAATAAAATTATGTTAGTGATTTATTTAAAGGTGAATTAATTGCAACTATTCCTGAAATTTGTGAAGAATATCCAGATAAATATAATGTTGTTAGATAAACTTTAGAAGAACTTCTTAAACCTAAAGGATACAAAATAAATGCAAAGAGAGGGACGTGGAATGAATCAAAGAATATTATAAAAGAATCTAATCCAAACACAGAAATAAATTTCAGGTATCATAGTGATTAGCTTACAATTATTTTTAAAGTTCTCATAAACAGTACTAATTTCTTCCCCATGTGGACTATTTAAATATTACAAATTCCCATCAGTTAACTGATTTATGAATTTAGAGACTATATCTTTATCCTCATGAGGATAACATACAGATAGAACATATGAATTTTCTCAATCATGCTGCACAATGCATTTGTGTATATAAATTTTTTATGTATCGGTATTTGTAAAACCACATTACTTTTATTTAGTTAACTCATGTGTATATTATCAAATTCGAACCATTTAACCTATATTTTTTTCTCATTTCTTTCTCACAGATTTCTCAAAAAAATATACATCTGGTTACTTTGTCTTTTGTAGTTCTTGTCCATGAAAACTTCCTTCCATACCTCTCAATTTATATGTGACTAGATTGTACTGAATAAAAACTTCAATTTCAAAAATTTCTGTTGGTCAATTGGCTGTATAATCTTGGTCTAGGGGTAGCGTCATAAACAAAAACTTTTCGGTCCCAATTTCGAATCCCACCGCTACGTAAATTTTGGTTAATAATAAGCATTGGCCGCCAAAGACTCCTGGCATAAGCTGTCACCCTCATTCCACCAACAGCCTTGTCAAAGAGGGTGGAGGAGTGGACAGAAGTTCAGGGCACTCTCTTGTCCTAGGGGTGGGAATCAGCCCCTAAAGGCGGAAGAATTAGCAATGATAAACGGCATGAGGATGCAGAAGGCAATGGAAACCACTGCATTACACACACGTAACATGTATCCACAGAACATGTGGCCTGTAATGAAGAAGTGTCATAATGATATCTCCATTGACAAAATATTCCTGAATAGTCCCCCACGTGGATCTCTGGGAGGGTGTTGCCAAGGGAAGGTTACCATGAGAAAAGAAGGAATAATCAATTAAAGGATTACATCCTACGAAACGGGGCATGGAATGTCAGAAGCTTGAATGTGGTAGGGAAACTAGTAAATCTGAAAATGGAAATGCAAAGGCTCAATCTAGATTTAGTAGGGGTCAGTGAAGTGAAATGGAAAGAAGACAAGGATTTCTGGTCAGATGGGTAATATCAACAGCAGCAGAAAATGGTATAACGGGAGTAGGACTCATTATGAATAGGAAGACAGGGCAGACAGTGTGTGTGAACAGTTCAGTGACAGTGTTGTTCTTATCAGAATCGACAGTAAACCAACAATGACAACAATAGTTTAGGTATATATGCCGACGGCGCAAGCTGAAGATGGAGAGATAGAGAAAGTATATGAGGATACTGAAAGGGTAATGCAGTATATAACGGGGGATGAAAATCTAATATTCATAGGGGACTGGATTGCAGTTGTAGGGGAACGAGTAGAAGAAAAGGTTAGAGGAAAACATGGGCTTGGGACAAGGAATGAGAGAGGAGAAAGACTAATTGAGTTCTATAACTAGTTTTAGCTAGTAATAGCGAATACTCTGTTCAAGAATCACAAGAGGAGGAGGTATACTTGGAAAAGTCCAGGTGATACCAGAAGATTTCAGTTAGATTACATTATGGTGAGACAGAGATTCCGAAATCAGATACTGGACTATAAGGCGTACCCAGGAGCATATATAGACTAAAATCACAATATAGTAGTGATGAAGAGTAGGCTAAAGTCTTAAGACATTAGTCAGGAAGAACCAATACGCAGAGAAGTGCGATATTCAAGTACTAATGAATGACGAAACAGCGTTGACGTTCTCTAAGGCTATAGATACAGCAATAAGGAGTAGCTCAGTAGGCAGTACAGTTGAAGAGGAATGGACATCTCTAAAAAGGGCAATTCCAGAAGCTGGGAAGGAAAACATAGGTAACTGGGAAATTCGTCAGCTGATCGAGGAAAGGAGGAATTACAAAATTGTTCTGGGGAACTCAGGAATACAGAAATACAAGTCGCTGAGGAATGAAATAAATAGGAAGTACAGGGAAGCTAAGACGAAATACCCGTAGCAAAAATGTAGAGACATCGAAAAAGAAATTGTCGGAAGGACAAACTCAGCACACAGGAAACTCAAAACAACTTTTGGTGTCATTAAAAGCAAGGGCGGTAACGTTAAGAGTGCAACGGGAAATCAACTGTTAAATGCAGAGGAGAGAGAAAATAGGTGGAAAGAATGAATTGAAAGCCTCTATGAGGGGGAAGATTTGTCTGATGCGCTAGAAGAAGAAACAGGAGTCGATTTAGAAGAGATAGGGGATCCAGTATTAGAATCAGAATTTAAAAGAGCTTTAAATGACTTAAGATCAAATACGGCAGGAGGGATAGATAACATTCCTTCAGACTTGGTAAAATGATTGGGACAAGTGGCAACAAAACTACTATTCGCGTTGGTGTGTAGAATGTATGAGTCTGGCGACATACCGCCAGACTTTCGGAAAAGCATCATCCACACAGTTCCGAAGATGGCAAGAGCTGACAAGTGCGAGAACTATCGCCCAATCAGCTTAACAGCTCATGCATGCAAGTTGCTTACAAGAATAATATACAGAAGAATGGAAAAAAATTGAGGATGCGCTAGATGACGATCAGTTTGGCTTTAGGAAATTTAAAGGCACGAGAGAGGCAATTCTGAAGTGCGGTTAAAAATGGGAGAAAGACGAAAGAAAAATCAAGACACGTTCGTGGGATTTGTCGATCTGGAAAAAGCGTTCGACAATGTAAAATGGTGTAAGATATTCGAAATTCTAAAAAAAGTAGGGTGAAGCTGTAGGAAGAGACAGGTCATATACAATATGTACGACAGCCAAGAGGGAACAATGAGAGTTGACAACCAAGAACGGAGTGGTCGTACTAAAAGGGGTGTAAGACAACGATGTAGCCTTTCTCCCCTACTGTTCAGTCTGTACATCGAGGAAGAAAGGTTTAGGATTGGAATTATAATTCAAGGTGAAAGGATATCAATGAGACGATTTGTTGATGTCATTGCTATCCTGAGTGAAAGTGAAGAAGAATTACATGATTTTCTCAACGGAATGAACAGTCTAATGAGTACAGAGTATGGACTGAGAGTAAATCGAAGAAAGATGAAGGTAATGAGAAGTAGCAGAAATGAGGACAGGGAGAAACTTAACATCAGGTTTGATGGTGAAGTAGTAGATGATGTTAAGGAATTCTGCTGCCTAGCTAGTAAAATAACCAATGATCGACAGAGCATAAGGACATCGAAAGCAGAATAGGAATGGCAAAAAGGGCATTCCTGGCCAAGGGAAGTCTACTAATATCAGATATCGGCCTTAGTTTGGGGAAGAAACTTCTGCGAATGTACGTCTCGTGTACAGCGTTGTTTGGTAGTGAAACATGGACTGTGGGAAAAGAGGAACGGAAGAGAGTCGAAGAAATTAAGATGTGGTGCTACAGACGAATGTTGAAAATTAGGTGGACCTATAAAGTAAGAGATGCGGAGGTTCTCTGTAGAATCAGAGGGGAAAGGAATATGTGGTAAACACTGATAAGGAGAAGGGACGGGACGATAGGTCTCTGTTAAGACATGAGGCAATGACTTCCATGGTACTAGAGGGTGCTGTAGAGGGCAAAAACTGTAGAGGAAGGTAGAGATCGTAATACATTCAGCAATTAATTGAGGACATAGGCTGCAAGTGCTACTCTGATATGAAGAGTTTAGCACAAGATAGGAATTCGTGGCAGGCCACATCAAACTATTCAGAAGAATTACGACAAAAAAAAAAAAAAACGAAATTTCAAAATACTTTTGAAGCTTCCCAATTCTAAATTTATTACCTATTTTAAATATCGCTTTGTCATTAGATACAGCAGAAATTGGCTTATAATTTTTTTTCATTAACTTCTATTGGCTCCACTTTCATTGTCAAATGCATCAACTAGATTTTTAACTAAATCCATTGACTTATAATTTTCTTGAAGACTAAATCTCTTCCACATTTTTTATTTAAGTGTTCTATTAAATCTTTCCACAGCAAATGTTTTTAATTCAGACAGAAGTTGGATAATGGTTAATGCTATATTTTCTGTTTAATTGTAGAAAATCTTTTGTCATAGAATTCTTTATCATTATCTGTCTGTAAATTTCTTGGTTTTCTATCTATAAATGTTTTTTCAAAAGAATCAGCTACATTCTTATCTGTTTTATCTTTAACTGGAATAACTCAATGAAATTTTGAAAAAAAAACAGTTAATGAATATTTGTTTCCTTTATTTATTTTTGAAATTCCTCTCAAATTACCTGAATCAGTTTCTACTAAATAAGCTTGCTACCAGTCATCAATAGCGAGAGAATGTACATTTCTTCTTTTAAAATTTCTTCTCTTTTGTTTATATAATTCATTAATAATTTTTTCATGAACGTTGGAAGTATTTCATTCACCCCTTCAACCACAAATTTTTGTAACGAGTTTACTCTTGTTAGTCTTACAAATTGTACAAAGGCCTTCAATTCTCTGTCTTCCATTTTTAATTGTTACTCTGTGATGATTATGTGTGTCAGTAATTTTTTTACACTTCAAGCAGTATGATTCATTCATAAAGATTAAAAATTTAGTAAATTTTAAATCATTGTTCCATTCTTTCATCATCATTTGAGACTAAAACCAGTTCTCCAAACATGAGTAATTCTTCTTCTTCTTCTTGCATTATGGCCTCTGTAGGACCACAGGTAGCCCCTTCGTGGACTGCATTTTCCTCTTATTCTCCCAGAACCTCTTCATTCTTTCTCTTCTTCTCCTCCACTCTTCTTCCGAGATCTTCAGTTTCCGTTTCTCCTGGCAGCTCCACTGGTGACAGTCTAATCTTTTCCTGTAGTCTTCTCTGTCATTGATCTCTGGCATATTTGTTGGTGTACATTTGTTCCTCCAGTTTTCCTTTCCTTCAACCTTGATCCCCAATTCCAACCAGTCCTTCCGAAGTTCAACAACCCACTTGGTTCCTGTCTTTCCCCTTGTCCTCCCTGTTGAATCCCACACTCTCTTCGTCATTCTGTCCATACTCATCATTACTACATGCCCAGCAAACCTTGCCATTTTGAGTCTGATTTCCCTGGATATTGTTCTCATGTTGCAGTACAGTTCTTTCCTAGGTCTTCGCATCCACCTCTCTCCACTTCTTTTGGGACGTAGTATTTTTCTCAGTATTTTTCTCTCTTCTTTCTCTAGTTGTTCTGCCCCATTTCTTCCTAGTGTCATCGTCTAAGCAGCATATAATACTGCATTCCTCACTGTTGCCTTGTAGTGGCTTATCTTTGCCTCTGTGGATATATTCTTTTTATTGTATATCTCTCTCGTCATGCAGAAGGCTGACCTCATCTTCTTTATCCTCTCTGTTATTCCCTCCTTGCTCCTGTTCCTTCCTGTTATAAATTCTCCCAGGTATTTAAATTTGTCTACCATTTGCACAGTGCCTTCCGATGTTTCCCAGTCTGCAGTGGTGTTTAATGTCTTTGTCTTGTTATAGGCGATCCTCAGTCCCACATTTTTGGCTACCTTACGTAAGTTGTCGAGTTGTGTCTTTGCGTCTTCTTCTGTCTCACTTACTATTGCTATGTCATCTGCTAGGCTAGGCAGTCCACTTGAGCCCTGTTGTCCTTTTTGTCCCCCACATGGGTCACTGGTATTCCCATTTCCTCGTTTGTTGGTCTCCACTGCCTGATCACTTCGTCCAATGCTATACTGAACAACAATGGTGAAAATCCATCTCTCTGTTTAACACCAGTCTTGATCTCAAATTCTTCTGACAGTGCTCCTCTGAATCTCACCCTTGCTTTTATGTGTGTCAGAATTTATTTTGTGAGTTCTTGTGTAGTTCCATCAAGTCCTCTGTTCCTCAGGATCCTAACAAGAGTAAGTCGATGGAGTCATATGCCCTTGCGAAGTACACGAAGGTTACTACTGTCTTTCTGTTTTTTAAGGCCCTATGTTCTATCAGTTGCTACAGGTTAAATATCTGTTCTACACAACCTCTTCCCTTCCTTAATCTCGCTTGGTAGTCGCCAACTGTACTTTCTACCTATTCTTCTACTCTCTTGAGCAATAGTTTTGACAGCACCTTGTATCCGACCTCTAGTAGCGATATTCCTCTGTAGTTGTTTGCATCTCTCTTGCCCCCCCTTCTTGTGTATTGGCACTACAATTGAATTCTTCCATCCTCCTGGCAACTTCTTTGTTCTCTAGATCTGGTGAATTGTGTTGGTCATGTTGTGCATTGCTTTGTTGCCTCCCCACTCGGCTGCTATACCATCTTCTCCAGTTTCCTTATTATTCTTCAGATCGCTTATGGCATGTGCGACTTCATCCCTGGTTGGAGGGCGTGGCTCTCTCTCTTCTGTGTCAGTCCCCAGTTCCAGCTCTTCTTCAGGTGGTTCACAGTTCAGCAGGTCGTGAAAGTGCTCTGCAAAAATCCGATAGTTCTCCTTCGCGTTGGCAGCCAGCTCCCCTTTCTTATCTCTTATAAACAGTTCTCTACCCTTGGCTATTTTGCATTTCCTGAAAAAGTGTTTGCTGTTGTTTCTTTCTAAAGTTGGTCTCCATCTTGTCCAGTTCCTACTTCATCTTCTGTCTTCTGGTCCATCTTATTGTTGGGGCCACTTCATTTCTTGCTCCTGAGAAAACTTCCAATTTTTCCGGGTCTTTCTGGCTTCTCCAGTCTCTCCAGGCTTTCCTGCGAGTCTCTACCGCTTCCTCACATTCCTTGTTCCACCACCAGTGCTTCCGTTTCTTTTCTTCCTTTCCCCATAGTTCAGCCTGTTTCACCATATTTCGCTTCATGTCGTTCCATTCATTGAATGATTCAATTCCTTCCTCATATCTGGATCGATTGTGTCTTAATTTGTCTCTGTCTACCTTTATGTTTTCTGTTCTTCTATTGGTCTGTCGCAGTCTGTCCCTGTTTGGAACCCAAAGGCACTTAACTTCTGTAAGATAGTGATCCGATTCTATTCTTGTGTTCTTCCTGAACTTTGTGTTCATGATCTCTTTACCACTTGTCCATCTGATTCCTATGTGGTCAATTTGGAATTCCCCAAGGCGGGTGCATAGGTTAGCCCATGTCTTTTTCTTACACAGTTTGGCCCTGAAGTGTGTTGTCATCAATCTCATTTTGTGTCCTCAACAAAGTTCAATTAGTCTTTCTCCATTTTTGTTTGTCTGCTGGTGTGCAGGGTACTCGCCCACTACTCCTTTATGTTGCTTCTCTCTTCCAATTTGTGTATTATAACCTCCTAAGAGTATCTTTACATGTCTAAATGGTATGTTTTTCAGTGTATCATCTAGCTCTTCCCAGAAACTATCTGCAACTTTCTTGTCTTTCCTGTTATTGTCATTTGTAGGTGCATGCCCATTTATTATTGTATACTTCTTGTTCCCTGCTTGAAAAGTCAGTGTTGATATGCTTTCTGACCTGCTCTTCATTTCAGTTATACCATTCTCGTATCTCTTGTCTACCATGAACCCTGTACCAAAGCATCTAGGTGCATGTCTTCCCTTTCCCACATGAGTAATTCACCTATAACAGGTAGTTTTAACAGATTGATTTAGAGATATAAATATTTTATCTTTAATTTTCATTTCCAGTGATGGATTATTGAATTGTGTTGGATATAAAATTTGTTGTCAATCAATATTATATCTTTTCATCTCTGTTTTAAAATCAGTAGGTACAGGGTCAACATCATTGGCTCCAAATAATGTAATTCTCTTAATTTTGAATCATACTCACATGTGCAATTTAACATTTCATCACCCCTAACAAATGTAAATTTCAGTTTATATTTGTATTCTTTTATGAAGATCACTTAATTAACTCAAGTATGATGTTAAATCTGTCTCTGAAATAACCTGTAAAAGCCTTTTCTACTTCTTTTTTACACAGTAATTGTTTTTGTCACTATGAAGCTTATTAAACTTTTCATTAAAATATCTTTCAGTGACACAATTTCTTAGTTGTGTTAGAATACTTTTATATTCACATTTTGTAACATACTGTTTTCCTAAGTATTGTTTGGTAAGTGCATCATCACTGCTTATTGGATCTTTTAAACCTACTAACCTTCTATCTTTAAAGATGATATAGCCTTTGGTTACTTCCTAATTCTTTTTGAAACTGTTAGATTATTTGTTTCTAATTTTGGATCTATTATTAATTCTATACCGGAAACTGACTGAAAATTTTCGAATGGTCTTTAAATTTTATCTATGTCTCCATTTTTATTTTCCATTATTTTGTTTATTTATCTTATTCCCAAAAATTTCCCTTTATTAAATTCAAAATATAATTAAATTTAAAATTATCAGATAACAGTCTTTATGGAAATAATCACAAATAACCACAAATTACTGCATTACAATTTTTATTTGTTGTTGATTATAGTACAGTTCACTTGAACCAAGATACAGTCTAGAGCCTTCTTTAGCTGACAAAAGAATTTAACTGCTTGTTTCCCCCAGAATGACACCAATTATTTATCTTCATTCTTATAATAACAAATCCAGTGTGTACCACCATTATTAGATGTATCTAAATTTACTATTTCAGATTCATATTCTATAGGATGATCAGGTAATTTATTAATCATGATTACACCATGAAAGTATTCGAATTTTAATTGATTAGCAAGTTTTTCAATACTGAAATGCAGTAAAATACATATGGATTAGTTCTTGTAATTTGTTTAGTACACTTCCTTTCTTCCTCATTGCTAAATTATGTTTTTTCCTTTTTCTAATTCTTTATTAGCATTTTTCCTGATAATTAATGCATTTGCAATAGCTGCATATCCACCAGATAGCGAACCAATAGCGCTAAGTATGGTAATGTGGCCAATAGTAATGGAAGGAATCCACCTTCATTCTTTGTTGGCCCTGACCTTTCTTCAATAATTTTTTTTACAACAGGAATACCTGTTGTAAAAATATTTCCCCCTGTCTTCTTATCACCCTGATGGGCTCTTGAAACTTTGTTTCTATCTCTCTTTTTTGTGCATCAGTTAAACTGTATTGATGCTATTTAACTGTTCAATGTTTAGTTCAGTTTTAATTGCTTTTTGTTTAGTCTTGCCACTAGGTAGCAAAGTATAATCAATGTCAAAGTTTTTCATTTATATAGATCAAAAATTATAAGGATAAATATTTGATAGATAGCACTGGAATAGTGCTACTGAAAATTTTATATTTCCATTCCACATAATTCCTCAAAAGCTTCTTTTAACAGCTTTTTGTTCCTATGATATATTCTCATTCTCAGTTTTTTCTATTTTTCATTTCCATGCCATTCTGGACCTTGCTCATTTCTATGATAAAAATCTCTTTTAGCTTTAAGTTTTTATCCTGTTCTCGATGATTGTAAGGATATGCTAAAAGTACATTCAATAAAACTGATCCATCATAATTTTCTATTTCATTCTACTCTTCAATTCCAGCTACTTTCCTTGATGAAACTACAACAGATCGCTTAGATTCAGTTCTAAAAATTTCACTTCCTCAATTTCTCATATGAGCTGAAATAGGTTTTTGATTTCCTTTTGGAACATTATCTTGATGACATGTCACTCTTAAGTATACTTGTGCCATTGTTTTTCCAATATATATATTATTCTCAATACTATTTGTAACCTTGTATATTCTGGCATACATTGTATTCATTTAAATGCAATAATTTTTATATAAGGAAATATTAATTTTATAATCCCCATCCATTTTCATCAACATCAGTTTTCACACCTAATTTTTGTTTCCCAAACATTATAATGGTAGTGCAGCAGAAGGAAGCCTTTCATCTAACTTTACATCCTTGCTAAGTAACCTTTCTTTTGGTGTCTTTTGAAGTTCTTCACATACTTCATGCAATTTCCCTATATCTTGATGAACTCTGTATGCAATATCATGTTTTTTACAAGTTTTGTGTAGTGGATTTTTACATTCAAGTGTTCCAGAAAGTTGTGTATATAGTGGGTTACCTGGACCATAGTACTGGAACCCAGAAGGTGTTAAACCAATGTTAGGCTTTCCAATTTGATTAGTTATACGTTTTACTAAGCCTATTCCAAACTATTCACTTTCCCAAAATATATGTGGGACGTTATTAAAACACCTTATGAAATACGGAACTCCTTTTGGACTGTTGATTATGAAATCACTAAATTTACTAGTTAATATCTGTGTGTACTTTTTCATTATAATGATTTTTATTTCCAACTGATTCTTCTGCAAGAATTACTGGTAATCTGTCGATTAAATCTCTAACATCGTTCATCCTAACATATTTAACTGATTTCTCTTTACTTTTTTAATTGAACATTTACCTAGGTGTCGGCTAAGACCTGTTTCAGCTGCCACTGCTTCATCTGGCGATGTGTAATCTGCAAAATCTGGATCTGATGGTAATTGATATACTTTTGGAAAATAGACATCAGCAGTTTCTTTTATCAGTTAATTGCATTTCTTTACCTTTACTTGATTTTATTTTGCTTGGATCAATTTCGGAATATGATCCTCCTGAATGACACAATATATCTCCATAATTTGACAAATCAACATCAGTAAAATTTTTACCCGTGTCACCCACAGTAGTCTGTTTTTACTTAAGATATTCATTAGTCCATTGTGCCTTCATCTTGTTTTTCTCCAGTTTTTAACATATCTCCATTGAATGCAACTGAAAAAACCAATAAATTTAAATGCACTAACAGGTTTTAACCCAAAGGTTGTATCTTCACAATTGTTGATAAATTCTAACATTCTTTCTCTTGTATTTATTTATTTAGTATTACCCTAAGCTTTATCTTTTAACTTTTTTCTACTGTTAGTCTCTTCTTGCATTTCCTTTTTTCTAATTTTACTTGATTCTTCATATTTGTTCAAGACTTTTGCATGTCTGATTCAGTTAACGTAAAGTCACACTCTGGACTTTCATATGGTTTAATCAGTGAAAATTCTTTTAAATATTTATGATGACATAAAACCATTTCATTCCATTTTCTTCAATAGCTTTCAGAACATTATCACCTAATTCTTCAATTCCTTCTTTTACTTTTTGTATTGCGTCAGTAACAGGTTGATCTTTCTTATATTTTTCATATTCTGTTCTTCATTGTTTTTACAAAAACTTGAATAGTTCATCCATTTCTTAACTTTTTTTCTATTTTGTTTAGCTTTTTTAACAACTTTTGGGTCATAATTAGAAAACATTTAATATAGATGAAAAAACATTAACAAATTATTTTTTATGTTTATGTCTGAAGAGTGATTCGTTCACCTCATCTTCTTAGAAATTTTTGTATTTTATCTCTGAACTTACCTTCATTTGGCTGTCTAGTCATGTCTATCTTAAGAAATCCAAAATGATCATTCCTGCATTTACAACAAATTTCTTTAAGAAAAGTATAAATCTTTAAATCTCTCCCAAAAAACGTGTGCCAAATGATTTAAATTTGTGTCATCCTGTCTGAAAACACTTAAAATATTCAGACAATAAGTAGTTCAGCCTTCAGTTTCAAGGTAAAATCTTTTGTTAACTTAGGTATAGATGACAATAATGGTATCTTCTTCAGAACATATAAATTAACCCATATGGGCATACATTAAAAATTGAAATGTACATGAATCTAATGATTTCATAATAAAGAAAATCATGATACTTACAAAAATTAAGTTATTTTGAGGGCCAAGCGTTGACCATACACCTGACAGGGATGATTTATCAGTACCTTTATCAAGAGAATGGACCAAATTCTTTTTAAGGTTGTTCGTGGTAGAGTAAGAAACTCTACACCCGAGGTTTTTCAATAAACGACCTTCCTTGTAGAATGTTCTTATGGTCTTCAGTCCTGAGACTGGTTTGATGCAGCTCTCCATGATACTCTATCCTTTGCAAGCTTCTTCATCTCCCAGTACTTACTGCAACCTACATCCTTCTGAATCTGCTTAGTGTATTCATCTCTTGGCCTCTCACTACGATTTTTACCCTTCACACAGCCCTCCAATGCTGAATTTGTGATCCCCTGATGCCTCAGAACATGTCCTACCAAACGGTCTCATCTTCTTGTCACGTTGTGCCGCAAACTCCTCTTCTCCCCAATTCTATTCGATACCTCCTCATTAGTTATGTGATCTACCCATCTAATCTTCATCATTCTTCTGTAGCACCACATTTCGAAAGCTTATATTCTCTTATTGTCCAAACTATTTGTCGTCCATGTTTGACTTCCATACATGGATACACTCCGTACAAATAATTTCAGAAACGACTACCTGACACTTAAATCTATACTCGATGTTAACAAATTTCTCTTCTTCAGAAACGCTTTCCATGCCATTGCCAGTCTACATTTTGTATCCTTTCTACTTCGACCATCATCAGTTATTTTGATCCCCAAATAGCAAAACTCCTTTTACTACTTTAAGGGTCTCATTTCCTAACTTAATTCCCTCAGCATCACCCGACTTAGTTCGACTACATTTCATTATCCTCGTTTTGCTTTTGTTGATGTTCATCTTATATCTTCCTTTCAAGACACTGTCCATTCTGTTCAACTGCTATTGCAAGTCCTTTGCTGTCTCTGACAGAATTACAATGTCATCAGCAAACCTCAAAGTTTTTATTTCTTCTCCATGGATTTTAATACCTACTCCGAATTTTTCTTTTGTTCTCTTCACTGCTTGCTCAAATATAGATTGAATAACATCGGGAGAGGCTTCAACCCTGTCTCACTCCCTTCCCAACCACTGCTTCACTTTCCTGCCCCTCGACTCTTATAACTGCCATCTGGTTTCTGTACAAATTGTAAATAGCCTTTTGCTCCCTATATTTTACCCCTACAACCCTCAGAATTTGAAGGAGAGTATTCCAGTCAACATTGTCAAAAGCTTTCTCTAAGTCTACAAATGCTAGAAAAATAGGTTTGCCTTTCTTTAATATTTTTTCTAATATAAGTCGTAAGGTCAGTATTGCCTCACGTGTTCCAACATTTCTATAGAATCCAAACTGATCTTCCCCGAGGACAGCTTCTACCAGTTTTTCCATTCCTCTCTAAAGAATTCAGGTTAGTATTTTGCAGCTGTGACTTATTAAACTGATAGTTCCGTAGTTTTCACATCTGTCAACACCTGCTTTCTTTGGGATTGGAATTATTATATTCTTCTTGAAGTCTGAGGGTATTTCGCTTGTCTCACACATCTTGCTAACCATATGGTAGAGTTTTGCAGGACTGGCTCTCCCCAGGCCGTCAGTAGTTCTAATGGAATGTTGTCTACTCCTGGGGCCTTGTTTCAACTCAGGTCTTTCAGTGCTCTGACAAACTCTTCACGCACTATCGTATCTCCCATTTCATCTTCATCTACATCCTCTTCCATTTCTATAATATTGTCCTCAAGTACACCGCCCTTGTATAGACCCTCTATAGACTTCTTCCAGCTTTCTGCTTTCCCTTCTTTGCTTAGAACTGGGTTTCCATCTGAGCTCTTTTTTCCAAAGGTCTCTCTAATTTTCCTGTAGGAAGTATGTATCTTGCCCCTAGTGAGATAAGCCTCTACAACCTTACATTTGTCCTCTAGCCATCCCTGCTTAGCCATTTTGCACTTCCTGTCGATCTCATTTTTGAGACATTTGTATTCCTTCTAGCCTGCTTCATTTACTGCATTTTTATATTTTCTCCTTTCCTCAATTAAATTCAATATTTGTTCTGTTACCCAAGTATTTCTAGTAGCCCTCGTCTTTTTACCTACTTGATCCTCTGCTGCCTTCACTACTTCACCCTTCAGAGCTACCCATTCTTCTTCTACTGAATTTCTTTCCACCATTCCTTTCAATTGTTCCCTTATGCTCTAACTGAAACTCTGTACAACCTCTGGTTTAGTCAGTTTATCCTGGTTCCATCTACTTAAATTCCCACCTTTCTGCAGTTTCTTCAGTTTTAATCTACAGTTGATAATCAATAGATTGTGATCAGAGTCCACATCTGCCCCTGGAAATGTCTTACAGGTCAAAACCTGGTTCCTAAATCTTTGTCTTACCATTATGTAATCTATCTGATACCTCCTAGTATCTCCATGATTCTCCCACATATACACCCTTCTTTCATGATTCTTGAACCAAGTGTTAGTTATGATTAAGTTATGCTCTGTGCTAAATTCTACCAGATGGCTTCCTCTTTCATTTCTTACCCCCAATCCATATTCACCTACTACGTTTCCTTCTCTCCTACTCTCGAATTCCAGTCACCCATGGCTATTAAATTTTCGTCTCCCTTCACTACCTGAATAATTTCTTTTTTCTCATCATACATTTCCGCAGAAATATTGGAACACGTGAGGCAATACTGACCTTACGGCTTATCTTAGAAAATAGATTAAAGAGAGGCAAACCTACATTTCTAGCATTTGTAGACTTAGAGAAGGCTTTTGACAATGTTGACTGGAATACTCTCTTTCAAATTCTAAAGGTGGCAGGGGTAAAATACAGGGAGCGAAAGGCTATTTACAATTTGTACAGAAACCAGATGACAGTTATAAGAGTCGAGGGGCATGAAAGGGAAGCAGCGGTTGGGAAGGGAGCGAGACAGGGTTGCAGCCTCTCCCCAATTTTATTCAATGTGTATATTGAGCAAGCAGTAAAGGAAGCAAAAGAAAAATTTTGAGTGGGTATTAAAATTCATGGAGAAGAAGTAAAAACTTTGAGGTTCGCCCATGACATTGTAATTCTGTCAGAGACAGCAAAGGACTTGGAAGAGCAGTTGAACAGAATGGACAGTGTCTTGAAAGGAAGATATAAGATGAACATCAACAAAAGCAAAACGAGGATAATGGAATGTAGTCGAATTAAGTCGGGTGATGCTGAGGGAATTAGATTAGGAAATGAGACACTTAAAGCAGCAAAGGAGTTTTGCTATTTGGGGAGCAAAATAACTGATGATGGTCGAAGTAGAGAAGATATAAAATGTAGACTGGCAATGACAAGGAAAGCGATTCTGAAGAAGAGAAATTTGTTAACATCGAGTATAGATTTAAGTGTCAGGAAGTCGTTTCTGAAAGTGTTTGTATGGAGTGTAGCCATGTATGGAAGTGAAACATGGACGATAAATAGTTTGGACAAGAAGAGAATAGAAGCTTTCGAAATGTGGTGCTACAGAAGAATGCTGAAGATTAGATGGGTAGATCACATAACTAATGCTGAAGTATTGAATAGAATTGGGGAGAAGAGAAGTATGTGGCACAACTTGACAAAAAGAAGGGACCGGTTAGTAGGACATGTTCTGAGGCATCAGGGAATCACAAATTTAGCATTGTAGGGCAGCGTGGAGGGTAAAAATCGTAGAGGGAGGCCAAGGGATGACTACACTAAACAGATTCAGAAGGATGTAGGTTGCAGTAAGTACTGGGAGATGAAGAATCTTGCACAGGATAGAGTAGCATGGAGAGCTGCATCAAACCAGTCTCAGGACTGAAGACAACAGCAACAACAAGAACAACAACAACATCAACATCATTTCATCTATTTCTTCATCATTTGCATAGCTAGTTGGCATATAAACTTGTACTATTGTAGTAGGCACGGGCTTTGTGTCTATCTTTGCCACAATAATGCGTTCACTATGCTGTTTGTAGTAGCTTACCCACATTCCCATTTTTTTTACTCATTATTAAACCTACTCCTGCATTACTCCTATTTGATTTTGTTTTTATAGCCCTGTATTCACCTGACCAAAGTCTTGTTCCTCCTGCCACCGAATTTCACTAATTCCCACTATATCTGACTTTAACCTATCCATTTCCCTTTTTAAATTTTCTGACATTCCACACTTCGTTCTGTGGAACGCCAGTTTTCTTACTCCTGATAACGACGTCCTCTTGAGTAGTGCCCTCCGGAATATTTTACCCAAGAGGACGCCATCATTTAACCATACAGTAAAGCTGTATGCCCTCGGGAAAAATTACGGCTGTAGTTTCCCCTTGCTTTCAGCTGTTCACAGAACCAGCACAGCAAGGCCGTTTTGGTTAGTGTTACAAGGCCATATCAGTCAGTCATCCAGACTGTTGCCCCTGCAACTAATGAAAAGGCTGCTACTTCTCTTCAGGAACCACACATTTGTCTGGCCTCTCATCAGATACCCTTCTGTTGTGGTTGCATCTACGGGATAGCCATCTGTATCGCTGAGGCACGCAAGCCTGCCTACCAACAGCAAGGTCCATGGTTCAAGGGGGGGGGGGGGGGGACTTGTAGGATATGTTACCTATATAGGAAACTGATATGTATTTCTTTGTCTGGTCTTGATTGTGGGTACCTGACCTGGAAAGGGTGGTATGAATGTCCCTGTTATTACATTGGCCACACAGGAAGGGCCCTGTCTGTTAGGTTTAAGGAGCATCTGACGACTAAAAGCGGTGATGGAACATGAGTATCTACATTTGCTGAACATCTTGTCCAAACGGCCCATGCTCCCAAGGCTCTAAAAGATGCTGAACTTTTGCATAATAAATTCAAAGGATGTAAGTTAGAACCCCGTGAAGAATTGCAAATTTTTAAACAACTTATTATTGAAAGAGAAAATTTACTTAATGATCAGCTGCAACTAAAAACTTGAAATTATTTCGAAGGATTTCAACCTCTAGCCGATGCTGTTTCATATCTGCTTTGCCCCTTTATTATAGTGTGTTTGTACATTGTGTCTCCATATACTTTGTGTTATACTGGTAATGACACCAGTTGCAAAGGTGTTTCTTAATTTGCGTGTTTTATGTTCAAGATATTTCATTCTTCACACGCCTGTGTGTCCCATACTAATTTATTAGTTACTGTAGTGGGATTTCGCCCTCTTATTATAATATTAGAATGTAAATTTTCTTGCTCTGACTTAGTAGGTAGTTCTTAGGAAAATCGTTTAATGTACTGTGCCATAGGTAGGCATTTGTCCATTTCCAGGACTGTTTCATGTCACATTTTGTTTACAATTTACGTGCGCAAAGTAATTTTGAGACAGCTTGTCTCTAGCACTGGTCGCTGGCCCAGCCTCACCGCGGAACTACTCGTGACGCGTAGTTTCCTTGTTGCTTACGTGTGACCCTCATTCCTGGCCCAGCGTAGCTGTCTCTACATCTTTCTTATTGTTTTCGGTATTGACAGACATAATCTTATGATTATGCGTCTTTATTCTGTATTATTTTTATTCTGTGACATGGCCAACGTTTGGCCCTCAAAATAATTTAATTTTTGTTAGTATCACGATTCTCGTTATTGTGAAATCATTAGATTGATGATGCATTTCAATGTTTAATATATGTCTGTATGGGTTAATTTATTTGTTCTGAAGAAGATACCATTATTGGCATCGAAACCTAGGTAAACTAAAACTTTTACCTTGCAACTGAAGACCGAATTTCTTATTGTCTGAACAATTCATAGTTGCTGAAGCGGCGCATTATGTTAAAGGTTTGTAAACTTAAAAAACTGATATTGTCTCTGACTAACAGTTTTAGTATTTTTGAATAAGTTTCAGCAATATAAAAAAATTATTCCTTTGTGTCTACTTCTAGTGAAATATATTCTAATCATATCGTGATTTTCAAGAATGAAGTCATCGAATGCTTCAAGTGAAGCATCTTGGCATTGATCTAGCGTTATAATTTCAATGTTATTTGCAGTAAAAGTAGCAATCCTCTTATTATGCTTGTCTTCAATTTTTTTGCACCCTTTTTAAATTCTTGATGTTTCAACTGATCCATACTTCTAGAACAAACATACAAGTGGTTGATTTTGTTTTAGTTCAACCATCCTGGAGCTAGAATATAATTATCGATCATTAGTGTCATTTTTCCACATCTGCTTATTCCTCTTATTGGACTCAAGTAGATTATGGTAAAAGCTTACCATGCTTATATTTTCATTTCTCCGGAAGAAGGGACATCGAACTGATGTGCAGAAATATAGACCTATATCTCTAACGTCGATCAGTTGTAGAATTTTGAAACACGTATTATGTTCGAGTATAACGACTTTCCTGGAGACTAGTAATCTACTCTGTAGGAATCAGCATGGGTTTCGAAAAAGACGATCGTGTGAAACCCAGCTCGCGCTATTCGTCCATGAGACTCAGAGGCCCATAGACACGAGTTCCCAGGTAGATGCCGTGTTTCTTGACTTCCGCAAGGCGTTTGATACAGTTCCACACAGTTGTTTAATGAACAGAGTAAGAGCATATGGACTATCAGACCAAATGTGTGATTGGATTGAGGAGTTAGTAGATAACAAAACGCAGCATGTCATTCTCAATGGAGAGAAGTCTTCCGAAGTAAGAGTGATTTCAGGTGTGCCGCAGGGGAGTATCGTAGGACCGTTGCTATTCAAAATATATAAAAATGACCTTGTGGAGAGCATCGGACGTTCGCTGAGGCATTTTCGGATGATGCTGTAGTGTATCGAGAGGTTGTAACAATGGAAAATTGTACTGAAATGCAGGAGGATCTGCAACGAATTGACGCATGGCGCAGGGAATGGCAAGTGAGTCTCAATGTAGACGAGTGTAATGTGCTGCGAATACACAGAAAGAAAGATCCTTTATCATTTAGCTACAATATAGCAGGTCAGCAACTGGAAGCAGTTAATTCCATAAATTATCTGGGAGTAGGCATTAGGAGTGATTTAAAATGGAATGACCATATGAAATCAATCGTCGGTAAAGCAGATGCCAGACAGAGATTCGTTGGAAGAATCCTAAGGAAATGCAGTCCGAAAACAAAGAAAATAGGTTACAGTACACTTGTTCGCCCACTGCTTGAATACTGCTCACCGGTGTGGGATCCGTACCAGGAGGAGGAGGAGGAGGAAAAGGAGATTAGTGTTTAACGTCCCGTCGACAACGAGGTCATTAGAGACGGAGCGCAAGCTCGGGTGAGGGAAGGATTGGGAAGGAAATCGGTCGTGCCCTTTCAAAGAAACCATCCCGGCATTTGCCTCAAGCGATTTAGGGAAATCACGGAAAACCTAAATCAGGATGGCCGGAGACGGGATTGAACCGTCGTCCTCCCGAATGCGAGTCCAATGTGCTAACCACTGCGCCACCTCGCTCGGTCGATCCGTACCAGATTGGGTTGATAGAAGAGATAGAGAAGATCCAACGGAGAGCAGCGCGCTTCGTTACAGGATCATTTAGTAATCGCGAAAGCGTTACGGAGAAGATAGATAAACTCCGGTGGAAGACTCTGCAAGAGAGACGCTCAGTAGTTCGGTACGGGCTTTTGTTGAAGTTTCGAGAACATACCTTCACCGAGGAGTCAAGCAGTATTTTGCTCCCTCCTATGTATATCTCGCGAAGAGACCATGAGAATAAAATCAGAGATATTAGAGCTCACACAGTGGCATACCGACAATCCTTCTTTCCACGAACAATACAAGACTGGAATAGAAGGGAGAACCGATACAGGTACTGAAGGTACCCTCCGCCACACATCGTCAGGTGGCCTGCGGAGTATGAATGTAGATGTAGATGTAGAATTCTTGTTTTTGGTTCCCAATCAGATTTCGTTTATTTAAGTAATTTTCATTAATATAAAAGAGTAGATTAATTGAGTCATAAGACATCTGTTCTCAAAAAGATTAACTGTACTTATACGAGGCAGCTATACTAATGTAGCACTAGTTGGTTTTTACACAAGCTTGCACAGGATAGAGTAGCATGGAGAGCTGCATCAAACCAGTCTTAGGACTGAAGACCACAACAACAATAACATTCTGCGTGGAAGTATACCTCCATGCAGTTCTGCTTCTCTGATACTTCAATTGTTGTTCAATGTGTTGACATGCACAAGGTACGATAGCACGCCTTGCTTCTTTCTTCATTGAACACTTTTGAGGGCTAACAAAGAAGTGAGTAATTTTTTTGCAAACGTGAACATAAAAATTGTTGTGCATACGAGTGGAAAGCTGAAAATATGACGAACAAAAAGCAGTACTAGTAAGCAAACAAGCATTTGTTTCGAAGTTCGAGCTTCATTTGCTATCGATACAAACATAGTAAAAGTGGAATTAAATTAATTACGAAGGCTTGTTTTCACATCACATCCTTCTCTTCTTGTTTACTCAAAATGCATCAACAAAAACCAGTTAGATTAATGAAGCCAAATGTATCATATTTCTAGAGCAAATGTGCATTCCAGAACAGAATAACCTTAGAAATAACCTTCTTTACACTATGTTATTCGTGCAAGCACTATAATTTTTTGAATCTGAAACAACTGTTGCGTGCACACAATGAAATAATGAACAATAAACAAATCGCAAACAGTGGTCTCGTAATGTTTCGGGCCATTTAAGATGGCGGCAAATCCTGCCACTCTGACTTAAAAACAACAAAACAACATACAGCGTGTGTGTCTATAGCGCCATCTTCCTTTTTTTTTTACCTCCAAGCTTCTCGGTAGAATGCTGCATCTCTGGAGTCTGTAGACAAGTATGGCGGTGGCCTTCGTTTAGCTGCAAAAATGACAATAATAACGAATAATAATGAAGCAAATAATCGTCGTGAAGTTTCGTCTGAAACTTGGAAAAGCTTCTACTGAAACCTATGCCCGAGACTCACTTCAACATAAAAAACGGATGAAAATATCGAAAAATAGGTAATCTGATTCGATTTGACCGTAAGATAAGTAACTGATCGATTACTGAAACTATAGGAATTGACAAAGAATGTATAAGGCAAATTCTAAATAACCAGTTTAACACGAGAAAAGCGTGTGAGAAACTCTTGCCGAAATTTCTCACAATCTAACAAAAAGAACCTCGTGAAGATGTTTGTAGTGACACTTTGATAATCATTAAAAATGATCCTGATTTCTTGAAGAGAGGGTTATTGTTGTTGTTTTTGTAGTTGTTGTTGCTGGCCGCGGTGGCCGAGCGGTTCTAGGCGCCCCAGTCCGGAACCGCGCAACTGCTACGGTCGCAGGTTCGAATCCTGCCTCGAGCATGGATGTGTGTGATGTCCTTAGGTTAGTTCGGTTTAAGTAGTTCTAAGTTCTAGGGGACTGATAACCTCAGATGTAAAGTCCCATAGTACTCAGAGCCATTTGAACCATTTTTTTTTTTTGTAGTTGTTGTTGTCTTTAGTCGGAAAAGTCTTTTGTGGATCTCTCCATGCTACTCTGTTCTATGAAAGCCTCTTCATCTCCGAATAACTATTACAACGTATCTGAATCTGCTTACTGTATTCATCTCTTGGTCTCCATCTACGATTTTTACCCATCCTTAAAACCGTCCAATATTAAACTGGTGGTTCCTTAGTGTCTCAGGATGTTTCCTATCAACCGATCCCTTCTTTTATTCAAGTGTGCCTCATATTTCTTGCCCCTTGTAACACCATAGCTTAGACACTACATACCTTTTTTTGATTCATTTTTCTTTCTGTTTTGTTCAACATTCTATCATTAAGATATTGTAAATATTGTTTGATTGCATTAATAGCACAAAAGTGTTCGCTCTTTCCTTTGTAAAAACTTTGATGTCATGGTTTAATTCTATGCAATGTAGTGCATCTATCATTTAAATTCTTTGTCTCATTTGGAGGGAGACAAAACTTACTGTATATAATTGTAATTTCTGTGTGAATAACTTTTTGTAGAAATGTCAATATGTGTAAATGTTCTGTTTTATTTAATATGTTTGGTTGCTGTTATGTAAACTGCTGACCTTCACTTATGGTTCTTAGTTATTTTGTATGTAAAAGGTGGTGTGGTTCCCTTCAGGAACGGAACTCTGTAGCGCGCGCTAAACGTGGTGGGCATGGATAGAAAGATGGAACAAAGAGTCAGTCGGGGACGAGCGACCAAACTGTCAACTGTTCATGTAAAAGTTGTACATTGTGCTGGTGCCGAGAGAGGCTTTCCGTGCCGCTTTCCAATGCCTCGGATGGATGGATAAAGAGCTGGAACTATTCTGGAATTGATATCTATCATCGCCACCAAGAAATGACAGAGTCCAGCAATTCTACCTGCAAATCTACCAACCAACATGCAATCGCCTCCAAATTGCGCAATCACTGAAAGGGAACCAAGTAATAGTAGAAATGTATGGTGAAGGATCAGCTCATTGCATGTTTTAGTGTGCACAAATATAAGGTTACTTAAAATCGAATTCTTATACCTACCTTGATTTTTTATCCCTAATCACACAACCACTTAGGGTCATTCCCATGCTAAAGTGATTACCGAGTGTCCCTACTGAAAGAACATTAAAGCTCAATGTTATAGCAGAACTGAGTAATACAGTAAATAATGCTTGCTGAAAAGAATTTTTCTATTAAAACTGCTTATTTAAATTTTGTTGCCAACTTATAAAGTGAAAGTTCTCAAAACTGAGGCTTATAAAGTTTTGCTTCGTAAATGATTACAATGCGGTTTGTTGAAAATCAACCAAAGGTGAGCTATTGTCTTATAAGCACATCAAGTTGTGTTCTACTGCAGTAAGAGTTGAGTAGTAATACTGTTGAAGGGTACATTTTCATACTTGTTAAGGGCTTGTTTCTTTAGTGTATTGAAAGTGTGCTTAGTATGATCTGCTACAGTGGTGAAGATTACGGGCCCCCCTCCACTGAAAGTAGTTCAAATGCACAAAGTTACTTAATTATAGCAAGTTCCAACTACTAGTGCTATTCAAGTGAAATTCTGTGCAATATTGGGCTCCCCTTGTGTATTAAAAGTGCATATTAATGGTGTAACAGGATCAACAGTTTGTCTATTTTGTTCATGATAAATAACAATTAATAGAAAGACCACTACCTATGAAAACAATAACTTCTTTTATTTAAAATTCAGTGAGAATTTGCTTGTAAGTGAAATACATTTAACATTCATTCTAATAGAAAAGTATTTAGCTGAGAGAGACTTAACCTATGACCACTTCACAAATTTTCTGTGAACCATATCCATATTTCATGTCAGATAGGAATTTGTTTGAAAAGTAATACTAAACCTATACCCAATTTACGATTCTACAGTGAATATTAAGAGTAACATAATTGCGATCATTCAGTTTGACTAAGTCCTCAAGGTAATAGTGTGTTTTGTTATGTTATATTTATGCAAATAGTTTGTTCTGATCTGGTAGCTGTAACCTTAACGTGAACATACTGAATTCAAGTGCCAGAGTTCACTGCACTCTCGTGTGGCAAAGTATAGGTTGTGTTTGTCCGTTAAAGTTACTCATACCTATTTTCTTGAACAAGAATGCCAATCATTCTCTTGGCTAATTAGGCTGGCGACCATTTTCTTTATTCCTTGAACAGTGGAGATAGGTAAAATATTGTTTGTTACTGTTTAAATATTTGCGTAATTCTGACTTTCATTTCCGATAAGTCACCTCCGTTAGGTACAACACGGTCAACATAACGAAATTCCTCTCAGAGGGTAACACTGCTCTGTTGCTTTATACCATAATTGCTTTAACAAAATAGTTTTATTTCACGACGTGCCTCCAACTTTAAGGTTATGGTATAGCAGACGGTAGTGTTATACCCTCAAGTTGTATTCAGTACCTCCTCGTTAATTACGTGATCTGTCCATCTACAGCATTATTCTGTAACACCACATTTCAAAAGCACATATTCCCTTCTTGTGTCAACTGCTTATCGTCCATATTTCACTTCCATACATGGCTTTACTCCAGACAAATACCTTCAGAAAAGACTTCCTAACACTTACATCTATATTCGATATTAATAGATTTCTCTCTTCCAGAAACACTTTCTTGCGTTTGACAGTCTACATTTTATATCCTCTCAACCTCGGTCATCATCAGTTATTTTGCCGCCCAAATAGCAAAACAAATCTACAACTCCAAGTGTCTCATTTTCTAGTCTAATTCCCTCGACATCATCTGACTTAATTCAACTACATCCCATTATCTTTGTTTTGTTTTTGTTGCTGTTCATCTTATATCCTCTTTTCAAGATACCGTCAATCCCATTCAGCTGCTCTTTCAAGTTCTCTTCTGTGTCTGACAGAGTTACAATGTGATCGGCAAACCTCAAAGTGTTCATTACTTCTTCCTGAACTTTAATTCCTACTCCAAAATTTTCTTAATTTTCCTTTCCTGCTTGGTCAGTATACAGATTGAATAACACTGTGGACAGGCTACAACCCCTTCTCAACCACTGCTTCTATTTCACGCCACTCTTATAGCTGCAGTCTGGTCTCTGTATAGTGTTTCTCTTGATGACGACATCCTCCTGAGTACTCCCCGCCTGGAGATCCGAAGAGGGACTATTTTACCACCGGAATGTTTTACGCAAGAGGATGCGATCATAATTGAACCATACAGTAGAGCAGCATGCCCTCGGAAGAATTACTGCTGAAGATACGAGTTCTGAGTGGGCCAAGCGTTTCCAAGATGGCCTAGAAAACGTTGAAGGATCTCAAGTCCATGGCGCACTTCAGCATCGAAAACGGACGGAAACATCAAAAAAGAAGGAGTGTGATTCCATTTGACCACCGGGTGAGTATTTCATCGATTACTGAAACTGTAGGAATCGACAAAGGATGCGTAAGTGGAATTTTATGTGACCAGTTAACATGAGAAAAATATGTGCTAGACGTGCGGAACATTCTCATGATCGAACAAAAAGAAGCTCGTGAAAATGTTTGTGCCGCACGGGGTAGCCGCGCGATCTTCAGCACCTTGTCACGGTTCGCGTGGCTGCCCCCGTCGGAGGTTCGAATCCTTCCTCTGCCATGGCCGTTTGTTGTTGTCCTTAGTGTAAGTTAGTTTAAGTTAGAATAAGTAGTGTGTAAGCCTAGGAACCGATGACCTGAGCAGTTTGGTCCCATAGGACCTTACCACAAATTAATTAAAATTTGTACAGCCAGTTTGAATACCATTGAAAATGATCCTGATATCTTGGAAAGAGTGATAAAAGGTGACGGTTCTCGGTTTTTCACTTATGACGAAGAAACTAAGCGCCAGTCCAAACAGTGGAAGTGGCACTTTTCACCGAGAGCGGAAAAATCTCGAATGAGTAAAGATTCAAATCGATGATGATGACTTTTTCCGATATTCATAGAGTTGTGTGTAGGTTGTTACTCAACTTTGTGAGGAAATCAGAAAAAAGCGACACGAATTGTGCAAGAACCAGTGACGGATGCTGCATCGAGACAACGCCCCGCCTCATACCGCGCAGTCTGCTAAGGGGTTTCTAGAGAAGTGCAGATGCCAGTGTTGGGCCGCATATCTTATCCAGCTGACCTAGCGCCATGTAACTTTTAATTGTTTTCCAAGATCAATACTGTATTAAAAGGAACAATATTTCAGTCCGTTAAAGCAGTGAAAGAACAAGTGGCCTGCAGAGAATTCCAGCACTGTTTCCATCAATGGAAAATCCGCCTGGGGTATTGTAGGGGCGGAGGAGGGGAATATACTGAGAATGACAATAACTAAAGATGTATGTTTTTTAAATGAAATGCTTTGCAGCAACAGTCCTGTTATTTTAGAGCCACACCTCATACTCCTCTTCCAATTCTTCAGTTACCTACTCTTCTTAAATATGAAAACTAGACATGATTGTCTTAATGGGATTTCCACGATCGTTCATTAAATAAAAATATGGCATTTCAGTCTTTGATCGCTATTTTTTTTATTTTCAATGATCGGTTTCGGGCTAGCTGCCCATCTTCAGATCATATATTGCAGTTACAGAGTAACTTGTCAGTACAGAACAATCGGTTCGCTGTCTTCTTGAATACTCTCTACTGTGACCAGAAGAGTATTCGCTGTCTTCATTTACAATACCTGGACATCCTGAAAATGCCGACAACAGAGATTCAATTGCGCACTTCAGCACCGCCACTCTATGTCCATACTTCACCCACAAATATAATGTGCTCAAAATACTGTGGCCACTAGATGCACAGTCGGCTGGGGGAGTGTGAGGAGAGCGGCATTGGGAGGGGGAGGGGGGGTTCGCTCAGAGCGCTGTAGGGGAAAGTGCCGTTCTAAACTGAAGACTACAGTCACATTTTTTGTAAATATTAAGTGGAGACCCTGCATGCCCACACTTGCATAGTGACCATTCGAAATGATCTACTCTCACCTCTGGTTTCGTTAGTTCTAAAAAGAATTACGCCGAAAATGCTGCGATCTATTTTCGCCTGGCTTGTTAGCCAAATGTGACTTTCTGAGAAGCCCCATGAATGGCAAATTTTGAGTAAAACCAACAAATTTCTCTGGTTGTCATATCAAAATCTGCTACTTTTGCCAAAACACAATGGAGTTTACACTGCCTCACCTCAGTAGTATGTTGTGCAGAGCTTACGAAAAAGCACACCCTCGGAACAAAAAAGGTGTAAAGTTTCCACATACGTTGCTCCAAAACCCATAACATTTCTCGTTTCACCAGCTATCGATGGCCCTGAAAAATTACATTCTTTCACGGAAAACGTCTGTAGTTAGTGGCCTAAAACAGAAGATAATGAAGTTTTACACAACAACAATACTCTCCTCTTTGCATGATATTGTTTGCCAAAATCTCATTTCTATATCTGAAACCGTTTACGAAATATGAGGAACGTTGTGGATATTTCACTCTGGCTTTATCGTTGGCCCAGAGCGATAAGAAATGAGCGTGATTTCGATTTTCTCGAGATTCGTGACAGATAGATTACCTAAGTCTAAAGAAAAATTCAATATGTTAGCTAAATTTCGTGCACTGCAACATATTGTGTAACATGCGCCAAACGCAAAATCCTAGCGACCTCTATTTCGCATTGTACACTTTTCCGAATTTCGCGTATTGTCTTACTTTTACATAAATATCACAATAACTATGGCCATTAACGAAATGATGGGCACATGATGATGAACCTGACATATAAAGCTATGAGTAAAGCAAGAATTATTTTTTTTACAGAATAGTTTTTTGTAAAATCGTTGTAGAAAGATTGCAGGATGTGCGCCTCAGTTCTATCATCGCTGACCGACTGAAAGGTGGAGAACACTTAACGGCCCACCCTTCTGAACAAAAGAATTAACTCGCCCAGCGCTTTTGACAAAAACTGGCACACTGCACATCAGCCACCGTATCCCGCGCGACCTATAATTACTTCTCTCACAACAAGTGCAGGAGTCCAACTATACAGGGTGTTTGAAAAAGAGCACCCTAGTTTCACTGTCTCCTAGAATTTGTACAAAGTGACGTACACGATCGTAGTTTTTGGTGTTTGATTCATCAACTTTCAAAGTTTGGCTCCCCTGCAGTTGGCAACTCTGCTTGACCTTGAGACGGCACCAGTGCTGTTTTTTTTTCTGTTGCCTCAGTTCAGTCCACGTGTGTGTGCAGTGAAGTGCAGAGCAACGCAGCAACAATGTGCACTCCACAACAGAAATTTCATGCCA
This sequence comes from Schistocerca americana, assembly GCF_021461395.2. Taxonomy (NCBI): domain Eukaryota; kingdom Metazoa; phylum Arthropoda; class Insecta; order Orthoptera; family Acrididae; genus Schistocerca; species Schistocerca americana. The sequence continues at coordinate 135,226,004 of NC_060127.1, forward strand.
GTGCAACAGTTAATTGTCATAACTGCAGAATTTGGGGGACAGAGCATCCACATGAAGTTATTCAGCATCAATGTCAGTATCCCAAAGTTAATGTCTGGTGCAGTTTGATGGAAGACCGTGTGACCGGTCCTTTCATTTTTGTTGAAAAAAAATGGGGATGTTTCCTGTGGCATGTTGAGTACGTCTTTCCCCAAATGGACAATATTGAGGCGGAAAAAGGACTTGTATTTTTCCAACATGATGGCACCCCACCTCATTACAATAACCATGTGCGTGAGACTCTTGACTCTTGCTTCCGAGGAAGGTAGAGAGGCAGGGTTGGCCCAATGCCTTGGCCACCACGAAGTACAGACTTAATACCACTGGACTTTTTTTTGGGACCACAAAAAAAAAATATTGTGCACATTGAAACAATCAGAGACTTCAATCGTTTATGGGAAAGAATCGTCGCGGCAGTTGGGACAGCTACACCTGAAACGTTGGTGAATACGTGGCGAGAAGTGGAATACCAACTCGACGTGTGGGGGGCAACAAATGGATCCCACATTGTAACAAATAAGCCCTCGGTCACAAATATGAAGTCAAATTTGACCTGGTTTTGACGCTACTATGGGCGTCGTCTTCAGAATTAGACTAACTGTGAGAGGCACCCACATGCCTTGCTCATACTGTGGCATCAAGCAGTCAGGCCTGCAAGATGAGTGGTCTGCCAAGCGAGTGGATTCATTCTTATTTATCGAGTAACATGAACTCTAGTACTCACAATTAAGTTACAAATTATTCTTTTGTATCAATATCACGCAACGGAAACGCAAACTGACTATTAGTAATTTACACAACTCTGACTGTTCACTACGCACTGGCAATACCACATTTTCTTTTTTATTTAACGGCTTTGATCAACATGTGGCCATCACACTGAATATGAATGGCGCACACAGTATAAATTCTGGATATCATGGCAACATACAATTCGAAGGAAAAGGCCACCAATCTTTTTCTTTTCAATATCTTATTTATTCCGATAAATTCTATAACCTAAACACACAAATTCTATAACCTACAACAATAAAACATGAGAAATTCCGCCCAGAGGTCATGGCTTTACATTGGTGATTCTCTATCTTATGGTCTCGTCATTCTTTAACGCTACAGTGCACTTTCTGGATAGGATGGTGGATCTTTTGCTATATCTCACACTTCGACTCTCACAACCATCATCACGAAACTTTCCTCCAGACCGAGCGGTACAAAAGGAACATGCATAACCCACTACCTCTGAAACTACCTTGCTACTCTCCCATGCAAACCACACATACTTAAATTACATGATATACACCACACTGCAACGTGGAATACAACATAAGGAATAGTCACAACATTATAATCACATCACTTTCAGCTTTCCCACTTCAATTAGTATTCATCCCAGTTCCACACAACACTGCCCCACTTCGTAACTTTTCTTTCCTACTACGAACTCTGGACGATATATGCACGTCTTCCTGTGCAATGCAAGCCAAGTGGCGCTGCTGGATAGACGGCTGACTCACCTTGCTTCTCTCTCAGAGTATTATAGTTTGAATCAAGCGTTACACGGAAGCATAACACGAAAAGTAATATTAAGAACATATTCATCACACACGCGAGTCCTCAACTGATACCATGGACGAGTACTTCTCTTTATCCTTTGTCTCATACACAGATTGAGACTCACACAGTACTCACCACGTGGAAGTACTCGTCTCTAATTTCAAGTCCTGCACACGCCATTTCTTAAATATTTCCAACTTATAGTACACTCGCTAGTAATTCAGCTTAACTTAAGCACTTGGAAGTATTTCAACTTATTGCTACACGTGGTTTCATTGTGACCGTTGGTCACTTCCGAAGATTACTACGATCCCATTAATATTACCTGCCTGTCATTTAATTCTCCCCACAAAAGTTCCTGAAATAGAGAAATTATTATTCTAAACTACTCTTAAGTATTTCACATGCATACCATGTCTCCACTCTTTTGTCCTTATGGAGCACGCCTAAGACAGGTCTTACCAATACTAGATCCAGCAGCAGAGTGCTGAAACATGGCCGTTCTTCAGGTCATCTCGCACCTCTGTTGAGGTGGGGGAAGACCATGCTACTGTATTGGTCAGCCACATTTCAGGCGCTCAAAGCTCCGGTAAGTTTCATCTCTTTGGTTCCACCAAAGGTGGCCAGAGTATCGTCTCAAAGATGATCATATATTCACATTCACTATCTGCGGTTAGCAGACGACCATACATTCATTCATTTCACAGATCTCACCAAACTGGATGTAGGGATTTATTTTGTGGGAGTGCACATGTGATCATTTAAATAAATAAATTGTCATTCTTTCCTACACTGGTATCCAGCTTCGCTGTATTAATTGAAATTGAGTTATTTTTACAAAAAGTGTGTTGTTCTGACAAGAATAATGAAGTATGTTGTACCTATTTTCAATGTCGGGCGGTACTGTACCCTTTCACCACCGGCTACCCATGCAGAAAAAAATGGCTCGGTGTAATCCTTGCAATGCGAGGGTACTTCCGAACTTTTTTTTTAAGAAATCTGTATTAGAACAAACGTAGCAAGTCATCATAATAACCAGGAGGAGACCTTAGCACCTGGTGACCTCAAATAGACGACCAAATGCTGTTACTTTACCAAATTATTGACACAGTTGTTGCATTATTGTACTGTCCACAATCCGGAGTAACGTACACATACAAATTTACATCAATCCAAATGACAAATAAAACATTACATCATACAAATAAAAAATAATGGTGAGATAAAAATTTGCTTAGTTACCGGGATCTCCGTTATTTTTAGGAGTAATACAAACTTCAATAATTCTAAAACAAATTTTAAAGAAATACTGGTTGTATTCATAAAATTTTAAATAGCTCACCGTCCAAACACAGAACAAGTAATCTGACGTTCATAAATTGCGTTGTAATAATCTTTACACGGCAATGTCTAAATACAAAACAAAATCAACAAAAGGAAAAAAAAATTGTGTACACTAGTTACATGTCGAATATCAGGCTCCATACCATTACTCTAAAATGTACATCAAACCTACAGAGAAATTAAACTGAGAAAAAAAACAATGAATTATACCACAAGTTACATACTGGTTACGTAATATAGTCCATCTAAGACATCATGTCATACCTAATTAACTATCATCACTTAAGCAATTGCCACCACTACTCGACTGTGAGTTTAACCTTATCCCTGTCCACCAGTACAAATACCTGCTGCTGAGCTAGTCAGTCCATCAACTTTGATCAAAACACGCAGTAAATAGTTAGCAATAAGTGCTTGAATCCACCAATAGCTCTCGTATCTTACTCTACTGCTCATTTCTCTGTTGTTACACATTTAGACGACAAGAACTTGCATTTCGACTAGCCTTCGTTACACTTTAATGTGAAACATCACCACTGCAATAATGCAATTAAGTGGCTTCAGTCAACACACCAACAAGATCATTACTGTCCACGACATCAAAATGCATCAGTTAATTCCGATATTTGTTGTGCAATGCAAACTCTTGTCCCCTGTGACAACTTTACTGACCAATGAAACAAGAGCCGCTACGTTAGTATTACGCCACTGGCTAATAATTGAAGCATCATTGTACCAAATATTCTAATAAACATGCTACGTGAACTTGATAACCCAGAACAAACAAAAAAACACACTAACTATTCTAAACACATACGTTAATGAAATACAATTACACTTGCTGTCCCTTCAGGAATGAAACATATAAAAAAATTTTACAAATTTTACACAATTACAAATACATTATTCCCTATCTTGCGAGTCACACGGAAACATTTCATTCTGTGATTTTCTTGGGGTCAAAAAGTTGCTGATAGTTTTCCTAGAAACACTGTCTCGGTGTCAAAGCTCTCCCATGGTTACCCAGACGAAAGTCTTTATGTCACTCAAAGCGGCATTTTGAACACGCACTGAACAGTAAACTGTATCTCACATTAAACACAAATGTCATAGTCACTCTCAGCGTACCATCCACACGAATCTGGTCGTCCAGAAATGGCCCTACAACTACTATTACCCACGGTTCTGTCCTTTCAGTTCACGGTGTATTTAAAAGTCGTAAGTTCCAACAACCAACACTTATTCCCGCACCAATTAAAGAAATGTCTCCTACTACAAATGCAAATGTCAATGTCCCACTTTAGTTTCTTGCATTCATACAACAGTTAGTCACCATACGACAACTGTCCTCTTTAAGTATAACAAGCGTCCCACATGCAATTTACAAAGCACACTCAACAAGTCACTGCCAAAAGTTTATGGATCCCACCGTTCAGTGGTCAAGACAAAACAAAACAATCGTCCTGTCTGCTAACAACATCATTTCCACCACTAACAACGTGAAAACACCAGTCCTTCACTTTCCACCTTATGGAGACATACGAGCAATCATCTTGTTCCACAGTTCCACAGTCCAGTACTAGTTAATAGTTGCTGTTAAAAAGTGCCCGCTACACTCTGCTGTGCGTCGTTCATTCTGCCGTCGCGCCGCTGCCGCGCGAGCCGTTGAGCCAAAAAAAAAAAAAAACCACCCGCTGTTGCCTCCGCGGGATACTGTCTCCAGTCGTAAGGGTGGCAGAACTTATGAATGGCCAGTGGTACGTGCGTGTCGCCCCAGGCCGTTGACCTGCTGTAGCGGGCGCGTGGAGTGTACCTCAACCGGCAGTGGAGTGGGGAGCGCACCGGCTCTGTTGCCTCTCCCATGCCGACGTCAGCTTGGCTTACGTGGTATGGGTGCGTTCTGTGTAGCCCCTCAGCACTACGACACCCAATCAGTCAGACCCTTCCATGCATCTTGCAACATTACAGACAAAAGGATATTCTTACAGTATTTAAGTACTCATTGATTACATGTATGATCTATTAGATACATTGGTAATAAAAGAATCTTTGATCTAAAAAACATAAAATCATACATCCTAGTTTTCTACACATACAACATCAACATTTATCTCTTTTCTATATACAGCCCACACTTGTGCTATTGATTGTACCTGTCGTCCCTCATACAAAACATGAAAGTGTCAAAAAAAAAAAAAAAAGGAATAAGAAAACAAAATATACAGCTCATAATTACAATATCAAATAGTAGGCTACTCTAACATCCTATCACAGTGAAAATATTAGAAACTGTTGGTTCTAAAACTACAATATACAATGAACCTTTGTGCTTGTGACAGACTGAAATTAATACCCCTTGAAAGTGTTCTAACAAAAAAATAAGAAATTATCTACACAGCTCACAATTACCTACCACATGTTGTTAAATAGTAAACTACTTTAACATCCTAACACAATAAACATTTTACAAACTGATGACTCTAAATCTACAACATACAATGCACCTTTGTGCTTGTGACAGACTGAAATTAGTATCTCTTTATATATTTTACCTTTTTATTATATATAACAACATTTCTAGGACATGTATGTACCATTTACACGATGTCAGATCCTGACCTGCCACCGAGGTTCATCCAAATCAAACAATAAATCACATTAATGTTTTAGTTGTGGATCAGTAGCATCCCATTTACAGGAGTGTGCGCATTGATCACACTACTCTACGACTCTCACTCATCAGACATCACATTTTCCTTCTCATTCAATCCATTAATGCACTAACAGAATAGGTCTAGAAGTCAGCTAACCTTAACACCACCACACTCACGACAACATATCATACCTTTGCTCCCTTATACTCAACCACATAACAAAAAAAAAAAAATGGCTCTGAGCACTATGGGACTCAACTGCTGAGGTCATTAGTCCCCTAGAACTTAGAACTAGTTAAACCTAACTAACCTAAGGACATCACAAACATCCATGCCCCAGGCAGGATTCGAACCTGCGACCGTAGCGGTCTTGCGGTTCCAGACTGCAGCGCCTTTAACTGCACGGCCACTTCGGTCGGCAACCACACAACACATGAAGCTGTTTCGGAGATAGCATTCCAGTCTCCGAATTCGTCCTTTCACTCTGGCACCTCTCTCCATCGGCTTACCACTGCATTCACTTTACCGATTATTCATCCTGCTAAATATCAACTCAGTATTGCGACATTTCATCTAAGAAGAAAAAATACGCAAATTATTCATCCTGCAAAATAACTGTACACATTCTTGGTACCGTTTTAATTAGTTATACTGGTACCAGGCTTCAACAACAACAAAAATTATTATTTTTTTTTCATATTGCAAATGTTATGGTGAGAATTAGATTTACACTTATATTACATCTTACGTCAGTATTCCACAACATTCACCATCTGGATCTCATACTCCCTTTGTGTCCTTTCACGTTGTGCAGTTGTCCTCATCTCTTCATTCGTATTTCGGCTCTCCGTCCGTCCATTACTCCATCATCTCCTGGTCTTCCTTCGCCATTCGCATCAGTCTTGATTACAGCATACACAGGCCTCTCTGCAACATACATCTAAGACATCTCCACATTATTAATTCTACTCACCTTTATTTACCACTGTTTCATCACGTCGAATCCCTCTTTATTAATCACACTGCTTCACGTCGCTTCTCACCTTAAATATCACCTTTATCCACTACTATTTATCGCGTCGCTTCTCTCTCTATCTACCATCTTTATCCACTCATTAATCATCACGTCGTTTCTGCTTGATCCTTATTCATATGACAAAAAATACATACATACACCACTCTGTCGACTCCTGTTCATGACTCATTCGACCAGTCTATTCGTCATACTTCCTGACATCCCGCCTGAAAATTCTTATGTTCGATTTGACCCTGCACAACGTTACACACCACAAATAAATACACTGACTATCTACCATAAATTGCCAACTTTCGATCTATCCTTAACTTTTCCATAATTTGGTGTTAGAAATATGATGAAGGCCACGAGATTGTTTTCCCTTGATCGTCTCAATCAGTACAGCATTTTCATGGACAATCCGCCTCACTCTGAATGGTCCACTATACACAGTAAAGAATTTGCTAGTTAGGAATCTGAGCTTACATGAAAATTAAATGTGTGCAGAGAATATACAAGTTGGGAGAAAAGGACAGCACAAGTGTTAGAAACTTTGGTGCTATTGGCCTCTTTCCCTTACACCAGATTCCGAACAACCATACACAGAACTTCATTATATCTGTGACCACGACAATGACATACTATAGATTAGATGGCATCTAATTTAAAAACTTCGATCATATTACTGATGTTACCTGTGACAGCAGAATAAATGTACCCCATGCCATACAGATCACAATGTTGACTTTTTACATTACGTGTTAAGTACCTGCAATAGTCAAATCGCACTAATTAAACTGGACTCATTGGCATTATTACCTAACATTTTTAGCAACTGGTCTTTGAGGAAACAGTCCTTTTACTTTAGTGTTCCAAATAAAAACTTGCAAATTTTACTCTGAGAGACCAGCCTAACAGATTCTGCCACTATATTCTGTGGCCCAGGAATATACACGACCGTAAACTGAAACTCCTGTAAATAGAGTGCCCACCTAGCGAGTCGTCTATGGTTAAGTTTCGCCGACATCAGAAACTGTAGTGACTTGTGGTCAGTATAGATTTTAGTATGCCTCCCATACAAATTGTATCTAAACTTACTAAAACCCCATACTATTGCCAAAGCTTCAAGCTCAGTTACCGTGTAATTTCTCTCAGCTTTGCTAAGCACTCGGCTCGCAAATGCAATAGGTTGTTGTATTACTTCTCCTCCTTGCTCTTGCTCTTGGAACAATGTTACCCGAAGTCCACTACGGGAACTGTCCGTGGCCATACAAAATGTTGTGGATTGGCAAGACAGCCAATCCACTATGAGGAAGCCGAAAGGCACGCGTTTAAGCTCACGCAGGCTGGCGTGAGGTCTGGAACAGGACACGGAAATGAGACTAGTAAAAAACGTACGTAGCTTCTGGAATACTTAACTTTAATCCATAATTGGTGAACATCGCTCTTGACGGTACATGTTTTAGAGCATCAATAGTAACTGGTAATGGCGCCTTGCTAGGTCGTAGCAAATGACGTAGCTGAAGGCTAAGCTAACTATCGTCTCGGCAAATGAGAGCGTAATTTGTCAGTGAACCATCGCTAGCAAAGTCGTCTGTACAACTGGGCGAGTGCTAGGAAGTCTCTCTAGACCTGCCGTGTGGCGGCGCTCGGTCTGCAATCACTGACAGTTGCGACACGCGGGTCCGACGTATACTAACGGACCGCGGCCGATTTAAAGGCTACCACCTAGCAAGTGTGGCGTCTGGCGGTGACACCACACAAAACTATTTCCCTAGGTCTGGATGCCCGAGAAGAGGTGCCAATAGCAGTGCCTTCTTTAACGCCTCATACTCTTCCTGCGCGACAGGGTCCCAATTCCATGCCCTTTTCTTTCCAGTCAGCTGACATAGTCTGGGTGTCGCTGCACCCCCAATCTTAATAAACCTCCTGTAAAAATTGATTAATCCTAAATAACCCCGTAGCTGACGTTTTGTTCTTTTCACCGGAAAATCTCTGATTGCTTCGAGTTTGTCTGGATTTGGTCTTATTCCCTCTGGTGTCACAATGTGACCTAGAAACTCGATTTCTTTTAGTCCAAATTCTGACTTTCCCAAATTCACGGTTACCCCATGTCTCTCCAATGCACCGAGCAAAATGCTTAACGTTCTATTTTGGTCTTCCCAGTTTCTTTCTGCTATCAGGACATCATCCACGTACTGTGTTACCTTATCTTTTATTTCATTAGGAATGACAGTATTTAGCGCTCTGATAAATGCCGCGGATGATACATTTAACCCAAATGGTTGTTTCCGGAATTGATACGATTTCCCGTAGCACAAGAAAGCAGTGTATTTTCTATTCCCCCTATCTAACTCCACCTGCCAGAAACTCATTCTCAAATCAACTGAGCTGAGAACTCTGATCCCGTGAAACTTTTGTAGCAATTCGTCAAGTGTCAGTGGCCGATCTGTCTCTGGCTCTATTATCTTATTAATCCTTCTTGCGTCCAAAACTAATCTAATTGACCCATCCTTTTTTTCAACACAACCTAAAGGGCTGTTGTACGGACTGGATGCTGGTTCGATAATCCCTTGTTGTAGCATGCTTTCGATCTCAGCTTCTACCCTTTCTTTGTACACAATAGGTATCGGGTACACTTGGGCCCTAAACTGTTTATGAGGCTTGACCTTGAATCTATACACAAAATTTCTTATTGTACCCGCAGCATGTTTAAATATCTTTCTATACTCGTATAAAATTTTCTGCAATTCCCCGTAGACCGTGGTCCCTCGTAAATGCCAGATTTTCTCCCTGATCTTCTCCTCCAAACATTTATGAATTTCCTTCTTCTCTTGTTCGAACCCCGTATTCTGTGCCTGTATACCGGGTTTTACCGCCAGACATATTGCTAAGTGTGCGTTATCTTTAGCACATAAGCAATCGTCGAATCTTAATGTAATTTCCTCCGAATCTCGTTTCAACTCCATCGAACCATTTCTCATGTTAACGACTGCTTTATATTGGTTCAAAAAATTAACGCCTAATATCCCTTCAACAGTTAGAGATGACACAATCATGAACACTGTACTAAACCTCTTCGACTGGCACACAAAGTCTACCTGCGCTTGTAACTTCACCTCAATTCCCTATCCTGTAACTGCCCCTCTCACTGTTGTCCTTTGCAATGGCAACGTTGGCCATGGTTTTGTAAGACTACAACACTTAAACACATCTTCCCTCAAAACACTCATTACACTGCCTGTGTCGAGGACACAAGGTACGATTATATTATTTATTTCTACGCTAATCATTGGGTGGACTTCACTCCCCACATCTCCTACCTCCTCTAACAGATTCCCCCCTAGTTTTCCGTAATCGATATACCTAATATTTACATCATTAGTAGTCCTGGTTTGTACCAGTCTGTCATGTAGTCACCTTCTTGTCCCTCCGTCATTGTGACAGTGATTGTCCTGTCGTGAACCCAATGACTGCCTATCCTCTCTTCGCCCATCATTTTCATTTTCCCTTCTTCTTCCATCTCTGTCCCATCTTCTATTTTCCCGGTTTGCCAGTCGATATCCCCATGAATTCTGCTCCCTATTTCCTCGCCATCTTCCATTTCCGTCATTCCTCTGATTCCATGCTCTCCTGTCATTCTGATAGTTTCTGCTGTTCCTATCCTCGACTCTGTCTGACCTATGAGTCGTATCTCCGTTCACGATGTTGCTCTCATTACTCCTTTCTTGTAACAAGTGCTGAAATGACGTTATACAGATCATAATGAGCTCCCCAGTTTCGTATGGCACATCCAAATACCTATTTCGTCCCAACATTTCCTGATAGCACGCCACTGGATCTATTATACCACCTTCGTTACAATTTGGCATCATCAATATGCTTTGCTTAATCTGTTCCTGCCTACTTTTCGACCAGAATTCATTTAAAAACTTGTCACAAAATATCTTGTAGCTACTACAGTCTTTAATAATTTCCTGCATTTTCGCTCTAGCCTCGTCCCTCAAATGGTTACACACAAACTTCATTTTGAGGAGCGGTCCCCACGATGAAGGTAATGAATCTTGAAATTGAGACAGCCACAGGCATGGATGTTGGTAGTTATCTGGATCCGGAAAACAAGTGTACGTTTGTACCGACACGAAGTGCCTCCTATATTCTTCTTCCGCATTTATGTTTTCCGACCTTGGACTATACCCAGTTGGGTTTGCCACCTGTTTTATCCGACACAACCGTTCTTCTAACTCTCTGAGTTCGTCTTCCTCTTTCTGCCTATTTTCGTTTTTTGAATTTATCTCACTCTCCCTCTGCAATCTACCTGGTGGTGTTTCACCTTCGCTACTGCACGCTAATTGCAACTGTGCTAGTTCTTCCCTATGTTTCCTATTTATTTCTAATTGTGCCTCTTTAAACTGTAATAGTGATTGTATCTCCTCCTGGTCGGCATAAGCCTCTCGCTGCGTCCTGTCTGAGCCTGTTTCGCCTCTTATACTGATCTTTTCTACATCTGCGCTAATCGTATTCATTCTGACCACTACCTCCGCAACTTCATCCCTGTGTTTATTTAGTGCCACTTCCTGCCGGGTGACTTGAGCTTCCACGCTGTCTAATGCCCCTTGTTTATCTGCAAGTAAGTCCTCCACTACCTCTTTGATTCGCTCATCCAGCAACACGTCCCTACGTTCTGTAATATCACTCTCTATTGTAATTATTCGTACCTCCAAATTATTGGCTTTTTCTTTCACGGCGTCACATACTTGCTTCAACGCACCCAGATTCTTCTCCCCCTCATCTAACCGATTATAAACTGCGGACAGACGCTCATCGATAACTGTGTGTAGCTTCCTCATTGCCTCTTTATTTCCCTTATCCATTGCTTCCAATCTTTTCTTATTTGCTTCCAATCTTTCCTTAGTCTCCTATCTCTCTCCTTATTATCTTTATCCATCGCTTTCAATCTTTCCTTATTATCTCTATCCATCGCTTCCAATCTTTCCTTATTATCTCTATCCATCCTCTCTAAAAACTGCAGTAGCACATTGTCATTTGCTACTTTCGACGCTACAGTGCACTTTCTGGATAGGATGGTGGATCTTTTGCTATATCTCACACTTCGACTCTCACAGCCATCATCACGAAACTTACCTCCAGACCGAGTGGTACAAAAGGAACATGCATAACCCACTACCTCTGAAACTACCTTGCTACTCTCCCATGCAAACCACACATACTTAAATTACATGACATACACCACACTGCAACATGGAATACAACATAAGGAATAGTCACAACATTATAATCACATCACATTCAGCTTTCCCACTTCAATTAGTATTCATCCCAGTTCCACACGACACTGCCCCACTTCGTAACTTTTCTTTCCTACTACGAACTCTGGACGATATATGCACGTCTTTCTGTGCAATGCAAGCCAAGTGCCGTTGCTGGATAGACGGCTGACTCACCTTGCTTCTCTCTCAGAGTATTATAGTTTGAATCAAGCGTTACACGGAAGCATAACACGAAAAGTAATATTAAGAACATATTCATCACACACGCGAGTCCTCAACTGATACCATGGACGAGTACTTCTCTTTATCCTTTGTCTCATACACAGATTGAGACTCACACAGTACTCACCACGTGGAAGTACTCGTCTCTAATTTCAAGTCCTACACGCGCCATTTCTTAAATATTTCCAACTTATAGTACACACGCTAGTAATTCAGCTTAACTTAAGCACTCGGAAGTATTTCAACTTATTGCTACACGTGGTTTCATTGTGACCGTTGGTCACTTCCGAAGATTACTATGATACCATTAATATTACCTGCCTGTCATTTAATTCTCCCCACAAAAGTTCCTGAAATAGAGAAATTATTATTCTAAACTACTCTTAAGTATTTCACATGCATACCATGTCTCCACTCTTTTGTCCTTACGGAGCACGCCTAAGACAGGTCTTACCAATACTAGATCCAGCGGCAGAGTCCTGAAACATGGCCGTTCCTCAGGTCATCTCGCACCTCTGTCGAGGTGGGGGAAGACCATGCTACCGTATTGGTCAGCCGCATTTCAGGCGCTCAAAGCTCCGGAAAGTTTCATCTCTTTGGTTCCACCAAAGGTGGCCAGAGTATCGTCTCAAAGATGATCATATATTCACATTCACTATCTGCGGTTAGCAGACGACCATACATTCATTCATTTCACAGATCTCACCAAACTGGATGTAGGGATTTATTTTGTGGGAGTGCACATGTGATCAATTAAATAAATAAATTGTCATTCTTTCTTACACTGGTATCCGGCTTCGCTGTATTAATTGAAATTGAGTTATTTTTACAAAAAATGTGTTGTTCTGACAAGAATAATGAAGTATGTTGTACCTATTTTCAATGTCGGGCGGTACTGTACCCTTTCAACTGTACTAAAACATTAGGTATATAGTACATTAATAAAATTAAAGTTTGTACTGACTCATAAAGATGCAGTACTTACAAGTCACATATTAAAAAAGATCTCAGCCGGAAAGGCGACGTCATGAACAGTTGTCAGATGGCGAGCCGCTAAGGGCTGCTCGTACTGTGGACAGGGGTTGCAACAATACTTAGTACAGTTGGTCTAATTCTGAATACGACGCTCATAGTAGCGTCGAAACCAGGTCAATTTTGACTAATTATTTTATTTCCAGCTTCGGATTGTGTAAGGAAATGAATGTGCTCGTTTAATTCCGTAAATTTTACCCCCTGTGTTAAAGTATCTGGTCCCCAGTTTGCCCGTTATCCTCCTCACATAGTGAATGTCCTATGTAAAATATTTGGAGACTTTGGTGGTATACATTTGGCCAACGCAATTCCGTCTTACTCGTAGAAATGTGCGTGCAGATTAGTATATAATATACTTGAGCTATATGTTGTAAAATTGTAATATCTGTAAACTGGAATAATTGCTGCAATCGCTGTAAAATCGAGTGATATCATTTAAGATAAATACGTAATCAATTGACATCAATCTATAACATACCTTAAAAATCACAAAGAAGTCAAGTTAAAGGAATTCGTTTAAAATAAAAGATATAGCATGCAGGGACCCACACATCAGCGTTTGAGCCCTACAGCCCCTTGCGTAGTATCGTACAGAAAGGGCACGCTCTCTAGGTAGCGCTCTCAAGCTCCCCTCCCCAGTTATCCGTTGCGCAATTTTGATTCAAGGCTTGACGACATCATCTGTCATCTGGCGTCCCTAGGCAAGGAGGCTAGACGGTAAACTTTCAAAGTATTGATACCAGTAAGATATGAACTGAAAAGTAGCGAGATGTAACTACACTTTCTGGAGACGTCGGTAGACTGGCGCCAGTCCGGGCGGCGGCAGCTGGCGCAAGTCGGCTCCCGCCTTGTTGCGGCTGTTCTGTTCCGCCAGTCCCCTTCCACGGCCCACCTAGCGCCTAGCCGGGCAGATAACGAGAGCGCACTTCGCCTAGGTCTGCGCCCGCAGTCGCCAGCCGCGCGGCAGGTCGGCGCCACACACAGAGAGTTGCTTTCCGGGGTCGAGGCTCCACCACCGCGACCACGACTACCACCAGGAACACGAGCACCATCGCCGCCTCCGACCTCTTCTCCGCCGCCCGGCCGTCGCGTAAGTCAAAGCTCTGGTGTCCCACTTATACTGACTACTAGCTCTATGCGACAGCGTTATGACGTCAGGCCTTTTTCAGTCATCAGTCTTCTGACTGGTTTTATGCGGCCCGCCGCGAATTCCTCCCCTGTACCAATTTCTTCACCATCTCAGAGTAGCTCTTGCAACATACGTCCTCAGTTATTTGCTGGATGTGTTCCAATCTCCTTCTCTACAGTTTGCACCCTCTACAGTTCCCTCTGATATCATGGACATTATTCCCTGATGTCTTTAACACATGTTCTATCATCTCGCCCCTTCTTCTTGTCAGTGTTTTCCCTATATTCCTTTCCTCGTCGATTCTTCGCAGAACCGTATTCCTTACTTTACCCGTCCACCCAATTTTCAACATTCTTCCGTAGCATCACATTCTAAATGCTTCGATTCTCTTCCGGTTTTCATACGGGACGTGTTTTACTACAATGCTGTGCTCCAAACGTACATTCCCAGAAATTTCTGACTCAAATTAAGACCTATGTTTGATGGTAGCAGACTCCTCTTGACAGGTACTAGTTTGGTTTTCATGTCCTCCTTTCTGAGCACGTCATGCGTTATTTTGCTACCTAGCAGAATTCCTTAAGCTAATTCGTGAACATCAATCCTCAACGAACAGCTGCAGCTGCGAAATAAAAACTTTTTTGACTGTATGAAGCCATTGCTTGATCTTCGATTCAGATTTCCTCATGCAGTTTACCGAAATGTTGTTTTCCTGTCACATCTTTGCTGTTTTCTTGTATGTCATAACTAACGTTTTTTACGTTACAAAATGTATCTCTATTTAAAGCAGATAAATATGTAACTTCATCCAGTTATTATTACGTTATGCCTGAATCAGCTACATCACAATTTCATGTGTCTAATTTTGAATGTACAGTAGCCTAGTTGTTTCTGCGGCTACTAGATGGCGCTCGTAGCAACACCATGTTTACTTGCCCACACTTTCTAAAGTGGGCACCTCAGTCTCGTTGCAACCCTTAGCGGCTCGCCAACTGACAAGTGTTCATGACGTCCCATTTCCGGCTGAGATCTTTTTTAATATGTGACTTGTAAGTACTGCATCTTTATGAGTCAGTACAAACTTTAATTTTATTAATGTACTATATACACTCCTGGAAATGGAAAAAAGAACACATTGACAAAGGTGTGTCAGACCCACCATACTTGCCCCGGACACTGCCAGAGGGCTGTACAAGCAATGATCACACGCATGGCACAGCGGATACACCAGGAACCGCGGTGTTGGCCGTCGAATGGCGCTAGCTGCGCAGCATTTGTGCACCGCCGCCGTCAGTGTCAGCCAGTTTGCCGTGGCATACGGAGCTCCATCGCAGTCTTTAACACTGGTAGCATGCCGCGACAGCGTGGACGTGAACCGTATGTGCAGTTGACGGACTTTGAGCGAGGGCGTATAGTGGGCATGCGGGAGGCCGGGTGGACGTACCGCCGATTTGCTCAACACATGGGGCGTGAGGTCTCCACAGTACATCGATGTTGTCGCCAGTGGTCGGCGGAAGGTGCACGTGCCCGTCGACCTGGGACCGGACCGCAGCGACGCACGGATGCACGCCAAGACCGTAGGATCCTACGCAGTGCCGTAGGGGACCGCACCGCCACTTCCCAGCAAATTAGGGACACTGTTGCTCCTGCGGTATCGGCGAGGACCATTCGCAACCGTCTCCATGAAGCTGGGCTACGGTCCCGCACACCGTTAGGCCGTCTTCCGCTCACGCCCCAACATCGTGCAGCCCGCCTCCAGTGGTGTCGCGACAGGCGTGAATGGAGGGACGAATGGAGACGTGTCGTCTTCAGCGATGACAGTCGCTTCTGCCTTGGTGCCAATGATGGTCGTATGCGTGTTTGGCGCCGTGCAGGTGAGCGCCACAATCAGGACTGCATACGACCGAGGCACACAGGGCCAACACCCGGCATCATGGTGTGGGGAGCGATCTCCTACACTGGCCGTACACCACTGGTGATCGTCGAGGGGACACTGAATAGTGCACGGTACATCCAAACCGTCATCGAACCCATCGTTCTACCATTCCTAGACCGGCAAGGGAACTTGCTGTTCCAACAGGACAATGCACGTCCGCATGTATCCCGTGCCACCCAACGTGCTCTAGAAGGTGTAAGTCAACTACCCTGGCCAGCAAGATCTCCGGATCTGTCCCCCATTGAGCATGTTTGGGACTGGATGAAGCGTCGTCTCACGCGGTCTGCACGTCCAGCACGAACGCTGGTCCAACTGAGGCGCCAGGTGGAAATGGCATGGCAAGCCGTTCCACAGGACTACATCCAGCATCTCTACGATCGTCTCCATGGGATAATAGCAGCCTGCATTGCTGCGAAAGGTGGATATACACTGTACTAGTGCCGACATTGTGCATGCTCTGTTGCCTGTATCTATGTGCCTGTGGTTCTGTCAGTGTGATCATGTGATGTATCTGACCCCAGGAATGTGTCAATAAAGTTTCCCCTTCCTGGGACAATGAATTCACGGTGTTCTTATTTCAATTTCCAGGAGTGTAGATTTATTGAATGTTTCAAGAGCAACTGTTCCAACAGTCGTTACAGCTTACACAAAACATGGAAAAACAACATCGTGTAAACGTAATATTGCACGCAAATCAAAACTAAATGACAGAGATCGTCGTACGCTAACACGAATTGTGTCAAAACAACACAAAACTACGGCGGCTAAAGTGACTACAGAACTCAATAGCCATCTTCGAGACACCGTATGTATCGACACTGTAGGGCGAGAACTCCATAAAGCGAATATTCGTGGACAAGCTGCTATACCGAAACCATTACTAACGACACCCAACGCAAAGAAACGTAAAACATGGTGTCAGGAGCATAAATGCTGGAGGGCTGATCAGTGGAAACACGTCACATGGACCGACGAATCAACGTTTTCGTTATTTCCAACATCAGACCTGGTTTACGTCTGGAGAACGCCAAAAGAAGCCTACAATTCCGATTGCTTCATTACAACGGCTAAGCATGGAGGTGGAAGTGTGATGGCGTGGGCAGCCACATAATTGGTCCCAACATTACTCTCAAATGCCGTGTTACAGCCAACTATTATGTGAACAGTTTAGGTGATCAGGTGCATCCCACGATTCAGATGTTGATCTGCTAGAACGATGCCATATTCCAGGACGGTAATACACCCATTCACACAGCCAGGACAGTAAAATCGGTGGTATGAGGAGCATCCAACTAAACTGCAGCGCCTTCCATAGCCAGCACAGTCCCAGGACTTGAACATTATGGAACCCTTGTGGGCGGTAGTTGAGTGCAGCGACCGGAGCAGATTTCCGCTGTTTGTTGTTGTCCTTAGTGTAAGTTAGTTTAAGTTAGAACAAGTAGTGTGTAAGCCTAGGAACCGATGACCTCAGCAGTTTGGTCCCATAGGACCTTACCACAAATTAATTAAAATTTATACAGCCACTTTGAATACCATTAAAAATGATCCTGATTTCTTGGAAAGAGTGATAACAAGTGACAGTTCTGGGAGCAGATTTCCGCCTCCCTCGTCACTACAGGAGTTAGAGGATGTTCTGATCGAAGAGTGGCATAACATTCCACTGGAAACTGTACAATCATTATATGACAGTATCGCAAGAAGAATCGCAGTTGTGTTACGGCCAAATGGGGATCCAACCCCTTATTAATACACCATTCCCAAGCAAGTACAAGTGTTCATATTATTTTGTCTGTCTCCTGTACACTGATCCTTATTAGTGCCGACTGGCAGTAATTTGGTACATTAATGTTTCATTCTTGTCACATAACAGAGCTTAACCTGGTGTCATTGCTCGTATGCCAACGCCCCTTTAAGCCAACTATTGCTTCTTACAAGCAAAACTCCCCATCGCAGCCCCTTCAGATTTAGTGGTAAGATCACCCACTGGACAGCCCGTCAAAAACTAAACACAGATCAAGCACGAAAAGAGGAAGAAGGTGTACTGGACTATGAAAACAAGTAAAATAAAAACAGTGAGCGGCCCAAGCAAACAAGTGCAATATGGAGAGAACTTGGGCATGTCGGGCGTCGTGGGTAAGCGGTCACGGTGTTCGACTGTAAACTGACCGAGACGTGTTCAAAACGCCGTCGCGCCGTTTATTTTTATTTTTTTGTCCGCCTGGTCATTGAAATGTTTGTTCTCTTTCACTGGTCTTGGCAGTTGTCATACAACACCTTGGTTATAGAGTATGTGTGAAGTGGTAAGAATACGTTACCGTCGCGACTAAATGTGATGAATACTGACAAGGGAACCTCCCCATCGCACCCCCCTCAGATTTAGTTATAAGTTGGCACAGTGGATAGGCCTTGAAAAACTGAACAAAGAACAATCGAGAAAACAGGAAGAAGTTGTGTGGAACTATGAAAAATTAAGCAAAATATACAAACTGAGTAGTCCAAGTGCAACATAGGCAACATCAAGGAGAGCGTAAGCGCAGTAGCGGCGTGATCCCGTGGTTAGCGTGAGCTGCTATGGAGCAAGAGGTCCTTGATTCAAGACTTCCCTCGAGTGAAAAATTTACTTTCTTTATTTTCGCAAAGTTATGATCTGTGTGCTGTGTGGTGTCACCGCCAGACACCACACTTGCTAGGTGGTAGCCTTTAAATCGGCCGCGGTCCGTTAGTATACGTCGGACCCGCGTGTCGCCACTATCAGTGATTGCAGACCGAGCGCCGCCACACGGCAGGTCTAGAGAGTCTTCCTAGCACTCGCCCCAGTTGTACAGCCGACTTGCTAGCGATGGTTCACTGACAAATTACGCTCTCATTCGCCGAGACGATAGTTAGCATAGCCTTCAGCTACATCATTTGCTACGACCTAGCTAGGCGCCATTATCAATTGCTATTTATCTTGTGATGCATGTACCGTCAGACCGATGTTCACCAATTATGGATTAAAGTTAAGTATTCCAGAAGCTACGTACTATTTTTGCTACTATAAGGCCTTGACCTGTTCCAGACCTCACGCCAGCCTGCGCGAGCTTAAACGCGTGCCTTTCGGCTATCTCCTAGTGGCTTGGCTGTCTTGCCAAGTCACAACAATCTGTCCGTTCGTTCATTGACGTCTCTGTTCACTGTAATAAGTTTAGTGTCTGTGTTTTGCGACCGCACCGCAAAACCGTGCGATTAGTAGACGAAAGGACGTGCCTCTCCAATGGGAACCGAAAAGATTTGATCGCAAGGTCATAGGTCAACCGATTTCTCCACAGAAAAACACGTCTGATATATTCCATACGACACTGGTGACGGCATGTGCGTCGCATGACAGGAATTTGTTGTCGACCCACCCAGCTTGTACATTTGGCGAATGGGTAAAAAGATTCTTCTACCTTGCCCGATTTAGGTTTTCTTGTGGATGTGATAATCACTCCCAAAAAACTGATGAATACACAACAGTTCGTCACATAAACTGAAAATAAAAAATTAAACTTTTCACTTGAGGGAAGACTTGAACCTAGGACCTCTCGTTCCACAGCTGCTCACGCTAACCACGGGAACACGGCGCTGCTGATCTCACATTATTTTTGATGTTGCATATCTTCCACATGGACTACTCAGATTATATATTTTGCTCATTTTTTCATAGTTCCAAACAACTTCTTCCTGTTTTCTCGGTTGATGTGTGTTCAGTTTTTCAAGGCCTATCCACTGTGCCAACTTGTAACTAAATCTGAGGGGGGTGCGATGGGGAGGTTCCCTTGTGAGAGCTGGCGAGACACTACATAGACGTCTCACAGAAATAAAAAAAAAGGGTGTGAACTATGTTACAACAAAGGCATTCAAGAGTCAAAAATTCCAAAACGGAAAGCAACTTCAAAAACGTTACAGACATATGTTTTGACAGAGCACAGAGAAACTGTGTCATTATCGAACAGCAGCATTCACTTGTTTGAATGGTTCAAATGACTCTAAGCACTATGGAACTTATTATCTGAGGTCATCAGTCCCCTAGACTTAGAACAAACGTAACTCTCCTAAGAACAGCACACACATCCATGCACGAGGCAGGATTCGAACCTGCGCCCGTAGCAACAGCACTTTTCCAGACAAGCGCTTAGAACCGCTCGGCCACAACGGCCGGCATTCACTTGTTGTAGCTTATGTGACAACCTAATATGTTTTCATCATTTCCTTGGGAGTGATCACATTCATACGAACACGTAAATCGGGCAAGGAGGTGCACAAGTTGGGGGGGGGGGGGGGGGGGGGGAGGCTTATGGGCGCTCAACATCGAGGTCATCAGCGCGTGCGCAACTTAGGTGCATCGATAAGATATTCGTATCATATGACAAACACGTACTATCACTGACGCTGAGTACGACACACCCGACCTGTTTTCCGGGAAAAGATTAGATTGACTTGTGCCGTGTCATGAAACGTTTGCAGTTCCCGTTCAAAAGCCACATCCTTTCAGCTGCTAATAGAGAAGTTGTGCAGAATGAACTGTCGTTATAGGTCCCAACCTTACACCTCTCTGTTGCAGACGGACGTTACACCACGACACTGGCGCAAATTTGAGTACGGCGAACAGCGGAAATAAATAAAATAAGCACGAGGGGCGTTTGCACACGGCTCGCCCGTGACCATTTATGCACGACGCCTTCCCTCTTCCAGGCTGCTCTACATTGCAGTTCTTGTCCTTGGACCGTTCACTATTTCTACTTTCTTTTCATAGTTCAGTAAACCTTCTTCCTGAATGAGATTTTCACTCTACAGCGGAGTGTGCGCTGATATGAAACTTCCTGGCAGATTAAAACTGTGTGCCCGACCGAGACTCGAACTCGGGACCTTTGCCTTTCGCGGGCATGTGCTCTACCAACTTTTTTTTTTTCCTTGGAACGCAACTGCAAACCACCTCCACTTTTTTTTTATTCTTTTTTTTTTTAGCAGACAGCAGAATAGCGTTTTCAAAAACGTAGCAGTGAATGTACTCGAACTCGCGACATTTTATCTACACTGCGCGACACTTACCATGAACTCAACAATTCCTCCAGAACCTCTGCATTCCAGTGCGCTGTTTCTTTTATTTTTTTTTAATTTTTATTTGGACCTCTCGTTCCGCAGCTGCTCACGTTAACTTTTTTTTTTTTCTTTTTTTTTTTTTTTTTGACCTCTTCCACTTCAGGCTGTAATCTCCCCACGGAAAATTACCCTCTACCACGCAATAATTAATAATGGTCAACCAAATCATCCACATGTATTTACGTTTGAAAAGTATCTGATCAGATTTTCTAGTAATATATGCGCCGACAGCTCGTCGACGCCAAGGTATTTTTCTAGTACGTTTATTCTTTGGAGCAACAGAGGTACAGAAATGTATGCTCCATGGTTATTATAGTGGGAGAGAGGAACAGCTTCGGAAGTATCGGTTGGAAGATTGTCGGATTGCTAAAGGAGATTTATTTACTCTTCTTCGCGCTAAAGCGAGCTAGGAAAGTTTGTGCCGCTAGCGTGATAGATAAAGGGAAAAAAAAAACTGTAAAAGAAAATTACATGAGACTGGGAACCAACAGAAAACGGAACATGTACGGAAATGGATTCAATATACAATTTTCCTCAGAAATAAGGTTTGTGACCATTTTATTCTAGAGTGAATGACGAATGAGTTCTCTGTCTGAACCATTGATGATTGTCTGGGCCCTGTAATTAATTGGGAAGTTTCAGCTGTGACGAAGAGAGCCTGCAATCTCTGAGTTTTTATAAATCGTCCAAAAAGGCTTCGTCCACATCTGAAATTTTAGATCTGTCGTAAACTGAACGAATTGTTCAAACGATCGATTTTCCCAACTGAATGCAGCGCTTAATAATAATAACAAATGTAAAGATCTTTTCCAGCAAGCCAGCCGCTGAACATTAAGACGAAGGGCTCCACCCGAGATTCTACTAGGCTGATTTCACGTAATTAATATATTTAAACTGTACACAGAGAGAGAGAGAGAGAGCGAATGAAATTCGAGAAATTACTCAGAATCCTCCATTAGCATAATTGTTTGTCTGTCTTTTCACGGATCAGCCTAATAAGAAAATACGAAGCCCTGACTTTATTGTACCGATTTATGTGTGAGGGTGAAAGAGCGATAAAGGCGACAGATACACTTCTGTACAGACAAAACATTACACCAAGTTAGCGGCAAGCTGCATTCACATAGACTTTCATCATTTACAGAGTAGAATTCATTATAAGGCGTTGGTCCCTATCACCCATATCACCCCCAAAATCCTATCTAACCTAAAAATTAAAAAAAAAAAAAAAATAAATAAAAAGAACAATCTGTTGCCACCGCCACTTTCATCCTATCTTAACCTATTTTTTATTTTTTTATGTTTAAATAATATATAAAGAAACTGAATAAATCTTCTTTCCGTGACAAACTGTCCAATACCCGGAAAACAGAAGAACACGAAATCAATCAAGCATTTATGATTTGTTTTATGTTACGGCTTCTGGCAAAATTAGTTTTCCTGAGGCACTTTGACTTGCCGTACTATAAAAATAAATAAATGCCAACTTAATTATAATGAAGCAAAATTAGTATCGACTCGCTGTAGTGTTGTGCACCAACCAAAAAAATTACCGCTTCATTATGGCGAAGTGTGAAGTAAGAAATTTTGAAACAAAGCTTTGTATTTCCGATTCGTTTTAAGGTTGTGATGCTCTTCCATTATATACTGTATGTACTCGTGTCTACGCGCATGTGTATTCGTAACTGCAAAATATGCAAACTGGCCGATAATCCAAGTGTAGCTATTGTGCTTTGTTGCAGGAAAGAAATGCCAGTCTGGTTGAAGAACATCTTTATAGCAGAGTCTGTGGTTCTAGTAATTATTGCGAGAACTGAGCTACCGAAGCACGACTGACGCCCGGTACTCACAGCTCTACTTCTGCCAGTACCTCGTCTCCCACTTTCCAAACTTTACAGAAGCTCTCCTGCGAACCTTGCAGAACTAGCACTCCTGAAAGAAAGGATATTTTTTACACCTCCTTCCTGTTTTCGGGCTTGATCTCTATTCAGTTTTTGGCAGACCGCCCACTGGGCCCTCTTACCACCAAATCTGAGGGGCGTGCGACGGGGACTCTCCCCTGTTGGCGCTGTTACAGACAGTCTGTTCCAGTGCGCTGCTGCTCACATCATGTGACTGGTCGCCCTTCCCTCTCCTAGTCGCCCCCCTTGTTGCTGGACAAGCAGTTCAACTTGTTTTTCGCGGTCCAAACGGGCCGGCCGCTGTGGCATAGTGGTTCTGGGGGCTCCAGTCCGGAACAGCGATGCTGCTAAGGTCGCAGGTTCGAATGCTGCCTCGAGCATGGATGTGTATGATGTCCTTAGGTTAGTTAGGTTTAAGTAGGGGGCTGATGACCTCAGATGTTAAGTCCTATAGTCCTTAGAGCCATTTCAACCATTTTTGGTCCAAATGGTCTGGACCGATCAGTTCATGGAAGAAGTAAACTGTGACAATGGAGAATGGGTTGGCGCCTTGGCCATGGATTATGGACTAAGGTATGTACAAAACCGCTGTGCTAAATACAGGGTGATTCAAAAAGAATACCACAACTTTAAAAATGCGTATTTAATGAAAGAAACATAATATAACCTTCTGTTATACATCATTACAAAGAGTATTTAAAAAGGTTTTTTTTCACTCAAAAACAAGTTCAGAGATGTTCAATATGGCCCCCTCCAGACACTCGAGCAATATCAACCCGATACTCCAACTCGTTCCACACTCTCTGTAGCATATCAGGCGTAACAGTTTGGATAGCTGCTGTTATTTCTCGTTTCAAATCATCAATGGTGGCTGGGAGAGGTGGCCGAAACACCATATCCTTAACATACCCCCATAAGAAAAAATCGCAGGGGGTAAGATCAGGGCTTCTTGGAGGCCAGTGATGAAGTGCTCTGTCACGGGCTGCCTGGCGGCCGATCCATCGCCTCGGGTAGTTGACGTTCAGGTAGTTACGGACAGATAAGTGCCAATGTGGTGGCGCTGCATCCTGCTGAAATATGAATTGTTGTGCTTCTTTTCGAGCTGAGGGAACAGCCAATTCTCTAACATCTCCAGAGAGTGTGGAACGAGTTGGAGTATCGGGTTGATATTGCTCGAGTGTCTGGAGGGGGCCATATTGAACATCTCTGAACTTGTTTTTGAGTGAAAAAAAACCTTTTTAAATACTCTTTGTAATGATGTATAACAGAAGGTTATATTATGTTTCTTTCATTAAATACACATTTTTAAAGTTGTGGTATTCTTTTTGAATCACCCTGTATAGTATGTTTGAAAGTTTCTGTTGAAGTGCCTCGCTTAATTTGCTTGCCACTTGGCAACTGAACAGTATTTAAGTGTGTATTGCCTAGCAGTATTTTCTTACATTCTGTGCGAGCGCACGGAATTCATTTAATCACGTTGTAATCTCTGTAAATTATTACTAGACGCTTATTGAACATTGGTTTTACGATTTTAGCCAGTTGTGTGTCTTGAGAAATGATTGTTATTGAAATGAAGTGACTAACGGACTTATTTGTGTTGGCTTTCCCGATGTTATAAATTTAATCAGTCATTTTCTTAATGTCAGTATTTGTTAGACTTACGTTTTGGCAATAATTCAGGAAGTTGCCAGTAGTTCAAGAAGTCGACTGCCTTTCTTTTTGGATCATCAGTCCTCGGACAGGTTTGATGCGTCCCACCACGCTCTCCTGTGCCAACCTATTCATCTCCGAGTAGCACGTTCAACATACGTCCTCAATTATTTGCGCGATGTATTCCAATCTGTCTTCTTCTACAGTTTTTTGCCATCTACAGTTACCTCTAATACCATGGAAGTCATTCTCACATGTCGTAACAAATGTCCCATCATCCTGTCCCTACTAAGTGTTTTCCACATATTCCTTTCCTTTACGATGTGCAGAACCTCCTCTTTCCTTACCTTATCAGTCCACCTAATTTTCAACATTCGTCTGTAGCACCACACACAAATCCTTCAATTCTCTTCTGTTCCGGTTTTCCCACAGTCCATGTTTCACTACCATACAATGCTGTTCTCCACATGTACATTCTCAGAAATTTCTTCCTCAAATTAAGGCCGGTATTTGATATTAGTAGACTTCTCTTCGCCAGGAATGTCCTTTTTGCCATAACTAGTCTGCATTTGATGTCCTCCTTGCTCCGTATATCATTGGTTATTTTACTGCTCGGTGGCTGAATTACTTCATCTACATTGCGACCATCAATCCTGATGTTAAGTTTCTCGCTCTTCTCATTTCTGCTACTTCTCATTACTTTCGTCTTTCTTTGATTTACTCTCAATCCATATTCTGTACTCATTAGATTGTTCATTCCGTTCAGCAGGTCATGTAATTCTTCTTCACTTTCACTCAGGATAGAAATGTCATCAGCGAATCCTATCATTGACATCCTTTCTCTTTGAATTTTAATTCCACTCCTGAATCTTCCTTTTATTTCCATCATTGCCTCTTCGACGCACAGATTCAACAGTAGGGGGGGAAAACTACATTCCTGTCTTACACCCTTTTCAATCCGAGCATCTCGCTCTTGATCGTCCACTCTTATTATTCCCTCTTGCCCTTTGTACATATTGTGTATTACCCATCTCTCCCTATGTTACCCCTATTTTTCTCAGAATCTCGAACATCTTGCACCATTTTACATTCTCGAAGGCTTTTTTCAGGTCAGCATACCCTATGAACGTGTCTTGATTTTTCTTCAGTCTTCCTTCTATTATCAACCGCAATATCAGAATTGCCTCTCTCGAGCCTTTACCTTTTTTAAAGTCAAATTGGTGGTTATATAGCACATCCTCAATTTTCTTTTCCATTCTTCTGTATATTATACTTGCCAGCAACTTGGATGCATGAGCTGTTCAGCTGATTGTGCGATAATTCTCGCACTTGTCAGCTCTTGCTGTCTTCGGAATTGTGTGGATGATATTTTTCCGAAAATCAGATGGTACATCGACAGACTCATACACTCTACACACAAACGTGAATAGATAATTTGTTGCCACTTCTCCAGTGATTTTAGAAAGTCTGAGGGAACGTTATCTGTACCTTCTGCCTTAATTGATTTTAATTTCCCAAAGCTCTTTTAAATTCTGATTCTAATACTGGCTCCCCCATCTCTTCTAAATCGACTCATGTTTCCTCTTCTATCACATCATACAAATCTTCCCCCTCATAGAGGCTTTCAGTGTATTCTTTCCACCTATCCGCTCTCTCCTCTGCAGGTAACAGTGGAATTCCCGTTACACTCTTAATGTTACCACCCTTGCTTTAAATGTCATCAAAGGTTGCTTTGATTTTCCTGAATGCTGAGTCTGTCCTTCCGACAATCATTTCTTTTTCGATTTCTTCACATTTTTCAGTAACCACTTCGTCTTATCTTCCCTGCACTTACTATTTATTTCATTACTCAGCGACTTATATTTCTGTATTCCTGAGTTTCCCGGAACATTTTTCTACTTCTTCCTTTCATCGATCAGCTGAAGTATTTCTTCTGTTACCCATGGTTTCTTCGCAGTTACCTTCTTTGTACTTATGTTTTCCTTTCCAACTTCTGTGACGGCCCTTTTTAGAGATGTCCATTCCTCTTTAACTGTGCTGTCTACTGAACTACCCCTTATTGCAGTAGCTATAGCCTTAGAGAACTTCAAGCGTATCTCGTCATTGCTTAGTATTTCCGTATCCCACTTCTTTGCGTATTGATTCTTCCTGCCTTCAGCCTACTCTTCGTCACTACTATATTGTGATCTGAGTATGTATCTGCCTCTGGGTACACCTGACTATCCAGTATCTGATTTCGGAATCTCTGTCTGACCTCTAACTGAAAACTTCCCGTACCACCTGTCCTTTTTCAAGTATACCTCCTCCTCTTGTGATTCTTGAACAGAGTATACGCTATTACTAGCTGAAACTGGTTACAGAACTCAATTAGTATTTCTCCTCTTTTATTCGTCGTCCCAAGCCCATATTCTCCTGTAACATTTTCATCTACTCTTTCCCCTGCAACTGCATTCCCGTCTCCCATGGCTATTAGATTTTCGTCTCCTTTACATATTGTATTACCCTTTCAGTATACTAATATACTTTCTCTCTCTCTTCATCTTCAGCTTGCGACGTCTGCACATATACTTGAACTATCGTTGTCGTTGTTGGTTTGTTGTCGATTCTGATAAGAACAACCCTGTCACTGAACTGTTACAACAAAGGTGACATTCAAAGAGTAAACAAAAAAATAAAAATGTAAATCACTGATGCAATTCCAGCTAAAAGGCTCTTCAATAAACGTAACTGGTTCCACCTGGTGCCTCACCATCGTTATCTGATATCGTTATCTGATATCTCCAACAGCGCCTTTGAATGGTATCTGCAACGGAGGCATTCTACCTCAAGGAAAACAGGAATCCTTGAAGTAGCCTGTCTCTTCCCTCTCTCATGGCTGACAAGGCAGGACGTTAAGCCGTAAGTGTGATGCGGCACATAACATTAACCGCAGCTTGGCGCTACCCAGCTGGGGGGGGGGTTACCCTTTCGTGGCAATATTATTGAGCAATTTTTTTAATGAATGGAGAGCAGATAGTAGTTAACAGACAGGTATATTTATCACACAGAATATCAAATTTCCTCCAACTGTGAAAGTGAGGTCACACAACAAGGTGGTAAATATTCTTCCCACCGCCCTTGCTTGGAGTTAAATGACAAAAATAACTTTTTCAATATATGTCTTATTTATTTGATCAATTTACTTCTTCTGTTACAATGATTGTTCACAATTACTTGTCATGAAATTTTCTGAAGCATGGGTCTATGCAATGTGGTATTTGATAATATGTACAAACACAACGAGTGCGCTTTTCTGCGGCTTTGGTACTACAATGACGGCACCTCCTGTAGGTTTCTCCTAAACAGAGTTGATGCTCCCCTACAGCCACATAACGAACATCTTTAGGTACTTTACCCCTTTATGCCAGAAAGACAAGTTTTTTTCCACCCCTTTTTCGGGATGAGAACCCAGCGATCAATTTTCTGGCTAGATGGATCCTGTATGTGAGCTGATCATGGTGTCAACTTTCTCTTTTACTTATTTTCCACCGGATAAAATTGTTCATTATAGCAAAGTCCATCAGGAAATAAAATATTCTCTGCCACCATTTTACAGATAGTCTGCCAACAGCATACCTTTCTCGTAATTGATCAAACTTATTGACACCACCCATTATTTTGTTGTATTCTGCCACAACTATAGGAAAAGACATCTCTGTACTAGTACCATTTTTCCTCTTCACTGTGGCTGTTTCTCTTGGGTCATGAACTGAGGACAGGAAAGTGACTGACTGGTTATCCATCCATTTTACTGCAGAAATGGCTCCTTTTGTTTCAAACTGGAATTCTCCCCATTCCAATTTTAAGTTTTCCTTCATAAATTTGAGGAAATCTTTCCTGTTGGTCTTCACTGTTCCATATCCATACACATCCTTCTTCAAAAGTGTTGACATCAACTTCACGGTGGTGAAGAATCTGTCAAATGCAACTACATTATTTTTATTATGTATTTCCTTTGTTAGATCTACTACAACTCTTTCGCTCAATGTCAAGTCACCATCTGCCTTACACTTGCCTCTGTAAACATCAAAGTTCATTATATATCCAGTGAGTGAATCTGACAAGCACCACATTTAGAGCCTCGTTTCGCTAGCTTCGTTGACATATACTGTTTCATAGATGATCGTCCATTGATAGGAATGATCGATTCATCCACTGACATAAATAATGTGGCCTCATAATTATTCTTACAGCTCTGCAAAAGCCTTTCAATCAATGGCCGTAATTTACGCATTTCATCATATTCTGGATTATTTCTTGTCTCTGCAGTTTATATGTTATTACTGTGAACATTCTCTACAAACTTTTTAAATCTTTTACTTAACATTACATTAGCAGTTGGCTCTACTTTTAGTATGGGGTCTGAACTCCAGAAGTTAGAGAGAGCAAGAAGTTGGTGAATTCACATTAGAATAAGACACCCTACATAAGCTCTCATTTCTTGAGTAGTTGTGTCCACCTAGGTTTTTGATGGACATCTACAACCACGATTTTGTTTTGCATACGAGTTTGTTTCATTTACAATGAGAGTAAAAACATCGTCATCAAAGAACTTAGAAAAATAGGTCAGCTTCCGATCATTGGCACTACAGAGAAATTTTGGTGTTTCAGAATTGTTCTTCACATTGTCGAAGTAGGAACAGTCGCTGTTCCATTTTTCTTCACTTTTTCTGTCACTGGTAATAGTCGGAAGCACGACTGATTCACTGTCATGTTCATCACCATAAATGCCTTGAATCAAAAATAAAAAAATGGTTCAAATGGCTCTGAGCGCTATGGGACTTAACATCGCAGGTCATCAGTCCCATAGAACTTAGAACTACTTAAACCTAACTAACCTAAGGACATCACACACATCCATGCCCGAGGCAGGATTCGAACCTGCGACCGTAGCAGTCGCGTGGTTCCAGAATGAAGCGCCTAGAACCGCACGGCCACACCGGCCGGCATGCCTTGAATCACTGGTGACTATGTTCTTTCTCTAGAACATTCAGTTCATCTGCAGCACCTTTATCTCCTTCAGTTTCTGAATTACTTTCATCAGGTAATGAACAAAATACATTCTAAATTTCGTGAACATGTTTAGGATTGCTGAGGTCTAGGGAATGAGACATCTGAAAGGAAAGCAATGCAAAGAAATAGAGAACTGGAGAGTGTAAAAAATACTGCGACAGATTCAACAGAAGCAAGCACTTGGTTTGGTATGGTAAACTTGACATTCCTTAATAACAATGATCTGTGCATTATTTCTGAAACCCAATAAGCAAAAAATGTCAAATAAAGGTGGCAAAATATAGAAATATTCGTTCTAGAGACGTAAAACAATAGGTTACTAAAGAGGCGGTGGGAAGGATACTTCGTACCAACAAAATCAAATACTACAAGTAAAGTCCCCGAGTAATGTAAGTAAAACATATTTTACAACAAACAGGGAACACCAAATTGTTGTGACTTGGCAAGACAGCCCAGCCACTATGAGAGGAAGCCGAAAGGCACGCGTTTAAGCTCACGCAGGCTGGCGTGAGGTCTGGAACAGTTAAAGGAATAGAGACTAGCAAAAAAGGTACGTAGCTTCTGGAATACTTAACTTTAATCCATAATTGGTGAACATCGGTCTGACGGTACATGCATCACAAGATAAATAGCAAATGATAATGGCGCCTTGCTAGGTTGTAGCAAATGACGTAGCTGAAGGCTATGCTAACTATCGTCTCGGCAAATGAGAGCGTAATTTGTCAGTGAACCATCGCTAGCAAAGTCGGCTGTACAACTGGGGCGAGTGCTAGGAAGTCTCTCTAGACCTGCCGTGTGGCGGCGCTCGGTCTGCAATCACTGATAGTGGCGACACGCGGGTCCGACGTATACTACCGGACCGCGGCCGATTTAAAGGCTACCACCTAGCAAGTGTGGTGTCTGGCGGTGACACCACACAAATAATAAGACATCATAGCAAAAATCAAAAGTATTTATCTTATACTATAGCTTTGAGGAAAATATCACAAAAATGTCACGCAAACAGCACTGAAAGCCTCATCTACAGAGCAACACTCAGCTATACAATGCCTCTTCGCGAAGATACAGCAAAAACGGCGGGAACTTCTGACTGAAAGTAGTAACGTATACTGTTCACTAGGTAGCAGCACCATACAGAGGTGGGAACTGTGAATCCCACGGGGCTAGGAGCTAGTTCATTGTAGTGGGAAGCATGTTTCCCACGGCTCACGAAAGGGTTAACGAAAACGTTGCGTAAATAATTTGCTAAGTGCGTACGGTATCTCGCTGTGCGTTCGAGGGCATTGTGAGCATTTTGTAGGAACCACCAGTAATCAAACTGCTCTTTCTCTCCGTCGCTAAAGACATAGGCGGCGGTAATTCCTTTGAACCATGTAAGCGCATGTAAGATTCATCTGGACGGAGTAGGGTCTGAGAGTCAGTCATATCAGGCGTGACCCGGAGATAGCAAGCCAATATCTTCTATGTTAGTCGCCCAACTCCGGACGACGATGCGCACGTAAAACGATGTTCATCGGTGGCCAAGAGGTGAAAATCTGGGCAATAAGGTGAGTCTGCCAGTCCAATAGCGTGCGTCTCCGTCGTGTGGCAGATTTTTTTTGGCGATCTGATACCACTTCGAATGCACCGTGGTCGACAGAAAGTTGTGGTGTATCGTTTTCCACACTCTTGACCAGTGAACCGTAGGGTACTTGTTTTCCACCACGTTATGGGGAACAGCCCGCAGAAGGTTGGCATAAAAATCTTTCGCCTTAGGTGAACGAGTGGCGGGGAGGTTCGAGCTGACATAGCTGTAATCAAGAATGAAGGTCGACACATAGGAGAGCTGTGCGGTGTCTTGCGCAACCGACACCGGCGGG
Organism: Schistocerca americana; assembly: GCF_021461395.2. Classification (NCBI taxonomy): domain Eukaryota; kingdom Metazoa; phylum Arthropoda; class Insecta; order Orthoptera; family Acrididae; genus Schistocerca; species Schistocerca americana. The sequence continues at coordinate 135,257,800 of NC_060127.1, forward strand.
ACGTTAGAGACTGGCATCAGAACCTGTAGTAAACGACCCGTGAGAGAAGGATGTTGACTTTTCCATCGTTTCTTCATGTTGCTCATGTAAAGGGCAGCTGCTCTCGCCCTGAAGTTGACCAATCCCAGCCCCCCTTTCTGCACTGGGTGGGTGGTGGTGGTTAGTGTTTAACGTCCCGTCGACAACGAGGTCATTAGAGACGGAGCGCAAGCTCGGGTTAGGGAAGGATTGGGAAGGAAATCGGCCGTGCCCTTTCAAAGGAACCATCCCGGCATTTGCCTGAAACGATTTAGGGAAATCACGGAAAACCTAAATCAGGATGGCCGGAGACGGGATTGAACCGTCGTCCTCCCGAATGCGAGTCCAGTGTGCTAACCACTGCGCCACCTCGCTCGGTTTCTGCACTGGGAGGGTAAGAGTGTGTCGTATCGTAAATATATGACACAGGGAAACGTAGCAACTGAAGGCCGCCTGAAGCTGGCGACCTATCTACAGCGGTTGTGGGATGACTCGTGCCACATGGTTGAGTTTTGATGCTACGTAGAGGTTCAGGTATTCAACACTTTGTAGCTGATTCAAGTCCCGGAGCAAGTTCTGTCGCACCATTGCGCGTATGATCTGTAGTAACCGTTGGTAGTTTGCTGCAGCTGTTTTGCGTACATCTTTCTTGAACGTGATGCCCAAATATCGCAGATCAGAAACTGGTGGGAGGCAAGCGAGGGCTTCCGGTCCGAGACCATGCCCAATATCCAACGCCGCCGACTTGTGGATGTTCAGAAGACTGCCTGCGGCCTGTCCGTATGGTTCGATCCAGGTTAGAACTCTTTCAACTTCGTCATTGGAACGAAACAGCAGTAGCAGGTCGTCAGCGTATGTCCTATAGCGAAGGGTGACGTCCCGCAGCGTCATGCCAGATAGGCGGTAGTTAACACCCGCGAGGAGTGGCTCGAGTGCGATTGTGTAAAGGTAGGTAGAAAGGGGACAACCCTGTCGTAGAGACCTCTTAATGGGTACTGGTCCTACCGTCCTTCCATTGACCTGGACGTGTGAGCTGGCTGCGGTCCAAAGACGCAGTCCCTGCAGTCACCGGTGGCCATTTGTATGTCGACTTCTCCCCCCCCCCCCCCGCCCCCCCTGCGACGTCTGTTCCGGAGCGAGAATCATCGGCAAAGTCGTCTTAATACGGCCATAAGCCTGTCGAAAATCTTGTAATCGGCGTTCAGCGTTGTAAGCGGCCGATAGTCTTTAATCCATCGCCCTCCATTTGTCTTGTGTACCAGTATGAGAAGTCCTTCTACAAACGCTGGCGGTACAACACAGTCTGGAGACTTAAGTTCGCGGAAGATTATAACCCAGCGAGGCATCATGATGTCACGGAAGGTCCGGTAGAATTCGATGGGCAATCCGTCAGGCCCAGGCGACTTATTGGCCGCACCTTTGTCGACGGCGTCTTCGACCTCTCCGAGTGAGACTTCCTCTGTTAGTGCATTCAAGTTAGCCTCGTCGATAGTACGTGTTACCTGCTGTAACACTTCAGTAGTGGCCTCGTCATTTAAGGTTCTTTCCTGGTAAAGATGACGAAAATGATCCTCCACCGCCTTTGCTATGGTTGCTTGGGCCGTACAGAGGCGACCGTCTTGTGTCCTGAGTTGTGTGATTAAGTGTTGGCGATGTCGGCGCATATCCGCCACAACGTGGTGCATGGTGGGTTCCTCTGCAACCGTTCGGTCGTGCCGTCGCGAGCGGACTACGGCACCTTCTAGTCGGCGCTTCGTCAGTGTGAGCCTTGATTCTGCTTCGGTCATGTTGTCTCTCCGGGGAAGGGGGTAAGGCTGCGAAATGCCTGGTTTGGCACACAGGAGCCACAACTCCAGGGTCGAGGTGTATCGTGGCTGACGGCGTTCACAGTCAGTCCACGTTGCTTCAACTTTCCGACGCCAGCCCAGGTCCTGGAGTTACATTAAGCTTCCAAAAGCCATTGCTGCGCCAGACTTGTTGGGGGCGTTGGTGTATAGTGCATCTGGCACTATGTTCGGAATAGGCTTGAGACCACCACTTCTTGTGTGAGGCCTTGGGTCACATATATGCGATCAAGTCGGCTGGACGAATGACTGGTAAGATGAGTGTGGCCAGAGCGATTACCGTGTCGCACAAGTGAAGTTCTTGGGTCATCGCACCCAGTTCCGAACAGGGCATGTAGTGTGGGATTTGTTCCTTGGGGTGAAGTACGCAATTAAAATAGCCGGCGAAGACGCTGTTGTCGTATCGTCCAAGGAAAAGGGGGGGCGACATCCGTGGAGTACAATCTGGCGCGGTCGAGACGTCTTGTGGTACCCGACGGCGCGTAAACATTAATTAATCGGCTGTTGAGCGCCGTAAGTGCTATTCCTCGCGCAGAGGGAAGATACGTGACGTCAGTAACTTCAACACAATCACGCACTAATATTGCCACTCCGGCGCCTGCATTGCTACCGGGCGTCACATATGTGGCGTAACCATAAAAGTTTGGGAGTGCAGTCGTTTTCACTTGTTGTAGGAAAGCAAAATCAACTCCCATGGCTCGTTTTGTTTCTTTCAAAAGTTGGATCTTGACAGGAGAACTTATTATGTTGATATTCATTGTCGCAGGCGAGGTTATCCATGTCGATGTTGGAGAGAAGCGAACGTGGTCCTCCTTGTGCTGCTTATGCTGACTGATCCGGCGGCGCCTCAGCTGGCCGCGGATCTGGACGTCCTCGGCCCACGAAGAGGGCGCGGATGTCTGTTCATGTTCCATATGCGCTGAACCGCCGATCCTGTCGCAGCAACTCAGCAACGATGTCTGCAGCAGGGGAAAGAAAGGCAATCTGCAAACCAACAGGCTTCACAACAGCCTAACCGTGTACCCGATATCGACGGTCCGCCACAGATCAAATTATAAGTTCTTTTCCCAGTTACTTGAAAAATCCATAAAGAAAAACATTAAGCTGTAGCAGATTCAACCTAGAAGATAAGGATAGACGCTGCAAAATTCACCAGTCCATGTTGTAGACAAGTTTCATCGTAAAAAAAAATTTTTGACAGTTCAACAAAGTCACCGAGTTTCTATATGTTCGTTGTGCGGTCTGACACTCCTTAATGTCACTACAGAATCAATCTTGTTCTCACTTAACGAAATATTCCACTTTAAAACCGATCTTCTTGACTACAATCGCCGATAAAGTTTTAAAACAGAATTTTAATACACGTCACAGTATCGATTATTTTCAAAATATCAATACGTGTCGACTTCTCATTAATAAATCTTTAAGCTAGTTAATTATTGAAGATCGTCCACACTCCTGATAAAATTCTGCCAGAATCTCTTCAGGAAGTCTGAATTTTAATAAAATTTGCAAATTTCACACATAAGTAATATTTGCGATGTATGTCGTAACAACAGAGTCAACTGACTGTTTTAACATCCAACTCGAAGTTTATTTAACAGTTGATAACCAATTGACATCCACTTACAAACTTTATCATTCCACATTCAACATTGAACTCCCTTTATTTTATAAAAGAAAAGACATAAAACATATTTTAATAATGGTCAGCATGATGTTTCAACGGTTCTTCCAGCCGCCGGTCGTCGACTACGATGCAACAGTGGTTAGCTCTCGTCGTCCACCGCGTCCCCACTGGACATCTTGCAGCCACGCTCGACGTGAAAGAAACGAAACAGAATCTTTTTAAATGACAAGTCTCCACTTAACATACTATATATATATATATATAATTTCTTACCTGGCGTCGCTCAAGCGGTAAAGAAACGGGATGTTTCCTGATAAGACTTTTGAAACACCACACATAGCCCCGGAGTGTTTGATAGTAAGGGACCGGGCGACTCCGCTGCCTGCACTGGTACCTTCCTGCTGCTCACTGTTTATGTCAGTGGGCTGATAGTCGAAAGCTGCATGTTTCTCTGTCCTGCAAGGTTGGAGTCAGTGGAAACGGTCTCAGCCTCGCGGTTGGCTTCCTGAGTGGTCAGTTGTTCTTCCCCGGCCGAATGCGAACCGCCGTGTTCCGACACTGTCCGACGACGGCGCTCTCGGAGTTTCGGTGATCGCTGTTTCCGTTCGTGGCCTTCATTGTCAGAAGACGGCACTGACTACCGCCCCGCCGGGACAAATGCTGGGGTCGGTACAATAATGGAATCAATTGCCATCTTGCTGTCGCCAATGTCTGTCGCGTTCGGTAGCTCCACAGTCGTAGTACTATTTTCCACCACTGGCCAGGCCGGTGGATCGTCCAGGTTTCTGTCCGTGGAAGGTGATTCCTGTACCGCTGCATCGGTCGCCTCTGTCTGTTTTGTGAAGAACGTGTGAGCGCCACCGCATAAGTCACGGGGAGAATAGTCTTCGTCGCTGGAGGTGCAACGTCCGTCGGTGGGAGTTATGTGATCCGACGCTGGAGGCACTCGGAACGAAGGTGATGTAACATCCACGAGATAAATTTTAGCTACAGTGCGACGAGAGGAAATTATGCCTCTAACAGTTATAAACATTATCTATTCGATATATAAAAAAAGTAGTGAAAACGATGATAAATATTAATTATTTATATAATATTCTATGATATAATTGGATATGTCGATGTGTATCATACAAAGACAATGATAATTGTAAATTTCTTTTATGATCTGCGTTGGTCTTCCTTTGTTTTTACCTTTTGTTGATTGGCTTTTGTAGGTTGCGGACGCATATCAAACTGAGGTCTGTTAAGAAATTGTTATTTGCTAATTATTACTTGAGAATAGAGTTCATTATTATTATTATAAATATGAGTCAATAATTATTTGTAACTTTAATTCCTCTCTCAGTAAGCATTATCTGTGTTAATTATTTCCTTCCGCTGCAACGAGCGCAGCCATTGATGATAGCGATTTGTATCGCGTTTTTGTCTGTGTTTTCCTTAGAAACAAATCTAATGTTTGCTTGATGCTTGATGAAGTCTAAATAGTGCACAATACGAAAGTATATAGTTTAATAAGCATTTCAAATACTTACTTATTTGGTCTAACAATAGAAAGTCTCTATCAATTGTCTGCCGCCATCTTAACAATTATCTCAGCAGCAAATTCAAATTACGCCACTGTGCAGACATAAATGCCGAACGTAATACAAATGTCTAAAAATAAATGTGCACCGGTGGTCCCGAACTCATTTCAATGAAAATGATTCGGACCAGATTGGTTCTTTAAAAACAGTGCTCATAGCACGATCCTTATAAGAAACTTTTCTAGCTGATGTATGGAGCCGAAATTAATTACGCACGAGTTGCGAAGAATATTGTTTCAGGTAACATACGTCAGTGTTGTGCGTGGGTGATATTCGGTGGTTTTAATGTTCATTTTGCTGAAGATAACTGTTTCCATCATAATCCATAGCTGTATAGAATCTGTTGTATGAACTGTGATTTAGTGACACTTACACAACTTACAGACAACACTTTAACACGGCGTTAACTTGGAGTTCTTTAGCAACTTGACCAAATCTTTAGCCGGGAGAGAAAAATTATTTAGTAATTACTCAATGTAGTAAAATAAGATTATTGTGGTGTCACCGCCAGACACCACACTTGCTAGGTGGTAGCCTTTAAATCGGCCGCGGTCCGTTGGTATACGTCGGACCCGCGTGTCGCCACTATCAGTGATTGCAGACCGAGCGCCGCCACACGGCAGGTCTAGAGAGACTTCCTAGCACTCGCCCCAGTTGTACAACCGACTTTGCTAGCGATGGTTCACTGACAAAATACGCTCTCATTTGTGGAGACGATAGTTAGCATAGCCTTCAGCTATGTCATTTGCTACGACCTAGCAAGGCGCCATTGCCAGTTACTATTGATACTGAATCATGTAATGTGAAGACCGACGTTCTTCATTAACGGATTAAAGTTAAGTATTCCACCAGCTACGTCCGATTTTCTAAATTCTAATTTCCTTGTCCTGTTCCAGACCTCACGCCAGCCTGCGTGAGCTAAATCGCGTGCCTTTCGTCTTCCTATAGTACGCGGTGTTGGCTCTCCTGCCAACCAAAACAATCATCATTTTCATTTACAAATTACTTAGATACCAATCCACTGAATAACACAGCGACCGCCACAGTGACCTTGCCCGCCGCATCCGGACCACGGCTTCGGCTGGCCGTCATAAATAACTATGGCCCGGCACCCTCCTATCTGTAGGTAGGATGGCACGTGTCGCTGTAGGTCAATTCTCGCTTCGTGTACTCTATTCAACACAGGTTACGTCTTAAACTGTGTCCATTTTTCAGCCACATGTTCGTGGACCGTGCAGTAGGGGCGGAGCGCCGCCACAAGTTCGAATATGCGTATAGTCCGCAGTCCCATTGCGGCATGGCCGACCTCGACATTGACAACATTTCCGTCTGCGTGGCAGAAGCACCTTGTCGCATGTTGCTTCGTTTATGAGTTTTACATAGACCGTGCTACTGACGATCGAAAAGTGAAAGCCGTCAATGTCGGCAGCAGGGATCTTGGCTTCTTCTTTTAAAAAGCGTTCGACTTCCAGCGCCTTTGGTCTGGTAAAGTCGTTCCGAAATGTGAATTCCAAGGTTGATTTTCTGCACTGGTTTGCCATGGTCTTGTAGCGCTATAGCATCACGTTAGTGTCGGCCTAAGGAAGTAAACAAGGCGCGCGGGTCCGCGGTGAGCACACACTGCACGCCTGCTTCGCTCGGCTGCGAGAGCCGGACTGGATTCGAACCTGGGACGAGGACGTTTCGACTGTCGATCAAAGACGCTACCGGCAGACCACGGGTTTTTGATTGTCTATTTATTTATTTATTTATTTATTTTTTTTTTTCCATCAGTCTACTGACTGGTTTGATGCGGCCCGCCACGAATTCCTTTCCTGTGCTAACCTCTTCATCTCAGAGTAGCACTTACAACCTACGTCCTCAATTATTTGCTTGATGTATTCCAATCTCTGTCTTCCTCTACAGTTTTTGCCCTCTACAGCTCCCTCTAGCACCATGGAAGTCATTCCCTCATGTCTTAGCAGATGTCCTATCATCCTGCCCCTTCTCCTTATCAGTAATTTCCACATATTCCTTTCCTCTCCGATTTTGCATAGAGCCTCCTCATTCCTTACCTTATCAGCCCACCTAATTTTCAACATTCGTCTATAGCACCACATCTCAAATGCTTCGATTCTCTTCTGTTCCGGTTTTCTCACAGTCCATGTTTCACTACCATACAATGCTGTACTCCAGACGTACATCCTCAGAAATTTCTTCCTCAAATTAAGGCCGGTATTTGATATTAGTAGACTTCTCTTGGCCAGAAATGCCTTTTTGGCCATAGCGAGTCTGCTTTTGATGTCCTCCTTGCTCCGTCCGTCATTGGTTATTTTACTGCCTAGGCAGCAGAATTCCTTAACTTCATTGACTTCGTGACCATGAATCCTGATGTTAAGTTTCTCGCTGTTCTCATTTCTACTACTTCTCATTACCTTCGTCTTTCTCCGATTTACTCTCAAACCATACTGTGTACTCATTAGACTGTTCATTCCGTTCAGCAGATCATTTAATTCTTCTTCACTTTCACTCAGGATAATTGATGTCATCAGCGAATCGTATCATTGTCTTTATGACTGCTAAATATGTAAAAGAAGCATCTTACTTAAAATACCATTAGTCTGAATATTTTTTGGGAGGGATTTGGTGAAGCTTTTTAAGGTAAAGCATTTTTAAGAAAACTTTTATCTTTTTTGGGAGACCATTATTTTAACTGAGATAATTCAAGACGAGTGAGACCTAAAAAAAATCTCCTTCAGATTTACATTATCATAAATACATGCAGTTAGTTCAGGTTGCTTTATCAAATTAAGCTTGCCACTTGCCACGGACCCTGCCGACTGCACGGCGCGGAGATAACTTCCCTGGTCCGCAGCAACTGACCGACTACCCTCAAAATGCCGACAACATGTAAAATCGTCGTCAGTGGAAATAACGCCAACTACACACACAACATGAGAAAAACTATACAAAGACCTGAACGATACCCAACAGTAAGCGTTTGCAGTAGGGTTTTGGAACATATCCTGTATTCAAACATTATGAATCACCTCGAAGGGAACGATCTATTGATACGTAATCAGCATGGTTTCAGAAAACATCGTTCTTGTGCAACGCAGCTAGCTCTTTATTCGCACGAAGTAATGGCCGCTATCGAAAGGGGATCTTAAGTTGATTCCGTATTTCTAGATTTCCGGAAAGCTTTTGACACCGTTCCTCACAAGCGACTTCTAATCAAGGTGCGGACCTATGGGGTATCGTCTCAGTTGTGCGACTGAACTCGTGATTTCCTGCCAGGAAGGTCGCAGTTCGTAGTAATAGACGACAAATCATCGAGTAAAAGTGAAGTGATATCAGGTGTTCCCCAGGGAAGCGTCCTGGGACCTCTGCTGTTCCTGATCTATATAAATGACCTGGGTGACAATCTGAGCAGTTATCTTAGGTTGTTCGCAGATGACGCTGTAATTTACCGTCTAGTAAGGTCATCCGAAGACCAGTATCAGTTGGAAAGCGATTTAGAAAAGATTGCTGTATGGTGTGGCAGGTGGCAGTTGACGCTAAATAACGAAAAGTGTGAGGTGATCCACACGAGTTCCAAAAGAAATCCGTTGGAATTCGATTACTCGATAAATAGTACAATTCTCAAGGCTGTCAATTCAACTAAGTACCTGGGTGTTAAAATTACGAACAACATCAGATGGAAAGACCACATACATAGTATTGTGGGGAAGACGAGCCAAAGGTTGCGTTTCATTGGCAGGACCCTTAGAAGATGCATCAAGTCCACTAAAGAGACAGCTTACACTACACTCGTTCGTCCTCTGTTAGAATATTGCTGCGCGGTGTGGGATCCTTACCAGGTGGGATTGACGGAGGACATCGAAAGGGTGCAAAAAAGGGCAGCTCGTTTTGTATTATCACGTAATAGGGGAGAGAGTGTGGCAGATATGATACGCGAATTGGGATGGAAGTCATTAAAGCAAAGACGTTTTTCGTCGCGGCGAGATCTATTTGCGAAATTTCAGCCACCAACCTTCTCTTCCGAATGAGAAAATATTTTGTTGAGCCCAACCGACATAGGTAGGAATGATCATCAAAATAAAATAAGAGAAATCAGAGTTCGAACAGAAAGGTTTAGGTATTCGTTTTTCCCGCGCGCTGTTCGGGAGTGGAATGGTAGAGAGATGGTATGATTGTGGTTCGATGAACCCTCTGCCAGGCACTTAAATGTGAATTGCAGAGTAGTCATGTAGATGTAGATGTAAGGAGTCGATGCACAGACGCACACACACACACACACACACACACACACACACACACACACACACACAGCCGACTCATGAACGATCGGCGAGCCAAGACACGTCGTCCAGTAGGACGACCCTCCGACGATCCACCAAGACCGTGGCCCGGCTCAAGTGATGCGTGGCGGCAATGGTCGGGCGAGCCATGTCGACGCAGACCTCACTGCTGCTCCAACCCGACTGCACTGGTGCCGCACTGCAACTCCCTAACTGGCAGATCCGGACTGCGCTGTAGATGCGTTCCAACTGACTAGCAAAAAAATGGTTCAAATGGCTCTGAGCACTATGGGACCTAACTGCAGTGATCATCATTCCCCTAGAACTACTTAAACCTAACTCACCTAAGGACATCACACACATCCATGCCGGAGGCAGGATTCGAAACTGCGACCGTAGCAGACGCGCGGTTCCAGACTGCAGCGCCTAGAACCGCTCGGCCACTCCGGCCGGCCAACTGACTAGCAGCCCGAACTCGCGACCCGAACTCGCTTCCGACAGACAACGACCGGTATGTAATAGCAAACGAGCCAAGATACCACGAGAGGGGATGTATCGATACGCGCTGCTAGCGCCGCTCACGGCCAGCCAAAGCAGCAACTCATTTAGATTAACGTAGTGAGGTGGAAGTACGTTAAAAACAGGGTGTAAAATACATAATGGCGGGAACACGAGCCACGCACAGCTCAGCCTTCCTTCCGGGGATTCTGACTGGAGTCGCGAAAGTGTCTCCGAAATACGTGCGTGTTGATCGACCCTTCTGGTAACAAATCTTAAAGCCCACCGCTGAACTGGTTCGATGTCTGCCTTCAGTCAGGCCTGCTAGGAATCCAAGACACTCGAGCAGCACTCAAGAATATGTCGCACTAGTGTTCTATATGCTGTCTCCTTTGCCGGTCAACCAAACTTTCCTAAGGCTCTCCCAATCAACCGAAGTCGACCTTTCGAATTTTACATTACAGTCTTTACATATTCGTCCCGTTCCGTATCGCTTTGCAACGGTACGCTCAGATATTTAATCGACGAGACTGCGTCAAGCTGCAGCCTGCTTAACAAGATGGTAACGTGCTTGCCTCCCATGCAGCGGGCCTGTGATCGATTCCCGGCCACGTTGGAGATTTTCTCCGCTCGTGCACTGGGTGTTGTGTTTCCCTCATCATCATTTCGTCCTCATCACCGGGACGCAAATTGCCCAGTGTGCTGTCGACTGAAATAAGACTCACACTCGGCGGACAAACTTCTGCTGATGGCGCCTGCTGGCCAGTAAGGCCATACGGTTACTTTGTGGGGCGGCGGATGTTTTTGTAAAAACAATTAATCTATTGCTGGATAAACGCTTGCGTGTTGAATCAGTTTCTAGCTTTTAGAATGTTGTTATTGCTGTCTTTTGCCGTTCTCAACACTGGCTCTCTATTTACTCCGTGACCCCCAGAAAGTGATTTAATAAAACTTGGAGCCAGTAAATAGATATCCTAGTGCCCACTTTACCTGAGAATGTTCTTATAGCTGCAGCTTATAGCTCTGAGGAATTAGGAGATTGTCCGGGATTTCTAATCAAAAACGGTTTTCCAAAATAGTTGAGTATATTCTGAAATTCACTAATAAAAACCACAAGTATCCCTACAACCCAACTAACAGAACAGTTCAGAGTCCAATGCGCCGATGCAACTATAAATGTCCGAATCAAATGTTAAAAAGAATGCTCGCCATAATTTGATGAAAATATTTCATCAAACGCCACGCTAAATATTTGGTAGAATGTCTGTCCCGCGACGGCACGTGAAAATTACGACAATACGCAAACTGAAGCTAGATAATGAAAATCATTCCAGAATTAACACTTCACATATATTGTTTTCATAGTTCCGCGTATCTCTAGTAACTTAATACGGCACCCGAGGCTGTTTGTAGCAGATACACTGATGCGACGCGACTACCGACACAGATGGCGTGTCATTCAGCGTCTGGAGAGAACTGGGGCCTTGCTTCCTCGCGCAGTGTTCTTATATATAAAGCCGCGGTGCGGACGGCGAAGGGAACGCCTGATCTTTCCGGCTCTCTCGACTAGCCGCTGGGCTAGTAACGCACCACTTCAAGTTATATAATAATTTATAGCTTCTTTGGCTGATGGCCGAAGAATCTCTTAATTTAAACGTGCATTCAGCACGCAGGTAAGTATTGATAATAAAATTTTGACGTGGCTAAGTTAAATACTTTAGGCGAGAGAATTAATTAAATTACACTCCACGCAGCAGATGAGCTCTGAACTGTCCCTTTTGAGATCCGCTATCGCTATAATTTTATAGGTATTACAAAGAAACTTTACACATCTTCATAATCATAGCGGACCTCCAACCTATTTAAATCTAAACATCCTAGCCGTATTTACTAGCCTACTTAATCTATCTTGCTTCCTTCAGTTTTGAGACGAAAACCAGAAATCATGAATTTCCACTAAAGTCTTAATTTGTGAAATCCAAAGTACTGTTTTTATTAAATCATTATGAAAGATGAATCTAAATATAAATTTTGAAGTCTCTAGCTCTTTTCTGTTGCGCCAATGATTTTTCCAGAAAAACGTCCAAATCTCAGAAATGGCTGAAGTTATCGAACTGATATTTAACACACATTAATTTAGTATTATTTCTGACATGCTAGAAAAGTTTTAGTTCATTTGCTTGATTTTTAAGGTATTGCGCAACATTTATGACGTCAGAGCTAGTTACAGCAGACTGGCTGGCACACAACGGAAACTGATGTGAATTTACTACAGCGTGAGTAGGCTGCTTCCCTACAACTTCATTTGTTTTGCACACTACTAATGCTGTTTTTGAACGTTATCGGATTATTTTTCTTACTTATCTGAATTGAGATACGTTTATCTAAATTTCATTAAGCCAAGTAGGAATTTTGTCGAGGTCATCTTGTGTCCTTCTACAGCTACTCAGTGACGGCACCTTACCGTATACCACAGCATCGTCATCAAACAGCCGCCCATGGCTGCCGATGTCCGCCGCATCATCCCTAAATGTAAAAAGAAATGTCCTGAATGACCGGCTCATTCATCTTCGCCCAGTCCAAGCCGATAAACACAGAAACTTGAGATATGGAGAGGATGTTGATCTTGCAGTGTAGGTATCAGCTGCAATTTGCATGAAAATGCTGTGGGACGAAGAGGCCGTTTGGATACGCTTTACTAAATTTTATTATATCTTTACACTTTTATTGTTTCCAAAAACACCTTGCGTGTTCCGTCATCTTCAAAGCCAGTGTTATGGCAGTCATATAAAATTACCCGTGGTCTAGGGGTAGCGTCTTTGATTCATAATCAAAACGTCTTCAGTCCCAGGTTCGCTCCCCGCCACTGCCTAAATTTTGATAAATAATCAGCATTGGCGGCCGAAGACTTTCGGCGTAAGAAGTCAGCCTCATTCTGCCAACGGCCTTGTCAAAGAGGGCGGAGGAGCGGATAGAGGTTCAGGGTACTCTCTTGTCCTAGGGGTGGGAAATTGCCCATAAAGGCGGAAGAATCAGCAATGATCAACGACATGAGGATGCAGAAGGCAATGGAAACCACTGCATTAAAGACACATAACGTGTATCCACAGGACATGTGGCATGTAATTGAAGAAGTGTCATGATGATCTCTCCATTGGCAAAAGATTCCGGAATAGTTCCCCATTCGGATCTCCGGGAGGGGACTGCCAAGAGGGAGGTTACCATGAGAAAAAGATTGAATAATCAACGAAAGGATAAAGTTCTACGAGTCGGGGCGTGGAATGTCAGAAGCTTGAACGTGGTAGGGAAACTAGAAAATCTGAAAACGGAAATGCAAAGGCTCAGTCTAGATATAGTAGGGGTCAGTGAAGTGAAGTGGAAGGAAGACAAGGATTTCTGGTCAGATGAGTATCGGGTAATATCAACAGCAGCAGAAAATGGTATAACAGGTGTAGGATTCGTTATGAACAGGAAGGTAGGGCAGAGGGTGTGTTACTGTGAACAGTTCAGTGACGCGGTTGTTCTAATCAGAATTGACAACAGACCAACACCGACAACGACAGTTCAGGTATACATGCCGACGTCGCAAGCTGAACATGAATAGATAGAGAAAGTGTATGAGGATATTGAAAGGGTAATGCAGTATCTAAAGCGGGACGAAAATCTAATAGTCATGGGCGACTGGAATGCAGTTGTAGGGGAAGGAGTAGAAGAAAAGGTTACAGGAGAATATGGGCTTGGGACAAGAAATGAAAGAGGAGAAAGACTTATTGAATTCTGTAACAAGTTTCAGCTAGTAATAGCGAATACCCAGTTAAAGAATCACAAAAGGCGGAGGTATACTTGGAAAAGGTCGGGAGATACGGATGATTTCAATGAGATTACATCATGGTCAGACAGAGATTCCGAAATCAGATACTGGACTGTAAGGCGTACCCAGGAGCAGATATAGACTCAGATCACAATATAGTAGTGATGAAGAGTAGGCTGAAGTTCAAGACATTAGTCAGGAAGAATCAATACGCAAAGAAGTGGGATACGGAAGTACTAAGGAATGACGAGATACGTTCGAAGTTCTCTAACGCTATAGATACAGCAATAAGGAATTGCGCAGTAGGCAGTACAGTTGAAGAAAAATGGACATCTCTAAAAAGGGCCATCACAGAAGTTGGGAAGGAAAACATAGGTAAAATGAAGGTAACTGCGAAGAAACCATGGGTAACAGAAGAAATACTTCAGTTGATTGATGAAAGGAGGAAGTACAAACATGTTCCGGGAAAATCAGGAATACAGAAATACAAGTTGCTGAGGAATGAAATAAATAGGAAGTGCAGGGAAGCTAAGACGAAATGGCTGCAGGAAAAATGTGAAGACATCGAAAAAGATATGATTGTCGGAAGGACAGACTCAGCATACCGGAAAGTCAAAACAACCTTTGGTGACATTAAAAGCAACGGTGGTAACATTAAGAGTGCAACGGGAATTCGACTGTTAAATGCAGAGGAGAGAGCAGATAGGTGGAAAGAATACATCGAAAGCCTCTATGAGGGTGAAGATTTGTCTGATGTGATAGAAGAAGAAACAGGAGTCGATTTAGAAGAGATAGGGGATCCAGTATTATAATCGGAATTTAAAAGAGCTTTGGAGGACTTACGGTCAAATAAGGCAGAAGGGATAGATAAAATTCCATCAGAATTTCTAAAATCATTGGGGGAAGTGGCAACAAAACGACTATTCACGTTGGTGTGTAGAATATATGAGTCCGGCGATATACCATCTGACTTTCGGAAAAGCATCATCCACACAATTCCGAAGACGGCAAGAGCTGACAAGTGCGAAAATTATCGCACAATCAGCTTAACAGCTCATGCATCGAAGCTGCTTACAAGAATAATATACAGAAGAATGAAAAAGAAAATTGAGAATGCGATAGGTGACGATCACTTTGGCTTTAGGAAAAGTAAAGGGACGAGAGAGGCAATTATGACGTTACGGCTAATAATGGAAGCAAGGCTAAAGAAAAATCAAGACACTCTCATACGATTTGTCGACCTGGAAAAAGCGTTCGACAATATAAAATGGTGCAAGCTGTTCGAGATTCTGAAAAAAGTAGGGGTAAGCTATAGGGAGAGACGGGTCATATACAATATGTACAACAACCAAGAGGGAATAATAAGAGTGGACGATCAAGAACGAAGTGCTTGTTTTAAGAAGGGTGTAAGACAAGGCAGTAGCCTTTCGCTCCTACTCTTCAATCTGTACATCGAGGAAGCAATGATGGAAATAAAAGAAAGGTTCAGGAGTGGAATTAAAATACAAGGTGAAAGGATATCAATGATACGATTCGCTGATGACATCAATTATCCTGAGTGAAAGTGAAGAAGAATTAAATGATCTGCTGAACGGAATGAACAGTCTAATGAGTACACAGTATGGTTTGAGAGTAAATCGGAGAAAGACGAAGGTAATGAGAAGTAGTAGAAATGAGAACAGCGAGAAACTTAACATAAGGATTCATGGTCACGAAGTCAATGAAGTTACGGAATTCTGCTACCTAGGCAGTAAAATAACCCATGACCGACGGAGCATGGAGGACATCAAAAACAGACTCGCTATGGCAAAAAAGGCATTTCTGGCCAAGAGAAGTCTACTAATATCAAATACCGGCATTAATTTGAGGAAGAAATTTCTGAGGATGTACGTCTGGAGTACAGCATTGTATGGTAGTGAAACATGGACTGTGGGAAAATCGGAACAGAAGAGAATCGAAGCATTTGAGATGTGGTGCTATAGACGAATGTTGAAAATTAGGTGGGCTGGTAAGGTAAGGAATGAGGAGGCTCTATGCAGAATCGGAGAGGAAAGGAATATGTGGAAAACACTGATAAGGGGAAGGGACAGGATGATAGGACATCTGCTAAGACATGAGGGAACGACTTCCATGGTACTAGAGGGAGCTGTAAAGGGCAAAAACTGTAGAGGAAGACAGAGATTGGAATACCTCAAGCAAATAATTGAGGGCGTAGGTTGCAAGTGCTACTCTGAGATGAAGAGGTTAGCACAGGAAAGGAATTCGTGGCGGGCCGCATCAAACCAGTCAGTAGACTGATGACAAAAAATATATATATATATAAGTAAAATGATATACATTGTATCACGTCAACACTTGTCTGCCTTTGAAGATGACGGAAATAATAAAAATGTGGGCAAGACACAAGGAAAGTTAATTTAACTGTAGGCATCGTTTAAGAAGCTATTTCCACGCCCAAGCAGTCTGCAGCGCCTTGTCTAGTGGCTAGCGTTTCTGCCTCTGGATCACGAGGTCCCGGGTTTGATTCCCGCCGCACTGGAGATTTTTATCTGCCCGGGGACTCACCATTTCATCATTATCATCATTCGTGACAGTGGCTGGATTGGGCTGTGAGTAAAATTGGACTGTCCATATGATGGGGCCCCTCCACGCCCACACCGACGTGGTGACCAAACCAAAAGATCTACTGTCACCTCCGTATAACAAGTTAGTTTTCAAATCAGGAGTCACTTCCCTGTGACTTTGTCCGTGCGTCTGGGTCGGATTACTCACTGACATGGTCCATCAGGAGATAGAAAGTGGACAAAAGCGATCGAAGAGTTGCGGTTTGTAACGGCAGAGGGAAAAAAGTGCCAAGGGAAGCGCCAAGGGAAAAAATACCTCTGCGACAGTAGGACGGGTAGTAAGGACAGTAGCAACTTGCTAGCTGCGGCAGTGCATGCAAGGTGAGGTTATGTTAGTGCGAGGTATCGTGCATCGTTACCTTTGTCGCTGCTGGTGCTGGTTGTAGATGGGTCAGTCCGGCTCCTGTGAATTCTCCTGGGCCTGCTGCAGCGGTTGCGTCCCTGTAACAGTCCGAGGTCGTCATTCATTAGTGGGCGATCGGCCATACATCAGCTCACAGTGTAGGGGGTGTGTGTGGCTGGTTTGCGTGTTGTGTACAGTACGGCTTCCCTGCGATTGCCTGTTTTTCGGTGGGTCAAACATCTGGGGTTGCCAGTGGTAGCTGTGTTAACGTGCTATGTACCATAGATGTTCAGTTCCTTGCTAATAGTGTCTATTATGTTTCCATCTATGGTTGTGGTCGTAGTTCCCCAGAGAAAGAATAAACGCGTTATGCAAGTGTTTCGTGTTCCTGTACAGTCGTTTTTGGAATACCTGCAAGAGGGTATCCAGCCGATATTCCGGGTGAAGATCCGCGGTGCGTGTGTAACCCGGAGCATCGCTTATGATTCTGAGTACTTTGTTCTGTATGGGCTGCAGACGGCGCAGGCGTGTGGGCGCAGCGTATCCTCAGACGGCAGCAGCAAACGTCGTAAGAGGTCTAATAGGTGTGGTGTACATCGACCTGGACACCCTCCTATTTAGTGTGCTACGCCTGTTAAGCATAGGATAGAGTCAATTGAGCCCCACGTTTGCTTTGTTGGTCACGTGTTGGCTCAAATGGTTCAAATGGCTCTGAGCACTATGGGACTTAACTTCTGAGGTCATCAGTCCCATAGAACTTAGAACTACTTAAACATAACTAACCTAAGGACATCACACACATCCATGTCCGAGGCAGGATTCGAAACTGCGACCGTAGCGGTTCCAGATTGTCGCGGCTAGAACCGCTCGGCCACTGCGGCCGCCGGTCACGTGTTCAGTTTGGTACACACACCATCAGATTATTTGACTTGTCGCTCTAACGAAGTAGGCGAGTGTCAGCAATATGTCTCATGGTCCTATCGTGGCGTGTCTGTCTTCTGCCGTTAGGTCAGACGATAGAAATGCCACTTTCACACTTAGAGTAGCAGATTGACGGTGATCAACTTTTAACAGAACTTGATTAATTTTCACACACATTTATTAAAATAATAACAAGCATAAACCTTACGTAACTTGATTCTGGATGCTATTTACAATTGACAGTCTGAAGTTCCTCTGGTCTTGGTACGTTAATCTAATTCTCACAAATCTCTGATACTTGACAAAAGTGTCTATACATTTATCTTCATGGCTACATACAGGAATATGGTAATCTCATTAGGCACAGACTGAAACTTGACTATAGACTGGTACAGACTAATGCAGAATGGTACAGACTGGTGCAGAAAAATGCAGACTAATGCAGAGTGACTAATCGGAGGTCTGTACACTCATTATAATACCTCGTGCTTTCAGGTATCAGTGTGATCCGCGAGCAGAAAAGGTTCTACGTTAGCAGCAATCTCATTGGCTGCGCTACATATTAATACGTGGATCGGCGGAAGCAGAATTTGGTCCTTCTCTAAGGCAGCGCCATCTCGTAGTGTGGAGACAGACGAGCGCTGCGCCTGCACTGTTGAGCTTAGCGGGGCGCGCTCTAGTGGGAAAATTGTGTATGCACTGACTACATGGAACTATGTACACAACAGTGTTGTTGTTCTGTGCGGATTGGTATGGTGTCGGCTATTACGTCTTGGACGGCGCCAGTCAGGGTTTCGACAGCCTCATCAATCTGAGCTGGCTCGTTAACCGCGTGGGTGGGTGGGATGCGACTGTCAAGTGTCTCTGTGAGCAGTGTCCAATTCGCGCGCCTGTAGTCTGACATCCTGCATTGGTCCATGTGCTGGAGTGTTTCTTCAATGTACAGTATAACAGGTTGGTGATTCGAGGGCAGATCGTTTCCAAGAGCAACGTTGAGTGTCGTTGTTATGCCCTTGATGAGGGCCATGTCTATCAGGGGTAGCTGCGAGTCTAGGACTCTTCACGACAATCTGCTTCTCTGAGACTACGCGGCTTTTCGACGAAAGGCTCAACTCTCCGCCGATCCACCGAACGCTACAGTCGCTGCACAAGAAGACTCTCTGTAGAGCAGAGTGGTCAGCGAGGCCTAAGCCCAAATTGCTACTGATGCACCGGCTGAGAGCTCCTTCCTCTAGACGGTCGAAGGGCGTCAGTCCCACCTCATGCGGATCCCACGCCGCACAGCAATACTCCAGAATAGGGCCGACAAGAGTGGTGTAAGCAGTCTCTTTAGTAGACCTGTTGCACCTTCTGTCAATGAATCGCAGTCTTTGGTTTGCTCCACCCCCAACACTATCTATGTCATCATTCCAGTTTAGGCTATTTGTAATTGTAATCCCTAAGTATGTAGTTGGTATTTTGAGCATCTATTAAATGTACGCGTGGGGAAATTGGAGTCAGAAGAATTTGTAATAAAGAACGGACTTAAGCAGGGAGATGCCCTGTCTCCGCTACTTTTTAATTTTGTCCTAGAATATATTGCACGAACGGCAGCAGTTACTTCAGAGGGTGTGGAGTTAAATGGAAATATTAAGATATTAGGGTATGCAGATGATCTAAACATCATTAGCGATAGGAAAGAATCTGTAACAGCAAATGCCGGCCGGTGTGGCCGTGCGGTTCTAGGCGCTACAGTCTGGAACCGGGCGACCGCTGCGGTCGCAGGTTCGAATCCAGCCTCGGGCTTCGATGTGTGTGATGTCCTTAGGTTAGTTAGGTTTAATTAGTTCTACGCTCTAGGCGACTGAAGTTAGGTCACATAGTGCTCAGAGCCATTTTTTTGTAACAGCAAATGGGAATACGTTAATCAAGGCTAGTGAAGATGTTGGTCTAAGGATAAGTGAAGACAAATCTATGGCCGTGCGGTTCTAGGCGCTACAGTCTGGAGCCGAGCGGCCGCTACGGTCGCAGGTTCGAATGCTGCCTCGGGCATGGATGTGTGTGATGTCCATAGGTTAGTTAGGTTTAATTAGTTCTAAGTTCTAGGCGACTGATGACCTCAGAAGTTAAGTCGCATAGTGCTCAGAACCATTTTTTGAAGACAAAACTAAATACCTAGTTACGAGTACTACTAGAATGCCAACAGCAGCAGATCAGGAAATGTTAAGAGTTGGAGACATGCAGTTTGAAAAAGTGAACACATTTAAGTATCTAGGCGTGGGCATCACTTCGAGAAATGAGATTGAATCCGAACTGAAGAAGATATTACGAACGGGAAATGCGTGCTACTTCTCACTGAATATATTACTTTCATCACGGATATTGTCTAGGAATTTAAAGATTAGAATATACAAAACTATTATTCTACCAGTTATGCTGTATAGCTGTGAGACTTGGTCTCTCACTGTGCAAAATGAAAAGCCGTTTCCAGTATTTGAAAACAAAATTTTGAGGAAAATTTTCGGAGCAAAAAGGGATGATATTAGCGGAGAGTGGCGAAAACTGCATAACGAAGAGGTTCACGAACTCTATTCAAGGCCTGACATAATCAGTATTATTAAATCACGTAGGCTGCGATGGGCGGGTCACGTAGCTCTAATGGATGAGGGCAGGGCAGCTCGCAGAGTACTGGTAGGGCACCTAGAGGAAAAACGTCCTGTGGGGAGACCGAGGCGTAGATGGGAGGACAATGTGGAGGCTGATTTGAGGAGCCTAGGTATTGAAGGGGAATGAAAGGAAATAACGCCTGACAGGGACGGATGGCGAAAATACGTCGCTGCGGTAATGGACTCTCGAGTCCGGTATGACCAGTGAGTAAGTAAGTAAGTAAGTATTTAGTTGAATTTACAGCCTTCAGATTTAAGTGACTTATCGCGTAAACGAAATTTAGCGGATTTATTTTACCACTCATGTGAATAACTTCACGCTTTTCTTTATTCAGGGTCAATTGTCACTTTTCGCACCATACAGATATCTTAACTAAATCGTTTTGGAATCGTTGGTTTACAAGACGGTAAATGACAGTATCATCTGCAAACAATCTGAGAGAGCCACTCAGATTGAGGTACGACAGAGGGCCTATAATACTTCGTTGGGGAACGCCGGATATTACTTCTGTTTTACTCGATGACTTTCCATCTATTACTACAAAATGTAAATCACGAATCCAGTCGCACAACTAAGGCGGTATTCCATAGGCACACAGTTTGGTTAGAAGACGCTTGTCAGGAACAGTGTCGAACGCCTTCTGCAAATATAAAAATATGAAATCAATTTGACATCCCCTGTCGATAGCACTTATTACTTCATGAGTATAAAGAGCTAGTTGTGTGTCGCAAGAATTATTTTCTGGATCTGTGCTGACTATGTGTCAATAAATTGTTTTCTTCGAGGTAATTCATAATGTTGGAACACAGTATATGTCCGAAAAGCCTACTGCAAATCGACGTTAGTGATATGGGCCTGTAATTCAGCGCATTACTCCTACTTCCCTTTTTGGATATTGGTGTGAGTTGAGCAACTTTCCAGTCTTTAGGTACGGATCTTTCTGTGAGCGAGCGGTTGTATATAATTGCTAAATATGTATCAGCATACCCTGAGAGGAACCTGAGTGGTATACAGTCTGGACCGGAAGCCTTGCCTTTATTGAGTTAAGCTGCTTTGCGTCACCGAGGATATCTATTTCTACGTTTCTCATCTTGGCAGTTGTTCTTGATTGGAATTCAGGAATATTTACTTCGTCTACTTTGGTGAATGAGTTTCAGAAAACCGTGTTTAATAACTCTGCTTCAGTGGGACTGTCATCAGTGACTTCACCGTTGTTATCGCGCAGTGAAGGTATTGATTGCTCTTGCCACTGGTCTGCTTTATGTATGACCAGAATCTCTTTGGGATTTCTGCTAGATTTCGAGACAGAGTTTCGTTGTGGAAGGTATTGAAAGCATCTTGTGGTGTCACCGCCAGACACCATACTTGCTAGGTGGTAGCCTTTAAATCGGCCGCGGTCCGTTAGTATACGTCGGGCCCGCGTGTCGCCACTATCAGTGATTGCAGACCGAGCGCCGCCACACGGCAGGTCTAGAGAGACTTCCTAGCACTCGCCCCAGTTGTACAGCCGACTTTGCTAGCGATGGTTCACTGACAAATTACGCTCTCATTTGCCGAGACGATAGTTAGCATAGCCTTCAGCTACGTCATTTGCTACGACCTAGCAAGGCGCCATTACCAGATGCTTTAAAAGATGTACCGTCAAGAACGATGTTCACCAATTATGGATTAAAGTTAAGTATTCCAGCAGCTACGTACGTTTTTTGCTAGTCTCAGCTTTACTGTATGATTAAATGATGATGGCGTCCTCTTGGGTAAAATATTCCGGAGGTAAAATAGTCCCCCATTCGAATCTCCGGGCGGGGACTACTCAAGAGGATGTCGTTATCAGGAGAAAGAAAACTGGAGTTCTACGGATCGGAGCGTGGAATGTCAGATCCCTTAATCGGGCAGGTAGGTTAGAAAATTTAAAAAGGGAAATGGATAGGTTGAAGTTAGATATAGTGGGAATTAGTGAAGTTCGGTGGCAGGAGGAACAAGACTTCTGGTCAGGTGACTACAGGGTTATAAACACAAAATCAAATAGGGGTAATGCAGGAGTAGGTTTAATAATGAATAGGAAAATAGGAATGTGGGTAAGCTACTACAAACAGCATAGTGAACGCATTATTGTGGCCAAGATAGATATGAAGCCCACACCTACTACAGTAGTACAAGTTTATATGCCAACTAGCTCTGCAGATGACGAAGAAATTGAAGAAATGTATGATGAAATAAAAGAAATTATTCAGATAGTGAAGTGAGACGAAAATTTAATAGTCATGGGTGACTGGAATTCGAGTGTAGGAAATGGGAGAGAAGGAAACATAGTAGGTGAATATGGATTGGGGCTAAGAAATGAAAGAGGAAGCCGCCTGGTAGAATTTTGCACAGAGCACAACATAATCATAGCTAACACTTGGTTTAAGAATCATGAAAGAAGGTTGTATACATGGAAGAACCCTGGAGATACTAAAAGGTATCAGATAGATTATATAATGGTAAGACAGAGATTTAGGAAACAGGTTTTAAATTGTAAGACATTTCCAGGGGCAGATGTGGACTCTGACCACAATTTATTGGTTATGACCTGTAGATTAAAACTGAAGAAACTGCAAAAAGGTGGGAATTTAAGGAGATGGGACCTGGATAAACTGAAAGAACCAGAGGTTGTACAGAGTTTCAGGGAGAGTATAAGGGAACAATTGACAGGAATGGGGGAAAGAAATACAGTAGAAAAAGAATGGGTGGCTTTGAGGGATGAAGTAGCGAAGGCAGCAGAGGATCAAGTAGGTAAAAAGACGAGGGCTAGTAGAAATCGTTGGGTAACAGAAGAAATATTGAATTTAATTGATGAAAGGAGAAAATATAAAAATGCACTAAATGAAGCAGGCAAAAAGGAATACAAACGTCTCAAAAATGATATCGACAGGAAGTGCAAAATGGCTAAGCAGGGATGGCTAGAGGACAAATGTAAGAATGTAGAGGCCTATCTCACTAGGGGTAAGATAGATACTGCCTACAGGAAAATTAAAGAGACCTTTGGAGGTAAGAGAACGACTTTTATGAATATCAAGAGCTCAGATGGAAACCCAGTTCTAAGCAAAGAAGGGAAAGCAGAAAGGTGGAAGGAGTATATAGAGGGTCTATACAAGGGCGATGTACTTGAGGACAATATTATGGAAATGGAAGAGGATGTAGATGAAGATGAAATGAGAGATATGATACTGCGTGAAGAGTTTGACAGAGCTCTGAAAGACCTGAGTCGAAACAAGGCCCCCGGAGTAGACAATATTCCATTGGAACTACTGACGGCCTTGGGAGAGCCAGTCCTGACAGAACTCTACCATCTGGTGAGCAAGATGTATGAAACAGGCGAAATACCCTCAGACTTCAAGAAGAATATAATAATTCCAATCCCAAAGAAAGCAGGTGTTGACAGATGTGAAAATTACCGAACTATCAGTTTAATAAATCACAGCTGCAAAATACTAACACGAATTCTTTACAGACGAATGGAAAAACTAGTAGAAGCCAACCTCGGGGAAGATCAGTTTGGATTCCGTAGAAACACTGGAACACGTGAGGCAATACTCACCTTACGACTTATCTTAGAAGAAAGATTAAGGAAAGGCAAACCTACGTTTCTAGCATTTGTAGACTTAGAGAAAGCTTTTGAGAATGTTGACTGGAATACTCTCTTTCAATTTCTGAAGGTGGCAGGGGTAAAATACAGGGAGCGAAAGGCTATTTACAATTTGTACAGAAACCAGATGGCAGTTATAAGAGTCGAGGGGCATGAAAGGGAAGCAGTGGTTGGGAAGGGAGTAAGGCAGGGTTGTAGCCTCTCCCCGGTGTTGTTCAATCTGTATATTGAGCAAGCAGTAAAGGAAACAAAAGAAAAATTCGGAGTAGGTATTAAAATTCATGGAGAAGAAATAAAAACTTTGAGGTTCGCCGATGACATTGTAATTCTGTCAGAGACAGCAAAGTACTTGCAAGAGCAGTTGAATGGAATGGACAGTGTCTTGAAAGGAGGATATAAGATGAACATCAACAAAAGCAAAACAAGGATAATGGAATGTAGTCGAATTAAGTCGGGTGATGCTGAGGGAATTAGATTAGGAAATGAGACACTTAAAGTAGTAAAGGAGTTTGTTATTTGGGGAGCAAAATAACTGATGATGGTCGAAGTAGAGAGGATATAAAATGTAGACTGGCAATGGCAAGGAAAGCGTTTCTGAAGAAGAGAAATTTGTTAACATCGAGTATAGATTTAAGTGTCAGGAAGTCATTTCTGAAAGAATTTGTATGGAGTGTAGCCATGTATGGAAGTGAAACATGGACGTAAATAGTTTGGACAAGAAGAGAATAGAAGCTTTCGAAATGTGGTGCTACAGAGGAATGCTGAAGATTAGATGGGTAGATCACATAACTAATGAGGAAGTATTGAAAAGGATTGGGGAGAAGAGAAGTTTGTGGCACAACTTGACCAGAAGAAGGGATCGGTTGGTAGGACATGTTCTGAGGCATCAAGGGATCACCAATTTAGTATTTGAGGGCAGCGTGGAGGGTAAAAATCGTAGAGGGAGACCAAGAGATGAATACACTAAGCAGATTCAGAAGGATGTAGGTTGCAGTAGGTACTGGGAGATGAAGCAGCTTGCACAGGATAGAGTAGCATGGAGAGCTGCATCAAACCAGTCTCAGGACTGAAGACCACAACAACAACAACAACATTTCCATGACCTGTTCCAGACCTCACGCCAGCCTGCGTGAGCTAAAACGCGTGCCTTTCGGCTTCCTCTCATAGTGGGTTGGCTCTCTTGCCAATCCACAACACATCTCACATTGAAGTACGTGCTATATTTCGAACTTCTGCAAAACTCCACCAGTCTTAGGGATTTTGCGTTCTTTTAAATTTGGCATGCTTTTTTCGTTGCTACTGCAACAGCGATCTGACCCATTATGTGTACCGTGGGGGATCAGTACAATCACTTACTAATTTATGTAGTATATATCTCTCGATTGCTGTGGATACTATCCCTTTGAAATCATTTTACAACTTTTCTATGCTTACATGATCAGATCGGAAGGAGTGGAGACTTTCTTTTTGATGGTTGTGGGTGTTACGGTATTCAGCCTAGCAGCAACTGCCTTGTGGTCGCTAATCCCTGTATCCGTCACAATACTCACTATTTGTCCAGAAGTATTTGTTGCTAAGTGGTCAAGTATGCTTTCGGAACCATTTACGCTTCGAGTGGGCTCATGAACTAGTTTTTCAAAATAATTTTCTGAGCATTCAGTACGATTTCGGATGACGTTTTATGCCTACTGCCGGCTTTAAACGTATAAAATGCAGCATATCGAGGGTAAATTAAAGTCACCACCGACTTTAATTGTATGAGTACATCATCATCATCATTCACCTCTATGTGGTTGAAATAGGGGATGAAACTTTTTTTTTGAAAATGTTGCCATTAAGGCAGTTTTGAAATTTTGTATTCGATTTTTAGGTCAGATATTAAAATTTCTGGAAATTCAACCAGTAAGGAGATGAAATAACAGCGAAAGATTATTTTTTAAAATAAATCATTATTAAAGACCTGCTAAAGATTTTATAAAGATACATCTACGAAACTTGATATTTGACTTTGCGATTAGAAATAAAAATATGTGTTACAATATATTTGGAAATCCAACCCCTAAGAAGGTGAAACAGGGGATGAAATGTTTTGCGAAAATATGTCATTGTGGAAGCGAATGACTTTTTGGCCAGAAGTGCATTCGGAAAAGACCACGCTTCTGTGAAGTTAATTACCGTGCACAATTTAAAGGTGTAATAATGTAGTGAACAAAACCGAAGAAAGCTGTTTTATGGTCTGTGAATGACGGGGAAGCCGCGAGTGCTCTGCTGGACATCCTACGACACAGCGGTCATAGGCCCGTGCACTCTGGTGAGTTCTGTATGACCCGAAATGATAAATTTCGTTTCTCGTTATTTAAATATTGAGATACCTTCATGAAATTTGTTGACTTCTCCGAAAATGCTTAAGCAACACGCAACAATATCAAACGTATGCGGACACCTGGCTGAAAATGACTTATAAGTTCGTGGCACCGGCATCGCTAATGCTGGAATTCAATACGGTGTTGGCCCACCCTTAGCCTTCATGACAGCTTCCACTCTGACAGGCATATCTTCAATCTGGTGCTGGAAGGTTTCTTGGGGAATGGCAGCCCATTGTCCATGGAGTGCTGCACTGATATGAGGTATCGATATCGGTAGGTGAGGCCTGGCGCGAAGTCGGCGTTCCAAAACATCCCAAAGGTGTTCTATAGGATTCAGGTCACGACTCTGTGCAGGCCAGTCCATTACACGGATGTCATTGTCGTGTAACCACTCCACCACAGGCCGTGCTCGATCGTGTTGAAAGATGCAATCGCCATCCCCGAATTGATCGGAAGCAAGAAAGTGCTTAAAACATCAATGTTGGCCTGTGCTCTGATAGTGCCGCACAAAACAGCAAGGGGTGCAAGCCCCTTCCATCAGAAACACGACATCACCGTAACACCACCGCCTCAGAATTTTACTCTTGGCACTACATACGATGGCAGATGACGTTCACCAGGCATTCGCCGTACCCACACCCTGCAGTCGTATTGCCACATTGTGTACCGTGATTCGTCACTCCATACAACGTTTTTCCACTGTTCAATCGTTTAGGCTCCGTATACCAAGCGAGGCGTCGTTTGGCATTTACCGGCGAGATGTGTGGCTTATGGGCAGCCGCTCGACCATAAAATAAAAGTTTTCTCACTGTCATAGTACTCGCAGTGGATTCTGATGCAGTTTGGAACTCCTGTGTGAGGGTCTGGATAGATGTCTGCCCATTACACATTACGACCCTCTTCAACTGGCGGTGGTCTCTGTCGGTAAACAGACGAGGTCACGTTTCCACTTTACTATCACATCGGAAAGAGTGGACCCAGGGAAGTTTGGGAGTGTGGAAACCTCGCGTACAGACATATGACTCAAGTGTCACCCAATCACCTGACCACGTTCGAAGTCAATGAGTTCCGTGGAGCGTCCCCTTCTGCTCTCTCACGATGTCTAAAGACTACTGAGGTCGCTGATGTTGAGTACGTGGCACCTAACATGAAAAACGTATGTTTTGTGGGTGTCCGGATACTTTTGATCACATAGTGTATACTCCACGGTGGAAAGTGAGCAATAGCCAGGTAGCGGTACGAAAGCTGAATCGTTTAGAGTAGCCACCGTAGAGAGACAATTTGATGCTAATGCAGTAAGACTGCACACATTCGATGCAAGACAACCGAGTTTCCGACAAATAGTTATCTCGAGTTTTCTGCCTGTTAGTGCTGTGTCGTCCGAACGAGACACAGCCAGGGCAAAGGCACCACAGGCGCAAAGATGCGAGCTGGTGCCGGTGCCATAGTCGCCACTTGCGCGAGTTCCACCAGCTCCCATTGTGATTTCTCACGATGTCGACTTCGCCTCGGCCACTTGTCGGCCGAGTACAATCAACACCGACTCAAAGGAAGGCCTAGGCGCTTGTTCGTGACGTCACGTCAGCTAGGCACGACCAACGCCAGGTCTGTTGCAGGCAGAAACGCCTGGGCGTGCTTATCACTATAAATCTCTTATTTTTGGACAAAATATTTGGTATTGTTTTGGATTCTGCAGTTTTACTTAGATGAAAGATTTTCTTACTATCATAAAGCTACCAATGAAGATCATAGTTCTGTATTACTGAATCCTATCGAAACAAACGTAGATCAATATGAGAAGATGCTTTGCCCCATTGCAAGCTTCGGAAATTTTACATTCGAGTAACTATATTTACTTGATCCATTTTGTTATCGAAACTTACCGCAACCCCCTTACAATGAACTCGTTCCTTTTCTTTATTTATTTTTGTTTGACATCGTCACTGGAAATGTGAACTAATTTACATGTGTAAATTTCCAACTGTTACCAGTCATCAGATAACAGTCGTTTTCAACGAAAGGGATTCTAAACAGGAAACAAAATAGCTTGATACATCGAAAATACTGCTGAGCTTAAACTTGTTTAAACATCCACATTAGGAAAGATAAATAATCCCCTCTTGCAACTGAAAGGAGAAACTTTATAAGGTAAAAAGATTTTATTTGATAAAACAAGTATCTCTCTTTTCCCTCTTCTTCTGTCCCCCACTCCCTCCCCCAACGTGTACAATCGCAAGATACTTCATTAAGATTCAGTGCTCCTCACCCCATAGTCACACAACATACCTAAAGAAGAGCACCAATACGTTCAGTTTCTCTTAAAAGCAACCCAGTACAAACGTAACTTCCTCAGATTTACAAATAAGGTAAAGAAGCACCAATTCTGTTGCTGCTGGACCATGAAGTTGTTTTTGTATGTCAGTCCTTAAAACAGGTGGAAATTTAAGTTCAGGAGTACACTATTTGTTAAGAAGTGTAATGAATTGCACAATTAATTGATTGCAGAAATCCCTCACAACAATATGTGTTGGTCAACTACCGCCAATAGTTTCACATTTTCCTGTGTCAGAGAGGGAGACACCACCATTATGAGTATGCCTGCAACAGACCTGGCGCTGGCCGTGCCTAGCTGACGTGACGTCACGAACAAGCGCCGAGGCCCTCCTTTGAGTCGGAGTTGGTACAATCCGCCAATGACCGTACGGCGACGGACAGACGCCTACTTAGAAGAGCTGCTCTCGCCCACTTGGTTATAGGTCATCGTCCAGGGCTGGCTTAGGGCACGTCGTTTAGTGTTAGAACTGAATAGACAGTTGTTGTAAATTACATTTGGTATGTACTGTGAAGTTTACCTACAATAATTTCCATTGAGGGTCTTTTTTTCGTGTTATATTGTAAGCCGTGTTGCAGACTTAATCATTCAACAAGTCACAAAGATAGGTAGACCTTTTTTAGTCATTTGTGTGAGTTTGTTACTAACTTGTTGTAGTGCTGTAGAACCTTCGTTCTCCTATCCTATTACCTGACCCTGCGGCACAGCTGTGTAATAGTGGCAGGGAGAAACTGTCTTAGCGATGTACTGCACCAGAGGCCGTTTCACGAACTCACAAACTCGGCCACCACAGCAGTAGCGACGAGGCTTTACAAAAATGGGGACGAGGGTTTACGAAAGTTAGAGCAGGAGAAGCCCTCTCTAGTAGCAGCAACGATTAATACCGAGTGTTCAACTTGAATGAGACCCCTTCTTTCAGTAGTTTATACCAAACGGATATTGTTGTTGAAATGCATATAGGATGTTTCCGTAAGACTGTGCAAAAATTTAACAGGACTTAGAGGATGCTCCACAGAACAGTTTAAGGTTGGGAACTTGGTGTCAGAGAAGCCAGCTTAAGGGGGGTAGGATGTCAAACGCGCCGACTTGGAGCAGGAGAGTCACCATAGGACATTTTAATTTCTACTGTCTATATTTTTACAAATAAATTCATAAACCTTTGTCACCATGACCAGGAAGGATTGAGGACTCACACTCATCGCAGTGGAAGTTCAAAAACGTAGCAAAGTACCTTTTTTTACATGTGAAATTTCATAATTTCGCAGTGGAAGTTCAAAAACGTAGCAAAGTACCTTTTTTTACATGTGAAATTTCATAATTTTTTTACTTATTACTGGCTGCATTTGTTGCTATAGGTACACTTTTCTTCCTAAGTAAGATACTTCGATGAATTTTTCATAGCATACAAACAGTAGTTACAGGTGTATGAAACTCAAATTTTCCGAATCTATTAAAAAACTGTGGAAAAATTGAGATAATTAACTATAAAACATGAGTTTTTCCTAAACATGAAGTTTAAAATGTAACAGTTCATTCATTTTTTCGTAAATTAAATAACATCTAGAGTTTCATACACCTGTAACTATGGTTTGTATGCTGTTAAAAGTCATCGAAGAATCTCTCTTACTTAGGAAGAGAAGTGTACCTGTAGCAACAAATGCAGCCAGTAATAAGTGAAAAAATGATGGAATTTCACATGTAAAAAAGTCTTTTGTTACGTTTTTGAGCTTCCACTGCTATGAGCATGAATCCTGAATCCTTCCTGGTCATGCTGATAAAGTTTTATGAATTTATTTGTAAAAGTATAGACAGTGAAAATTAAAATGCCCTGTGGTGCCTCTCCTGCTCCAAGTCGGCCCGTCTGGCGTCCTAGCCCCCTTAAGGAGATAATAGCAGTCACATTGGTGAATTCTTCTGGCGAAGATGATGGGTACGAAACTCATCGAAACGT
Organism: Schistocerca americana; assembly: GCF_021461395.2. NCBI lineage: Eukaryota > Metazoa > Arthropoda > Insecta > Orthoptera > Acrididae > Schistocerca > Schistocerca americana. The sequence goes on from NC_060127.1 coordinate 135,288,275, forward strand.
TGCGACAAGACGACACCACCACTCGCCTGATAACGCGAGAAGAATTCATCACTGGAATACGCCGAGAAAGACTGCAATCACATATAGTAATCACATTACTGTGTACTTTTTTATTTAATTTAGTTACAGTTAACTGCAATACCATCACTCACACACTGAACGTACCATTTGTACTGTACCTTACAAAATGTGCTGAAACTGACTGCCATCAACCTCAATGCAACCGTGACATCCGCGAACAAGATTCTGACGCACCCTGACAAATATCCCTGGTGTATTTAGAATCACATCACAGGCAGCTGCAATTCTGAAATTTCCTAGCAGATTAAAACTGTGTGCCGGACCGAGACTGCCTTTCACGAGGCAAAAGTCCCAAGTTCGAGTCTCTGTCCGGCACACAGTTTTAATCTGCTAGGAAGTTTCATATCGGCGCACACTCCGCTGCAGCGTGAAAATCTCTTTCTGGAAACATCCCGCAGGCTGCGGCTAAGCCATGTCTCCGCAATATCCTTTCTTTCAGGAGTGCTAGTTCTGCAGGTTCGCAGGAGAGCTTCTGTAAAGTTTGGAAAGTAGGAGACGAGGTACTGGCAGAAGTAATGCAGTGAAGACGGGGCGTGAGTCGTGCTTGGGTAGCTCAGTTGGTAGAGCACTTGCCCGCGGAAGGCAAGGGTCCCGAGTTCGAGTCTTGGTCCGGCACACAGTTTTAATCTACTAGGACGTTAAATATCAACGCACACTCCGCTGCAGAGTGAAAATCTCATTATAGCTGCAATTCTGGCAACTAATTCCATCTCGGTATCCACTGGCCTCTCATAGACAAGTGACTTGTGATATCCGCATGGGAAAATATCGGTGGCGTTCAGATCAGGTGACCTTGCAGACCATGGGATAGGATCTCCCAGTCCATCGACCAGGAAATACAGCATTGAGATGGTTGGGTTGTCCAACAACTCAGGCAGAACTCTTTGCAAGAAGCACAAGTGGCCATTCAGACGGCCAGGTAGGAGATACGGCTCGTTCTTGTTTCCTTGCAGGAAATAAAGAACGTCCATATCTCCCTCTCCGGCACCAGGTTAAAAAAAATGTTCAAATGTGAGTGAAATCTTATGGGACTTAACTGCTAAGGTCATCAGTCCCTAAGCTTATACACTACTTAACCTAAATTATCCTAAGGACAAACACACACACACACACACCCATGCCCGAAGGAGGTCTCGAACCTCCGCCGGGACCAGCCGCACGGCCCATGACTGCAGCGCCTGAGACCGCTCGGCTATTCCCGCGCGGCACACCAGGTTCCCTACCTCAAATTGTTCAGTGGAGCATCCTCTACGTCCTGTTAACTTTTTGCGCGCTCTTACGCAAATATCCTGTGTGTTGGTGTGAGATGGATAAAAGAATGTTTCTGTTGTTGGTACGATTGGAGCTGCGAATGGAGAGCTGTACGTGGCCTGCACACTTAAAAGCTGCGGAGACACTGTTGAGCATTGGCTTCTGAACAAGGTCGGGTAATCATGTCTTGTTATTTTTAAAATGCGCTTAACTGTTGAACGTGTATTCGTCATTGAAACTTGTGATGAAATCTCATGACGTGTGTCGGCGAAAAGTCCCGCGGAGAAATTTGAAAGGAAACGCTAGTGAAAAGTGTCATTTAGAAGTTAGCTAAAAATTTTTGTCGAACAGGTTCAGTGTTACACAACAAACGTACCAAACAAAGATCAATTTTAAAGACGCAGGTCATTTTCGATACAGCAGCAGCTACAATATCTCCCTATACCTCTTTGCGTGGATAAAGTCAGGAAAAGAACGTTTCACCTAGATCAGCCCGCATTGCAGTGAGAAGAATACCTTAATGTTATCCGAATCGCATTATTTCAACATCCTCATTAGAGGCAACATTAGCATTTTGGATCAAGTGTTTTTCACAGATGAAGCTTAGTTTCCACTGACTCTCCCGTCCACCCACAAAAAAAATGGCGCGCGGTGTTTGCTGTTTTTTCTTGATAGCCGTGTGTGCTGTCTTCTAACGAGACATAATCCAACAGATGACACAGCCCTGCTGCAAGAGGATGAATGTGACTGCTCGTTGCTACAAGACGGCACACCTGCCATACAACTCGCTCTATCGTGGACATGCTGCTACAGGGTTCTTTTGGTGGAAGAATCGTTTCGACAGGACTGCGAGCACCACCAAGCCCTCAGCTTAGTAGCCTAGACTTCTTTTTGTGTCACTATGTAAAAGACGTTGTTTGCAGGAGCAATCCAGATACCCTGTCAAACGTGTCGACAAGTGTATAGAAAGGGATGGACAACATTTTCAACTCCTGCTATAATTTATAAAAGGCTTTGGTGTAAGTTTATCAAGGAAAATAATATTAAAATCATTAAATAGCGTAGTTCCCTTAAATATTGCTTTATTTGAGATTAAAAATATTTTTGTTGTGAAAGGTGTTCATTTTACATTGGATCTCACGCCAAGTTTTCGTGTAGATAAAAATTAGCAATGTGCCGATTTTTATCCACATGGCAACATGATGTGAGGTCCAACTTAAGCCGAAGACGATTTTTAAGACCTGAAGATAACAGCGAAGTCTGTCGGAACCGGTTGCCGTAAATAAAAAAATATTTATGCGATCTAAGCTGTTGAATGCTTTTAGCGAACAAGACAGTTCGCTCTTTCGGTATTCTCAAAATGAGAAAATTCAATAAAAATATTACTTATAGAATAAAAGTAAGTGACGAGACCTCTTTTACATCGAGTTGGCATTTTCTATGAGTCAGAATATAAAGAGGAGGAAACTCCGTCTCGCATTTGTCTGCCATTGTGTGTGACAGTATATGGTCGCAACGTGTAATGCTCGATGTGATCTGTGGGTCAGAAAACAAATAGGAACGAGTACTGTCATCCATCGTTGTTAAACTATTTGATTGTGTATTGTCGGAACTAGCTGCAAGCGGAGCGCTCGTCTCTGATAGAGAAACGTAGAACTCAGGGACGGGCAGTTACTGAAAGGACTAACATGTTACTTACCACTAAAACAACTGAAAAAGCCCAGTAAAGATGCGCTCTAAAACGCATACCTTAAGAGCTATGAGCACCTGTGAAACACATCTACTGCAAGCTTTTTGTTTTCCGTATTTTTGGAGGCGGTAATACGGACAAAAACAAGAAAAATGTCCAATAAATATGGGCTATAAAATGGATACCTTAACACGTATGAATACTTGTTTAATAGAAGAGATGTGTTTCACCAGCTCTTAAAGTAAGCATTTTAGCGACCATGTTTACTGGATATTTTGTAAGGGCAATTTACTTAGACCCTGTCTAGAGTGGTAGGGTGCACACATTAGTTTGCAGAGATACATTTTAAGAACTTGCGAGGTTGTAGACGGCGAAATTTTGAACGTTTTATATAAGGAACCTATAGCAGGAAATGTGAAATAAAGGTCTTCCAGAACTATTCACTTTCTACGCATCTGGTAAGCTAAATTAAACTCCACAATACTGTAGTTTGCCGGCCGCGGTGGTCTAGCGGTTCTAGGCGCTCAGTCCGGAACCGCGCGACTGCTACGATCGCAGGTTCGAATCCTGCCTCGGACATGGATGTGTGTGATGTCCTTAGGTTAGTTAGGTTTAAGCAGTTGTAAGTTCTAGGGGACTGATGACCACTGATGTTAAGTCCCATAGTGCTCAGAGCCATTTGAACCATTTGAATACTGTAGTTTGTTTTGGCTCCAATTCTGTTTAATATATACACGAACGGCCAACCTATAGCTCCAAACACCAGGAGCTTCTTATATGCTGACGACCTCTCTCTAGCCACCCAGCGCACAGATTTTGAATCAGTGGAGAACAACCTCACGAATGCCCTTGAAGACCTATACAGATACTAGAATATAAAGCAGCTTGAACGAAACTCCTCAAAGACACAAGTGTGTGTTTTTCATTTGAGAAACAAGGAAGCCACTCACAATACTATTTTCTACTATGGTCGGGGGTTCACCTGGAACACTATGAGACTCCAAAATGCCTAGGAGTGACACTTAACAGATCTCTCACTTTCAAAAAGCACTGCATGAAATGGAAGTCGAAAGTCTCCACCAGGAACAATCTCATACGGGAAGTGGCCGGATCACAGTGGTGTAGTCAACCTGAAGCAATCAGAACATCTGCAATGGCAGCACTATGCTATTCTGCGGCAGAGTATGCCTGTCCTGTTTGGTGTAATTCATCTCATGCCAAACAGGTGGATGTAGCTCTCAACGAAACCTGCAGAATTATAACGGGTCGCTTGAAACCCACTCCAGGCGAATGGCTTTACCAAAAAAATGGTTCAAATGGCTCTGAGCACTATGGAACAACATCTGAGGTCATCAGTCCCCTAGAACTTAGAACTACTTAAACGTAACTAACCTAAGGACATCACACACATCCATGCCCGAGGCAATATTTGAACCTGCGACCGTAGCGGTTGCGCGGTTCGAAACTGTAGCGCCTAGAAACGCTCTTCCAACCCGGCCGGCAATGGCTTTACCACCTCACAGGAATAGCACCACCACCTGTTCGAAGAGAGATAGCTGCGAACAAGGAAAAGAAGGCAGTGGAACAATAAATTACCCCTCCTCTGTATGGGCATGAACCGCATCCGCAACGACTAAAGTCAAGGAAGAGTTTCCTTAGGACATCAAATGAACTTACAACCACTGCTGACAAAGCTAGGTACAACTGTGGAGGGCTACGACCTACCTTCCCCCTGGTTGGAAAATAGTTGAAGCTTTACCTCCAGGCCATGACGGGGAATGCACAACTTGGAAGTCCGTGAATAGCCTGTGAGACGCCCTGATAAACCCCCAGGAGAGGACAGGTAGCTGGAACTGTGGAAAGGGGCCAAAATGAGCGGCTGTCAGTTACACTCTAACACATAACTATTTACTTGACCAAACATTACAGTACAAATTCTTGAACTTAGCTATCGGCTGAATACGCCACACTATCTTACGCTATAAGGGCACAACTACTTTAATTTAAAAAGAAGGCTAACAGCCATTAACTCAAATTTCAGTCGCCAAAGAGAATATTTAGAGGGCAGAAGGTCTCACGTTAAGTAAGTTCTATAATATGGCTGAAGGCCCCAAAATCTAACACTTGAAAAGCAACAACCTCAATTTAAAGACCGCTGAAGGCCGATGATTTAAGACTCAAGGTAACATTAAATAAAAAATACAAGGCAGAAGGCCTTAACTTCGATTAGGCTGAAGGCCCCAAACACTCTGATGCTCGTAAGACAAAGATCCTTAATTTAAAAACGGCCGAAGGCCCCATGAGCTAAAACTCAAGGTAAAATAAATTTAAACAACAAAGCCTTATCCTAAATTAGGCTGAAGGCCCCAAACAATCTAACGCTTGACAAGCAAGGAACTTTAATTTTAAAACGGTTGAAGGCCCATGACTTAAAACACAACTAAAATAATTTTTATTACGCACAAGGCCCAAGGCTTTACCTTTAAACAATATTTTAATCAGGCTGAAGGCCCAAACAATCCAACACTTAACAAGCAAGGAATTTTAATTTTAAAGTGGCTGAAGGACCGTGACTTAAAATACCACTAAAACAATTTAACTTGAATTCAAAACCATCGGCTATGAGCCGTACAAATACACACAATAGCAAATAAGAAAAGACAGTTTCAGGGGTCGGCCAGCACTTGTAATACTAACGATCACTTAGGCAGTCGGCCCAACCATTCTCAATCCGACGCCAACCCAACCAACATACAGTCAACCAGTGTGCGATTTGTGCTTTTACCAGTGGGGGGGGGGGGGGGGGGGGGAGGGATGTCCTATGGGGCTAGTATAATGATATATGTTACTAGCTTGGACCGTGGCGTTACCCATGGTTAAACAGTTATTTATAAATAGATGTTAATGCCGAAACTCACTACTGACGCGTATGCACTATCAGAAAAGCCATCCCTTGTTATATCTTTAAAAGTACATTATAGGTAAAGCTTATTTACAAAATCATCTACATACAGGTATACGAGGGGAATTCAAAAAGCAAAGGCACATTTGTGAAAAGCTGTACTTATTGTAATGATAGAAAACTGAAACATGCGTTATTTTTCTGCGTAACCTCCCTGTACTTCACTGCAGTTTTCCCGACGTTTTACGAGTTTTTTTATTTCATCAGAAAATACGTTTTTCGGTTGCATTTGTAACCAATTTTTCACCGCAGCAATGACGTCTTCTTCCCTGTAGTGCTTCCATTAAGGGTCGAAACATGTGAAAATCGCTTTCAGCCAGATCTGGACTGTACGGTGGATGTTCCAGCACCTCGAATCTCAACTCCCTTATTGCGACGGCTGTCCGTTTGGCAGAATGTAGGTGAGCGTTACCTTGCTGCAGGATGACACCTCTTCACAGTTTTCCACGACGTTTGGATCTGATTGCAGGTTTTAGTTTCGTGCGGAACGCCTCACATCCACCATACAATACAGACGTGGCTCTAAAGCCTCGTTTACGCTGGGGCGACGTCTTGCAACATTGTGGCATGCTACGGAAATGTGGCGTGCGTCGTCTTGTCGTTTAGTTCTAAATGTTTTGAAATGCTTACCTACTACATAACACTTTTTCAAAATTAATAAGCAAACATATTAATAGTATTAATAGTAAACTTTCAGTGTTCGGCTCCACAAATTTAAATTATATGTAAAGTTTTACTCCAGTGCGTGGGAAATAAACATCCCAGGTTGGGATGAATAAACTAAAACCAGAGGAGGGGATGGTCTGATGCAGAGGGGGGGAAATCCCCCCCATCCCCCCCTGCAAATCGCACACTGCAGTCAACGGACCCACCGACAAGGTAACTTGCGCTGCACTCGACCAGCACACAACCAGGAGTTCAATGCAAAACGTAAAAAGGCATGGACGCCCACAACCAAGCATGCATTAAGTTGTCAAACTACACACTGTGCTGGACAGCAACAACACGGTGAGGAAAGGACACTGCCGGAATTTACGTCAACGGCCAGGGCAGATAACCGGAACGTTAACGGCCACAAGGCATAAAATTTCTGCAGGTGCACTTCAATTGCAAATAACCAAATACAGTTAGACCCCACTGTACGGTGGCTAAACCTTCGCCAACTCTAACACACACGTTGTTGCTCGCAGGAGTGACCCAACAGCCAACAACGATAACCAATCGGCACAATGTGAACAGTCTTGATTTGCTGGTAAATTAAATCCAAACTCAACTTTCGTGTCCAGGGTCGGTGAGCCACAGACCTCGTAGCAATGGGAACAGCCCCACACACTCCATCAGTGCGTAGAGATTGCCAGCGGGCCCGGCCAAACTACGCCCCACGGAGATTTCCTCGCTGCTCCACGCCAACCGACCGACTGCCACACATCTGCACGGAAACAGCACTAAAATAACTGAGCAATTACACACAGTTTCGCGAACACTTGCACGAAGGACTAGACAATACTAACGATAGCGACTGTGCAATAAAGAGGACGAATCACGAGTCGATACACGCAGGCAACCCATAAGCGATCGCCGGCCAACATATGCGTCGTCCAACAAGACAGCCGACCGACGTCCAACCAAGGTGGGCCGCACTCAAGTGGTATGTATCGCCAGGCGAGTCACGGTTGTCTGGACCTCATTACAGCTGCGCCGCGACTGAACTTCTGCCGCGTCCTAAGTCAAACACTGCCAGGTCCGAACTGCACTGCTAGCGCCTCCCAGCTCACTTTCAGATCCGAACTAACCTGAACACACGAGAACCGGAAAGTAACAGCAGTCAGCAAAGATAATACACCAGGGCTTATATCGATAAGCGCCGCTGCTGCCGCTCACGGACAGGCAAGGCGGCAACTCAGTGACACCAGTAATTGAAATTAACATAAAGAGGTAGTAGTCCAGTGAAAACAGGATGTTAAATGAGGTATGCCACGAACACGATACACGCACGGCTGAGACTGTGATCCGGAGTTGGAAGATCAAACGTTAACGTGCCATGATGGGGATACACTGATCCAAATGATAGTCGGTGTGACTGTGGAGGACAGACAGTCCGGTACATGCTTCGGTGTCGGTTGTGCCCAGTCTCCTGTACAGAAGATGATCTTCAACAAGCAACAGAAAATGCCTTGGAAGTGGCCAAGTTTTGGTCAAAAGTAATTTAATCATAATGTACCTGTATGTTTCCGACACGAGAATAATAATAATAACAATATCTTGGAAACAGTTTATTGGCAGTGGAGTACAATCAAATACTGTAAACCGAACCTGTGGCTTCACTACTGTAGAGTAAATGTTCAACATGACGACCATCTCCTTCGTTGCTTAATGTAGAACAACCAACCGCGTTTTGTCGGTTTACCTGCAAGACACTGCGCTCCCTTCTGATGGTACAGAACGGCTAAAAGGCGTGTTCAGTAGGCTCAGATACTGTACTTAGTGTCACTGACCACACGAAAGACTTCACATAACTCCTGAGGAAAAAGTCCAGAGGGATCAGATGAGGGGAGCGCACACGCATCCCCTTCCAGTTACTGTCTGTGAGATGTGCCCTGGGCTGGATCGCCGTCGTCTGTAACCACAAACTAGTGGGCAGTTGCAAGGAAGCATCATTCAGACGCTCCGTCCAGAAAGTTCAAATACCATGCGCTATTCAAATTCTGTTGTAATGTGTGTGGTCTATTAAGCTGATCTTCACGAATTCCATGCCAAATGTTCCCTGATAATGTCACTTGGTCGCTTCCCTTGCAGGTAATAAGAGAATTTTCGACAGCCTAGTTGTGGCTGAAGAAACTTTATTTCAGATTTCTGGCCAAAAGTTCCTTATATCAAAACGTTCAATATTTCTTCTTCTATAATCACACGAATTTTTAAATTATCATTCTGTTACAGCCTGTATGAAGTCACTGTAAGACTCTCACCGAATGAGATTGAACTATTGGGAAATAAATATTATTTACTTGAATCGTTAATTCCATTATTCACTTCATACGAAGCCAAGTCTTAGATGGCAGTCAGTTTGGCCTTAGGAAAGGTAAAGACAGCAGAGGGGCAGTTCGGGCGTTGTGGTTCATAACTGGATCAAGACTAAAGAAAAAACAATATACTTTCATGTATTTGTCGACCTGTAAAAACCGTTCGATAATGAAAAATGCTGCAAGATGTTCGAAATCCGGAACAAAACAGTGGTAATGTACAGTATCTACAACAACCGAGAGGGAATAATAAGAGTGGACGACCAAACACGAAGTGTTCGGATTGAAGAATGGATAAGACTGGGATGTAGTCTTTTGCTCAGTCTATACGTCGAAGAAGTGACGGTGGAAATAAAAGAAAGGTTCAAGAGTGGAATTAAAGTTCAAGCTGGAATGAAATCAGCGATAAGATTCGCTATCCGCAGTGAAATTGAGGAAGAATTACAGTATCTGCTGAATGGAACCCAATGAGTACAGAATATGGAGTGAGAATAAATCAAAGAAAGTCAAAAGGAATGAAAAATAGCAACAATGAGAACAGGGAAACTTAACAGCACAATATGGGATTAGGAAGTAGATGAAGATAAGGGATTCTGCCACCTAGGCAGCAAAATAATCCATGATGGACAGAGAAAAGAGGACATAAAAAGGAGACTAGCATTGGAAAAAGGGCATTCCAGGTCAAGGGAAGTCTATTAGTATCAAACATAGACCTTACATTACGGAAGACATTTCTGAGGGCGTACATTTCGAGCACAGCTTTGTATGGAAGTGAAACATGGACTGGGGGAAAACTGGAAGAGAAGAGAACTGAAGCCTTTGAAATGCATTGCTACAGGCGAGTGCTCAAAATTGGGTGGTCTGATACAGTAAGGAATGAGGAGGCTGTGCGCAGAATCGGAGAGGAAAGGAACATACGGAAACCACTGACAAGAAGAAGGGACAGTATGATAGAACACCTGTTAAGACATCAGGGAATAACTTCCATAATACTAGAGGGAGCTGTAGAAAGTGTAGAGGAAGACAGAGATTGTGATAATAATTTAATAATTGAGGACGTAGGTTGCAAGTGCACACGAGAGCAATACGCGGCAGGCTGCGTGAGACCATCTACATCTACATGTACATGATTACTCTGCAATTCACATTTAAGTGCTTGGCAGAGGGTTAATCGAACCACAATCATACTATCTCTCTACCATTCCACTCCCGAACAGCGCGCGGGAAAAACGAACACCTAAACCTTTCTGTTCAAGCTCTGATTTCTCTTATTTTATTTTGATGTCATTCCTACCTATGTAGAGTGGGCTCAACAAAATATTTTCGCATTCGGAAGAGAAAGTTGGTGACTGAAATTTCGTAAATAGATCTCGCCGCGACGAAAAAACGTCTTTGCTTCAATGACTTCCATCCCAACTCGCGTATCATATCTGCCACACTCTCACCCCTATTACGTGATAATACAAAACGAGCTGCCATTTTTTGCACCCTTTCGATGTCCTCCGTCAATCACACCTGGTAAGGATCCCACACCGCGCAGCAATATTCTAACAGAAGACGAACGAGTGTAGTGTAAGCTGTCTCTTTAGTGGACTTGTTGCATCTTCTAAGTGTCCTGCCTATGAAACGCGATCTTTGGCTCGCCTTCCCCACAATATTATCTATGTGGTCTTTCCAACTGAAGTTGTTCGTAATTTTAACACTCAGGTACTTAGTTGAATTGACAGCCTTGAGAATTGTACCAGTGAGCAGACTGAAAAGAAAGTATTGCCGGAGCCAACAACTTCTCCCCTTCGCTCCAAAAGCACCTGTGTTAAACGTCCGAGGTGACTTCCTCCCTCTTTCGGCGGTAAAGGTGGCTTAGCAGACCTCGGCCTAGCCCATACTGTCGTAACTTTCCGCTCGCGCTACGGAGGCCACAGTTTCGTCCGAGGTGGTGACAGGCTCTGCGCCGGCGCGCTATAGGTCGAGGTCGCACGGTTTCGTTCACGCTGTATGTGTGCGTGTGTGTGTGTGGTTTCGCAGGCTGTAGATCTCTGTGGCCCCAGTACTTTTTGCAGCGACGTCACCAAACAAATCCTGAATCAGCTACGCTGTTACTACAGCCTGAGGCCATCATCACACAGGATGCATTTCTGTATGGTATCCGTCTTGGTTGTTGCACGCTCTGACACGCGCTTCTGATCGTGATTTGCCATCGCAGCTCTTTCCAGTGGTCCAGTGGTCCAGTGGCAATTTTCGGCTCCTTCCGGCGCGCTAATCACACAGTTTCTTTACGAAAATAGACGCACGTAAGACAGCTGCGTGAGCTTCATTAGCGATTGTCAAAGACGAGCAGAGAATGTCGCGAAGGAGACGCTGAACGCTTCCATGGCTTGAACAGCGAATTTCTGGTACAGGACCGCTACACACGCTGAGGTGACAAAAGTCGTGCGGTACCTCCTAATATCGTGTCGTGTCTTCGTCTGCCCGGCGTAGTTGAAAGCAGAAATACTCTAGAGTCGTCCATAATTGCTAAAGTCCGCTGTAGCCATCCTTAACTTCGAAAGTGTCCGGTGAAGAATTTGGTGCACAAAGTGACCTCTCGATTATGTCCCATAAATGTTCGATGGAATACAGCTCGGGCGTTCTGGATGATCAAACCGTTCGCTCCAATTGTCCAGAATGTTCTTCAAACCAACAGTGAACAGTTGTGGCCCAGTGACATGGTGCGTCCCTTTTTGGGAACATGGAGGTCGTGAATGGCTGAAAGTGGTCTCCAAGGCGCCCAGCATGCACATTTCCCGACAATAATCAGTTCAACACCAAAGGACCCAGCCCATTCAATGTAAACACCGCCCACACCACTATGGAGCCACTACCAATATGGCCGCGCGGGATTAGCCGAGCGGTCTCAGGCACTGCAGTCATGGAGTGTGCGGCTGGTCCCGGCGGAGGTTCAAGTCCTCCCTCGGGCATGGATGTGTGTGTTTGTCCTTAGCATAATTTAGGTTAAGTAGTGTGTAAGCTTAGAGACTGATGACCTTAGCAGTTAAGTCCCAAAAGATTTCACACACATTTGAAGACACTACGAACATGCACAATACCTAGTTGAGAACTTGGGACCATGGGTTAGTGGGGTCTGCGCCACACTCGAACCCTACCATCACCACTTACCAAGTGAAATAAGGACTCATCTGACGAGGCCCCGATTTCCCAGGGTCCAACCGTTATGGTCACTAACCCAGGAGTCGTGCTGCAAGCTACATCGTGTTGTTAGCAAAGACACTCACGTCGGTCATCTTCTGTCGTAGCCCATTAACGCCAAATTTCGCCGCACTGTCCTAAATCATAAGTTCGTCTGACGTCTCACGTTGATTTTACCGTTGTTTCAAGCACTGTTGATTGTCTGTTGGCATTGACAGCTGTGTGCAAACGCCGCTGCTCTCGGTTGTTAAGTGAAGCATGTCGGCAACTCCATTGTCTGTGGTGGGAGGTAATGTGTGAAGTTTGGTATTCTCGGCACACTCTCGACACTGTGCATCTCAGAATACTGAATTTCCTAACGATTTCCGAAATGGAATGTCCCACACGTCTACCTCGAACTACCATTATCGCCGTGCGGCCATAATCTCGTCGGAAAGCTTTCCTCATGAATCACCGGAGTACAAATGAAAGCTCCACCAATACGCTGCCCTTTTATACCTTGTTTACGCAATACTAGAGCCGTCTGTGCCTGTCGCTATCCCATGATTTTTCTCGCCTCAGTGTAATGCCGTACAACGAACTCAGATACGTATTAATTGAAGTTATGCGTTAACTCAATTGAACCTCTATATAATGCTCTGTTTTAAATTGAATATAATTATAGTGTCTAATGTCAGTTGCATTTGTATAATACGCACATTCGCGATGCTGTATTGACTACCATCGCTCTGTTATGTTCTGTTAACCGGGGACCTAGAAACGACGGAGAGGCTCCGTCCCCGCCGCAGCCGCAGTGGTCCACAACCCCACGACGACTACCCCAGTCCATTTCACCCCTCCGCCGCCCCACATCGAACCCAGGGTTATTGCGACGTTCGCCCCCCGGTGGACGCCCCGGGAACGTCTCACACCAGACGAGTGTAACCCCTATGTTTGCGTGGTAGAGTAATGGTGGTGTACGCGTACGTGGAGAACTTGTTTTTGCGCAGCAATCGCCGACATAGTGTAACTGAGGCGGAATAAGGGGAACCAGCCCGCATTCGCCGAGGCAGATGGAAAACCGCCTAAAAACCATCCACAGACTGGCCGGCTCACCGGACCTCGACACAAATCCGCCGAGCGGATTCGTGCCGGGGACCGGCGCTCCTTCCCGCCCGGTAAGTCGAGCGTAGACCGCACGGTCAACCACCATCACTCTGTACTTGATCACATACATTTCAAGATCGGGATTCGTTTCTTAATTTTATTTCAATGTACCAGGAGATTTTTTTTCGGAAATGGTCACTATCACTGGAAAAGATATTTACCAGCTAGATACAGGCAGACATGAGGCAGGCCATAAAACCAAGAGATAGGCACGGATATTTTACACAATGTCTCATAATAACAAAAGTTCCCAGTGTGCTTCTTGAGTTTCATATCTTACATGGTTGGCAGTCATGTTAAAATTTCTAACCACTGGGAAAACATCCCAGTCGTTGGCCTGTGCAACAACAATTGCAGCGAACACATTATTAATAATAAATAACATCGACTGTTGCAGATAATAGTTCTATTAAGTTGATATGAAAAACCTTAAGCTGAAAAAAAATTACATGGAAATTGACGAAAAACTGCTACATTTCTCTTTACAACTCAGGGCACTGTCAACTACACCACGGCGTCGACGTGGCAGCTGTTCCTATGTTTATGTCATACTATGTGATGGTTTTACCTTAAAATGTTATTACGTGATATTTAACTATGACAAACTGTACTAAAATGACGTGCTTTTGATTATCATTGTTTTCTAGCACTGAAACGATATATTTTAATCTCACACAAATTATAGCACAACTAACATCAAATATGGAAACTACTGATATGTACAAACTAATACGCGTCTCGTGTCATCCGCAGCTGTGGTAGTACATTACGAAGGCTCATCAACAAAAATTTGAGACTGTCTCTTTTTACGGATATTTATTAATCCCTTTCAATGTTGATATGATCTTTTACAAAGTACTCCTTTCCTAGTGTAGTGCACTTTATATAGCATCTCTGCCAATCCTCTAACACATGGTGCAGGCCATTCTCTCAGGCCCTTGAGAATCACCTTACCTTTCATGAGTACTGCTTCACAGTTCTCAGATCGAATTCCCTGGAGCTTAGCGTTTAGTCATTTAAAAAAAAAAAATCACAGGTTGCAAGATCGGAGCTGTAAGGTGGATGCGGCGCAAGAGTAATGTTGAACTGAGACCGAAACTGCATGACTTGCTTTGCGATGTAAGGCCATGCATTGTCATGATGAAGTCACCAGTCCATGTAAGAAAGTTCTGGTCGCTTCCCTGCAATGTGCTTCCTCAGTTTAGCCAATGCTGACGAGTGGTATGCTACTGTAACAGTAACGCGAGGCGGAAGTGCATGCTGGTAAATCAGTCCGAAAAATTAAAAAATGTGATCACCATCACTTTCCCTGCAGATGGAACAACTTTCGCCTTTTTGAGTGTTGGAGAACACTGGGCCGGCTCTGTTTCCTTCAGGATCGTAATGATTGAACCATGACTCATCACCGGTGAGATGCAGCACCTCTTGGCTTGTCTCCATTCTCACAGCCTTTTGTTCGCGAGTCAACAGGCGTGGCACCCAACAGACACAAACACGGGTCATGAGGAGATGACTGTGAATAACTGTAAAGACACTACCGCATGAAATTCTCAATCCTTCACTAAGCTTACGTACTGTTTTCCGCCGATCCTCAACATGATAAACAACACGGCGAAGAATATGGTAGACCGAACACTCGTAGCTAAGACTACAAATGTTCCTGAATTCCGATCAAGAACAACTACCAATTGGAAACATAGGAGTAGATATCCTCGGTGTAGCAAAGCAGCTTAAATCAATAAAGACAAGGCTTACGGTCCAGATTTTATACCAGTCAGGTTGCTTTCAGAGTATGCTGATACAATAGCTCCATATTTAGCAATTATATACAACCGATCTAGCACAAAAATTGGAAATTAGAGGTAAGGACCTATGGGACCAAACTGCCGAGGTGTTCTGTCCCTAGGCTTACACACTACAATTTAATCTAATTTAAACTAACTTACGCTAAGGAAAACACACACACCCACGCCCGAGGGAGGACTCGAATCTCTGTTGGGGGGAGCCGCGCGAACCGTGACAGGACGCCTGAGACCAAGAGGCTAACACGCGCGGCGCTCGCTTACAGAGAGATCCGCAACTAAAGACTGGAAAATTGGTCAAGTCACACCAATACCCAGAAAGGGAAGTAGGAGTAATCCGCTGAATTACAGGCTCATATCACTAACGCGGTTTTGCAGAAGGATTTGCAACGTATATTGTGTTCCAACATTAAGAATTACCTCGAAAAAAACGATTTATTGATTTATAGTCAGCACGGATTCAGAAGATATCGTTCTTGTGAAACAGAACTAGCTCATTATACTGATAAAGTAATAAGTTCTAGCCGGCCGCGGTGGTCTAGCGGTTCTAGGCGCGCAGTCCGGACCCACGCGACTGCTACGGTCGCAGGTTCAAATCCTGCCTCGGGCATGGATGCGTGTGATGTCCGTAGGTTAGTTAGGTTTAAGTAGTTCTACGTTCTAGGGGACTGATGACCACAGATGTTAAGTCCCATAGTGCTCAGAGCCATTTGAACCATTTAATAAGTGCTATCGACAGGGGATGATTTACAGCAGGCTTTCGACACCGTTCCTCACAAGCGTCTTCTAACGAAACTGCGTGCCTCAGTTGTGCGACTGGATTCGTGATTTCTTGTCAGAAAGGTCACACTTCGTAGTAATAGATGAAAAGTCATCGAGTAGAACAGAAGTAATACCCGGCGTTCCTCAACGAAGTGTTATAGGCCTTCTGTTGTTCCTGATCTATATTAACGACGTGGGAGACAATCTGTGTAGCCGTCTTAGATTGTTTGCAGATGATGCTGTCATTCACCGTCATGTAAAGTCATCAGATGACAAAAACGAATTGCAAAAAGATTTATATAAGATATCTGTATGGTGCGAAAAGTGGCAATTGACCCTGGGTGAAGAAAAGTGTGAAGTTATTCACAAGAGTACTAAAAGAAATCCGCTAAGTTTCTATTACGCGATAAGTTACACAAACCCGAAGGCTGTAAATTCAGCTAAATACTTAGCGATTACAGTTACAAATAACTTAAATTGGAACTATCACATAGATAGTGCTGTGGGTAGAGCAAACCAAAGACTGCAACTCACTGGCAGAACACTTAGAAGGTGCTAAAGCGACTGCTTGCACCACGCTTGACCGCCCTATTCTGGTGTATTGCTGTACGGTGAAGGATCCGCATCAAATGGGACTGGCGGATGACATCGAAAAAGTAGAAAGAAGGACTGCTCGTTTTGTACTACCGCGAAATAGGGTTGATAATACCATAGATATGATACGTGAACTGGAGTGGCAATAATTAAAACAAAAGCGTTTGTCGTTGCGACGGCATCTTCTCATGAAAGTTCAAATGGTTCAAATGGCTCTGAGCACTACGGGACTTAACTTCTGTGGTCATCAGTCCCCTAGGACTTAGAACTACTTAAACCTAACTAACCTAAGGACATCACACACATCCATGCCCGAGGCAGGATTCGAACCTGCGACCGTAGAGGTCGCGCGGTTCCACACTGTAGCGCCTAGAACCGCTCGGCCACTCCGACCGACTCGGATTGCAAAAACATTGTGTTAGTACGCACCTACATAGGGAGAAGTGATCATCATGATAAAATAAAAGAAATCTGGGCTCACGCAGAACAATGTGAGTGCTCTTTTTCCCCGCGCGTCGTTCGAGAGTGGAACGGTAGAGAGACAGCTTGAAGATGGTTCATTGATGCCAGATACTTCATTGTGAATAGCAGAAGAATCACGTTGATGCAGATTTAATGTCTGGGGGGAGGGGGGGGGCGGATAGTCAACGAACAAAAAGCTGGGCGACGGAGAGCATCCCGCGCCACCAAGTCAGCACGCGCTGGAGCCAGCCAGGTCGCCAGAAGCAGCCACAGCGGTCGGCGATTGCTGCGGGTCACCTGGGTGGCCCCAGCGTGCGCTGACTTGCTGGTAAGCCTTCTGCATCTCGCCTCGACGATATGTTGCTTTTGGCCCACTGTCTCATTTTCCTTCTTCAGTTGTAGTCGCGTCCTTGCTGCATGGCGTACGACGCTTTCCATTGCCCAGCATTTTATTCGTTGACTATCCGCCCCTTTTTTTTCTTTTTTTTTCTTTTTTGGCGAAGTCGTTTCTTCAGTTTCGTGATTGTAGCACAGTACACTTCCGACTTATCCTTGCCCCACGAGGGAGTGTATCAAATAGAATAACTTCAGAGTCCCAGAGAAACGTCGTCATAACTTTACCAGCTGAAGGAGCGGCTTTGAACTTTTTGTTCCGAGGAGAGGTGGCGAGGCGAAACTTCATGGATTGCTGTTTTGTTTCCGGTTCGAAGTGATGAGCCCGTGTTTCATCGCGCGTGACGATGTTCGACAAAAATGGTCACGAGCAGCCTCCTGATGCGCAAACAACTCCACACAGATGGTCCTTGTAATGTTGTTGCATTAATTTGAGGTGTAAGCGGTG
Source organism: Schistocerca americana (assembly GCF_021461395.2). NCBI lineage: Eukaryota > Metazoa > Arthropoda > Insecta > Orthoptera > Acrididae > Schistocerca > Schistocerca americana. Next base: position 135,306,072 of record NC_060127.1, read on the forward strand.
CTGATGTTCAAGACCATAAGAGTGGGTTAAAAGCTGTGAGCTGTCTGGGGAAGATAACCTTGAATTATTGAGCAACTGCTTCACCAGGTATCCAGTCTAGCTTACCAAATTCCCAACCAGACTAACATTAATTATAATCTTTCAATAGTCATACGACAACCGGTGATATATATATATATATAAGAGAATTTAAATAAAAATAAATAAATCAGTTTATATGTGGAAATTTATTTTAACATTGATCATTGAAATTTCAGCATGTTAAACTTGAGTCATAACTAAGCTGGTGCCTTATTTATGATTGTGAAAATGTGAGTTTGTAATCTTACGGAACACATCAAATAGGGAGCCAAGATTGGGAGACTGCATACAACACTGCAGTCATAAAATAACACACGAAGAATGTTGAAACATATGCAAGAGGAAATTAACCACAACCAACCGATTCAATTTTCACCCAAAGAAGTTACGTTCGTAGCGCAATCCTGTCCGTCATGAACTTACCACACACTGGTATACTAAATGCATAATAACTCTCTGTGAAATGTTCCCGAAAAGAATAGTTGAGGGCTACTTTGATGCTTACACCACATGCTTCAGGTGGTCGACTTGGTTTACACAAAGAGTGTAACTCCACAATAATTTTGATAATTAAAATAAATAATTTCGAAATGCAATTTAGAAAAGAAAAACCTCGAACTGGTTACTATCGTCTTACTATTAACCTGATGGGTCAAACAAATGTATAAGCGCGTCGTACTGGTCTCACAAAGTACACCCCACGTGGGTTGAACATAAAGAAAAGTTGCTATATTGAAAAATATTGTCAAGACGAGACATTATAATCTCACGCACATTCACATTTAGGATTGATGATCTTAGTTACAGTTACTGATCAACACGTGGTTCCACTTTACTCACAAAGTAGTGACAAAACAACTACCAGAAGAGATTCTGAACTTCACACTCGAATTACACTGCGTTGCAATTTAAGATAACAAAAGATATTTTAGAGCTAAACCTGAAATAAAGGTGATTAAATTTTCAGTTAGGCTGAACTTAAGAGATCCATTATCCTACGGACTTAGCAGAGACGTGCTTAGCCAGAGGTCTTACCACTTCTGACGCTCGCCGTGGACAGACTGCCTGGGCCCCTACCGAGGGTGCTTAACAGATACAAACGGAAGTGGCCAGAGAGGCAGCTTCCTATACCAACATGACAAGGGATGGACAGGACCATACTAAGAATACAAACCTCTCTGCTTTTAGAAAGCGTAGCTACCTGTTCCGACTTTGGTCCAACTGTTCTCTAGCAGACAGACTTGTCTGCTACCATCAAGCATGCAACTAGAAATACATATGCTCAGTTATCCTCTCACACAGAAGGGAAGGGGGATGACAGTATCTTATCATATACAGTATATAAAAGAAAGCGGATGTAAGTTCCGTATGGGACTGTGTGACATAAATTACATGTAAACTGTGTTTTAAAGTGTAGTAGTGTGACAGATCGTTCTTGTTTATGTGTAAAAGTAACACGTTCCACTGCTCAGTCTCCTCCCAGATAGTCAGAAACACCACAGTAAATTTAGGAGAGGAATTTATGCCGTAAATGACAACAGGTTTAAGAAATTAACATGAAAGGAATCCAACAGAGACCTTTCA